>NW_025721110.1:0-344134 GCF_922984935.1 Meles meles | reverse complement strand
TTGACATAACACACTCCACAACAAATGAGAGAATAGAGGCCACACTGAAGAAGGTGGGAGTTGTAGAGACATGACACAGGGGAGCAAATAATTGAGAGTGTTAAAACGGAGAAGAATAGTTGGTCACAGAGAAGGGTAACAGGGGAAGAGTACTTGGGGGGGGGGGGGGATGAATCTGGCAAATACTTCCCCCAAAGCATTTGCTTGGAAAATGATAGGAGCTGAATGTTGTGAGTTCTTGCACCAAGCAGGAATGAAAGGCTGGAGTTCTAATGGTCAGCAGACTTGGTTCTGATAGTTCCTGAAGGAAATGCCCTGCTTCTGGAATGAAGGCAGGAAAACAACAATGGGGGACGAGAGTGTGGAAACAACAACCTGAAGAACACCTGAGGCACACAGTGGGGAGGTTATTTGGTCATTTTGGAGTGCATACCTAGAAGGCAGCATCCGCAGAGATACTTCTTCTGAACAAAGGACCTCGCTGGCACCAGTTCGTTCCTCCAACCCTCAGCATAAACACAGAGACACTCATGGGAAGAAGAGCAGCACTGATACTAGCTGCCTAACTTGCTTACACCAAACTCCAACCCCCTTCAATCTGGCAAGACTGCTCTTTTAAAACAAGTTTGTCTCAGTCCCAGTGCAGCGGGGTCCTTCCCCTGAAAACAAAATAAAACAAAAATAAACCCCTGCCCACATCATGTCTACCAACCAGATGGTTCTGCAGTGCCTCAGTTTCCTCCTAGTAGAGGCGGTGACAGGTCTCATTTCATAAACAGGCCAGAGAACACCAAGTCAAAACTTGGCACACTGTCCATGTAAGCCAAGGAAAAACTCTGCACTTGGCTAGTCTGAAGGATAAAACAAATATAACACAACAGTAGAACACACAGCATGCACCAGAGGCACTCTCTGAAGCTCCAGGTCCTGGGCACTATATGCAATAATTACTTTGAATGTAAATGAAATAAATATTCCAAATAAGATACCCAGGGTGGGATGCATGAGAGGCTCAGTCAGGCAGGTGTCCAAGTCTTGGTTTTGGTTTGGTCAGGATCTCATGGGTCCTCAGTTTAATCCATGCACAGGTTCCCTGCTCAGTAGGGAATCTCCTCGAAGATTTTCTCCCTCTGCCCCTCCTCTCATCATTCTCTCTCTCTCTCTCTCTTTGAATTAAGCAAATAAATCTTAAAAATGACATAGGGTATTAGCATAGATGAAACAAATAAGGTACATATATAAAAGAGACTCATTTCAGATCTAAAGAAAACTGCACATTGAAAGTGAGGGGATAGAGAAATAATAAACAAACAAACAAAAGAAAACAAAACAATAGAACACATCAATGAATCCAGGATCTGTTTCTTTGAAAAAATATAATAAATCTGCTAACCTCCTGGTCAGACTTACCAGAAAGAAAAGGGAAAGGACCCAAATAAATAAAATCACAAGTGCAAGAGGAGAAAAAACAACCAGTAGCAGAGAAATACAATTATGAGACAACATTATGGAAAACTATATGCCAACAATTTGTTTAATCTCCCCCCAAAATGGACAAATCTTTAGAAACATACATAAAACTGAAAGAAAAAGGAATTGAAAACTCGAGTACATGGTAAGCAGCAAAGAAAATGAATCACTAATCAATAAACTCCCAACAACAACAACAAAAAGCCCAGGGTCGATTGGCATTAAAGGAACATTTTACCAAATGTTCGAAGGAAAGTTAATACCTAATCTTCTCAAACAATCTTTTCCCCACAAAAACAGAAACAAAAACAAAAGCAAAGGAGAGCTTCAAAATTCGTTCTTTGAGGGTAACATTATCTTGATATTGAAACTGGATGAAGACATCACTAATAAAAGGAACTATATGTCAATATCTTGATTAGCATAGAAGCAAAAATCCTCAATAAAATACTAACAAAATAAATTCAACCATATATTAAACATCTTTCACCATGATCAAGTGGGATTTATTCCTGGGTTGAGAAAATGGTTCAATATTAGCAAATCAATCAAAGTGATACATCACATTAATAAAAGAAATGATAATCGTGAGTGCTGTGAAGTGTGTAAACCTGGCGATTCACAGACCTGTACCCCTGGGGATAAAAATACATTATATGTTTATTAAAAAAAAAAATTTGGAAGGGGAGGCGAACCATAAGAGACTATGGACTCTGAAAAACAACCTGAGGGTTTTGAAGGGTCAGGGGTGGGAGGTTGGGGGAACAGGTGGTGGGTAATGGGGAGGGCACGTTTTGCATGGAGCACTGGGTGTTGTGCAAAAAGAATGAATACTGTTACGCTGAAAAAATAAATAAAATGGAAAAAAAAACAATAGGGAAAAAACAAATAAAAGAAATGATAAGAACCATATGATCACTTCACTAGATGCAGAAATAGCATTTGACATGATTTAAAAAAAAAACACGCCTTTAATAAAATAGGTTTAAAGGGAATTTACCTTAACATAATAAAGGTCATCTATAAAAACACAGCTAACATCAATCCCCAATGGAAAAAAAAAAAAAACAAAACAAACAGAACTGTTGTCTAAGGTCAAAAACATTACAACGATATCCACATTCACCACTTTTATTCAACATACTCTGGAAGTCCTACTCACAGCAATCAGAAAGTAGAAAGAAATAAATGTGTCCAAGTCAGTAAGAAAGAAGTAAAAATTTCCCCAATTGCAGATGAAATGATACTATACATAAGACACCCAGAAGACTCCACAAAATATTAATTAATTAATTATTAATTAATATGTAATTAATTAATTAATAATTTCCTTCTTATTTATTGATTTCCTTCTTATTAACTTTTGTGTATCTACTATAGGTTTTGCTTTATTTTTACCATCAAGTTTACTTAAACATTATTTAGATATGGCCATGTATTTTAAACTGATAACAATCTGTTATTACATTTAAAATATCTATCCTTTTTCTCTCTTCCTCACATTTTATGTTTTTGATGCCACAATTTACCTCTTTTTATATTGTGCATAAACTGACAATCGTAACAATAGTTATATTTGTTCAATAACCTTTGAACTACAGCTATTAACACACACCATTTGTATAGTACTAGAAAGAAGGTATGTCTTGTTTTATTGGTTTTTACTTTATTTCACTTCACAGACATTACATTTTTAATAATGAAGGTTTAATACTTCAGTGGAAAAAGTAACTGTTCGATTTTGAAATTGGAAGAGAACTAGAATTAGAAGTGGAGCCTCAAGGATGTGACTGAATTGCCACTGCCTCATATAAAAAAATGAGTGGATGGGGAGTTTTATGAATTTGGATACCCAACTGTCTTCCCATTTTTAGAAAATTATCAGCCTTTATTTATATACACTGTCTGTTCTTCCTCCTCTCTTTCTCTTGTAAACTCCAAAAATGCAGATTCGTTATCTTAATGTTAACCCAAAATTCACAAAAATCATTCTGCTTTTTTTAAAAATTTTTTTTAATCTATTAAAACCTCAACTCTATGGTGAAATAATCTTCGACAAAACAGGAAAAAATATTCAATGGAAAAAAGACAGTCTCTTCAATAAATGGTGCTTGGAAAACTGGACACTGATATGTAGAAGAACGAAACTCGACCATTCTCTTACACCATACACAAAGATAAACTCTAAATGGATAAAAGACCTCAACGTGAGACAGGAATCCATCAGAATCCTAGATGAGAACATAGGCAGTAACCTCTTCGATATCAGCCACAGCAACTTCTTTCAAGATATGTCTCCAAAGGCCAAGGAAACAAAAGCAAAAATGAACTTTTGGGACTTCATCAAGATCAAAACCTTCTGCACAACAAAGGAAACAGTCAACAAAACAAAAAGGCAACCCACGGAATGGGAGAAGACATTTGCAAATGACAGTACAGACAAAAGGTTGATATCCAGGATCTATAAAGAACTTCTCAAAATCAACACATACAAAACAGATAATCCTATCAAAAAATGGGCAGAAGATATGAACAGACATTTCTCCCACGAAGACATACAAATGTTATCAGACACATGGAAAAATGTTCATCGTCACTAGCCATCAGGGAGATTCAAATTAAAACCACATTGAGATACCACCTGACACGAGTTAAAATGGCCAAAATTAGCAAGACAGGAAACAATGGATGTTGGAGAGGATGTGGAGAAAGGGGAACCCTCTTACACTGTTGGTGGGGAATGCAAGTTAGTGCAGCCACTTTGGAGAACAGTGTGGAGATTCCTCAAGTAATTAAGAATAGAGCTTTCCTATGACCCTGCAATTGCACTGCTGGGTATTTACTCCAAAGACACAAATGTAGTGAAAAGAGGGGCCATCTGTACCCCAAGGTTTATTGCAGCAATGGCTACAGTCGCCAAACTATGGAAAGAACCAAGATGCCCTTCAATGGATGAATGGATAAGGAAGATGTGGTCCATATACACAATGGAGTATTATGCCTCCATGAGAAAGGATGAATACCCAACGTTTGTAGCAACATGGATGGGACTGGAAGAGATTATGCTGACTGAAATAAGTCAAGCAGAGAGAGTCAAGTATCATATGGTCTCACTTATTTGTGGAGCATAACAAAGAACATAGAGGACATGGGGAGATGGAGAGGAGAGGGAGTTGAGGGAAACTGGATGGGGAGATGAACCATGAGAGACTATGGACTCTGAAAAACAACCAGAGGGTTTTGAGGGGGTGGGAGGGGTGGGATGTTGAGGAACCAGGTGGTGGGTAATAGGGAAATGTACTGCATGGAGCACTGGGTGTGATGCCAAAACAATGAACACTGTTATGCTGTAAATAAACAACAACAACAAAAAAAACTCTATTTGGATAATTTTAAGTGACCTGTTTTGGTCGTCTACTTTACATCCAGTTTCCCTAATTTACTCAGAATATCTTATTATCATAAATATTCTCCAACATCTTCCCTGAAAATATTTATGTATAAAATTCTGTAATCATATAGATTACAAAATTTACACATAAATCATTTCAAATTTTACTATTTTTTAAAGTTTTTTTTAACAACTTGGAGATTTTGAAATTTCAGAAAGAAGTTGATGTTCTGTTTTCATTTGTTTTCCTTTTATACACCCCCTCTTGTCTAATATTGCACTTGTTAGAAAATATATTAGAATAAATAAATAATATACAATTATATATACTATATACCATAACCCATTGCTGCCTTTTTAAGTTTCCAGGAATTAGCACACACCTGAATGGAGAATTTATTAAGTCCACTCACTTATTTGTGTACCCACCACAGAACTAAATTCTCTTTGGCAATATACAACACTGTTTGCATTTCACTATAACTTATGTAAATAGGACTTCTGTTGTACCAACAAGCTACAAGATGATCCATCTTGAAAACATTTCCACTAAGCTTCACCATACCTATTTATCTCTCATTTATTCACCTATCTTTATGACTCAGTAGAAGTTTTACATGGCTAAGTATGACACATGTGAAAACTCATTTGGCCATGCTGGGATATGAGTAAACTAAAAGATGGGATAAATGTGTGTAGTAGAGGAGTGGTGGACAGATCTTGTTCTGTGTGAGGGAGAGAAAGTGGAGTCAAATCATATTCTGTCTCACAGTGTAACTGAACCCAGGTTGTCTAAAATGATAATCAGCCTCATAATATTCTCCTAGATTGCTTTTCTTCTTCCTCTGTCTCACTTTTGCTATCCCCTCTGCTCATGGTCCCTGGAATTTCTTGCCAAAATAAATTCCCTTCACAAAACTGGTTCTTAGTCTGTGATTCATTTTTACTTTTTTAAAAATTAACATATACTGTATTTTTTGTTTCAGAGGTACAGGTCTGTGATTCATCAGTCTTACACAGTTCACAGCTCTCACCATAGCACATACCCTCCCCAAAGTCCATCATCCAGACACCCCATCCCTCCCATGCTCCTCCCTCCAGCAAGTCTCTGTTTCCTAAGATTAAGAGTCTCTTACGGTTTGTCTTTCTTTCTGGTTTCATCTTGTTTTATTTTTCCCTCTCTTCCCCTATGATCCTGTCTATTTTTATGAAATCCCTCATATTAGTAATATCATATGATAATTTTCTTTCTCTGATTAATTGATCTTACTTAGCTTAATACCTCCTAGTTCCATCCACATCATTACAAATAGCAAGATTTCATTTTTGATGGCTACATACTAATCCAGTGTGTGTGTGTGTGTGTGTGTGTGTGTATACAAGAGACCCTAGATGTACATCAAGAGATGAATGGATAACCTATGATTTTAAAATGAAACTACAAAAATATCATAGTGAAGTACTTTTTCTATTTACATTTATAAAAATAAAATACTGTATTTGTGAGATTCAAATATATCCTCAATTTGTCTTTCCAATTAACCATACTATATCTAACCATGGTATTTTTAGGGACATGAAGGTTTTACTTCTTTGATTTTTACTAATTGTGAATGAGAATATTTATTATCTATGACATTTGATGGGCACACACAAGAATTTCTTTAACACATATAGCTAAAGAAAGTATTGTTAGGTCGGTGGGTATGGTTACACGTACATTGCATCCTACTCTTCTATAAAGTACTTATACCCTTTAAACTCTTGTCAGTTGGTGAAAATCCCCATTGTTTTACCTTCTTGATTTTACAGCATCTAAAGAATTAATTTTATAATTTTAAAAAGGCTGAAATTGTGGTATGAAGCTGTACTTTATTATGATTTGTTGGTGCCATACATGCCTAGTTTAAAAATATTTTTAATTTACTTGAACTTAATGTTTCTGAATTGAGTAACAGAACATAATTTTATTTGTTTGTTTATTTATTTTCTATAGAACACATTTTATTTCATTCCTTTGGAGCAATTTATATCCTCAATATATTTTGATTATATACATTTTTTCATTGCTTTTGTTCTTTTCCTTCCTTCCTTTCTTTCTTTTATTTTTATTTATTATTATAATTGTTATTATTATTATTATTATTATTGTTATTACTTTGGTAACAGGTAAATCAAACCTTCTACTCTTTAGAAATAGTGGCGTTTCTGATGTTCCCACATTACCAAGGCATAATAATGGGAAACAAATGGTGTTTCAAAAAACCAGAAACGAAGATTTGGCTTTTGTAACTCATTAGATGTTAATTATTATCCCTTTGTCCTTTTAAAACAATGTTTTTCTTTTTAAATTTATTTTATTTTTTCAGTGTTCCAAGATTCATTATATATGCATCACACCCAGTGCTCCATACAATATGTGCCCTTTTTAATACCCACCACCAGTCTCTCCTACCTCACCAACCCCTCCCCTCCAAAATCCTCAGTTTGTTTCTCAGAGTCCAAAGAATCTGTGTTCATCTCCCTCTCTGAATTCTCCCACTTCACTTTTCCTTTCCTTCTCCTAATATCCTCCATGTTCTTCCTTATGCTCCACAAGTAAGTGAAACTGTATCATTATTTAATCTCTCTGCTTAACTTATTTCAACAAAGTACTAGAAGACTTAGCAACAGCAATCAGAAAACAAAAAGGAATAAAAGGTATTCGAATTGGCAAAAAATTACTCAAACTCTTTCTCATTGCAGATGACATACTTTACATGGAAAATCCAAAAGACACCACCCCCAAACTACTAGAACTCATACAGCAATTCAGTAATGTGGCAGGATATACAAAATCAATGTACAGTAATCAGTTGCTTTCTTATACACTAACAGTGAAAATACAAAAAGGGAAATTAGGGAATTGATCCCATTTATTATAGCACCACGAACCATAAGATACCTGGGAATAAATCTAACCAAAGAGGTAAGGGATCTATACTTGAGGAACTACAGAACACTCATGAAAGAAGTTGAAGAAGACACAAAAAGATGGAAGACTATTATGGACCATGTTCATGCATCAGAAAAATAAACATTGTTAAAATGTCTATACTGCCTAGAGCAATCTATACTTTCAATGCCATTCTGAACGAAATTCCACCAACATTTTTCAAAGAGCTGGAACAATCCTAAAATTTGTATGGAACCAGAAGATACTCTGAATTGCTAAGGAAATGTTGAAAAAGAAAAAAAAAAACTGGGGGCATCACATTGCCTGATTTTAAGCTTTACTACAAAGCTGTGATTACCAAGACAGCATGGTACTGGCCCAAAAACAGACATGTAGACCAGCAGAACAGAGTAGAGAGCCCAGATATGGACCCACAACTCTTTCATCAACTAATCTTTGAGAACACAGGAAAAAATATAAAGTATTAAAATGACAGTCTCTTCAATAAATGGTGCTGGGAAAACTGGACAGCTATATACAGAAAATGAAACTTGACCATTCTCTTACACCATACACAAAGATATACTTGAAATAGATAAAAGACCTCAACATGAGGCAGGAATCCATCAGAATGCTAGAAGAGAACATAGGCAGCTACCTCTTTGACATTGTCCACAGCAACTTCTTTCAAGACATGTCTCAAAGACAAAGGAAACAAATGTGAAAATGAACTCTTGGGACTTCATAAAGATCAAATCTTCTGGGGCACCTCTTCTGGGTTAAAGCCTCTGCCTTTGGCTCAGGTCATGATCCCACAATCCTGGGATCATGCCCCATATTGGGCCCTCTGCTCAGCAGGGAGCCTGCTTCCTCCTCTCTCTCTGCCTGCCTCTCTGCCTACTTGTGGTCTCTGTCAAATAAATAAATAAAATCTTTTAAAAAAAGAGTCAGCTATCAAGCTGAAATCAAGAGTCAGATTCTTAACCAACTGAGCCACTCAGGTGCTCCTGAATTGAATAAATTCATTGAATTTGGGGGAAAATAAAGTAAGTGGAAGAATTTTATCAAAATAATGATTCTAGAAAGAGACAATATGGGGATTTGGGGAAATATCACAAATTGAAAATTAGGAAATAATAACACAAAGTATAATTAAAAACTCAATCTACATAGGGGTTTTTAAACTTAAAAATGAATAAGGCAAAACAAAATGAAAAATTATTAGTTGGAAATTTAGAAAAAAAGTAGACTTGCTGTGTGACCCTGTACAAGTATCTGCATCCCTCTGTGTTTCCTATTTAAAATTGGGGTAAAAATTCTATACAAAAAAATTAATAAAACAGTGCCTTGCATATGGGAAAGTGTTGAGTATTGTGGTTGCAACACAGACAAAACAGGAGAGTAGCATGAATCTGGAAGATGGTAACTAGGACCAAATCACACCAAGCCTTGGTGAGAAGAAATATAAACAGACTAGGTCTATATAATGATCCCATTGGCTGTAATAAGGATCACTGGTGGAGGTGTGGTGGTGAATGTAGACATCCAAGCAGGACAGAAAGAAAGCTTCTTTGGTATGTCGCCAAACCCCCCCCCCAAAAAACAAAACAACAGCAACAATAACAAAAGCCAATGTACATAGTTCTGAGGGTTTGGATAATGTTTATACAACATCATTACTCTACATGTTTATGAGTTCAATTTTATCACTAAAATTTTTTAAAAAGCCAAGAAAAGGTTAAAAAAAGGTAGAATAGACATATAAAATAGCTAGATATTTGAAAAAATGACCATATATTACATATTTATGCATGCATGTAAATAATACTCTAGGAGACACAGTTTATCCAAACGGACTCTGATATAGAAAGATTATTCAAATGTCTAATTTATATAGACTGAACATGTTTTAACAAAGTCTCCTGACCAAAGAAGCACCTAGATCACATTTGTCTCACAGGAGATTTTTTTATCCATACTCTGAATCAAATAGTACCGGTATTACTTCATTTCCAGGTATGCTTGATTTTTTAAATGCATAATATTGATTTAATAAAATGCCAAAGAGTACATAAAATGCACATTGATATTAGTTATGGAAATTGATTGAACAATGTGTTAGTGAAAATAATCTAACTGCATATTAAAAACATTATGAATCTTCAGATCTTTGTTAATTATGTACTCAAGTCCATTCTCAGCCCTTTCCTACATTACTCTCTATCACAATGTTTACTTCATATCACATTAATTTATTTCACAATGCCTAGTGCTAACAGGTATTTTTCAGGTTCAATTGTGCTGGAATCTGATTGGGTTCAGCTGAACAGAGCAGGCATTAGAAAATTGGGAGAAATTATCCCCAGTTTAGCGATCAGATTTGCTGTTATGTTACCATTTTTAAATCTAATTAATTCTATCATAAATAATTGAAGTGACCAGTGACTCTCTTGGCATAAGGAGAAACATTAGGAAATATATCCTCAAGGTCAGAATTAGATTGTATTATTCATCTTTTATTTAAAAAAAAGTAATACTATTAATAAATAACAAGGAAAATAATCCCTAAACTTAACTATCATTTTTGGTTGATTGCTAAAACCTACCTGTTCAAGTGGAGGATGTTGGGAAGTCAATGCCAGTGTCTATCCTTCTGTATACAGATTATAATGACCATGGGACAAATGTGTACTTTGATAACTGAAGAGTTTACAAAAAAATCAAATCAAGACATGGCTTCAATCTAGGAAGAATTTACCCTTAAAATGTTTTTATATTTCTACATAATTGGAGATTAGTTTTAAAAAACTAGTGGAGGAAAGAAACAGTGAACCTGAGATAGGAATATGCCAGTGCCATAATATGATGCAGTCGAGAACCCTCAACCTACAAACTACATGAAACTTCTTTGCCAAAGAAAGCTGACCTTATTCCCCTATTTAAGGAGACTACCTGCTTTTGCTTGGAGTACATAAAATGGTGTGATATGGGACAAGATTTTTCCAAGTGGAGGTCATCTGTCTTCAATTTCCAAAGCTACTATCTCATACTATCTTTGAGTTTTTTTTTTCTTTAATTTTTAATTTAAATTCTAGTTAGTAAATTTATAGTCTAATATTGGTCTCAGGAGTAGAATTCCGTGATTCATCATGTACATATAACACCCAGTGCTCAACACAGTGATTTTTTTTTAAATTTTTAATTAATTTATTTATTTTCAGCATAACAGTACTCATTGTTTTTGCACCACACCCAGTGCTCAATGCAATACATGCCCTCTCTATTACCCTCCACCTGGTTCCCCAACCTCTCACCCTCCACCGCTTCAAAACCCTAAGGTTGTTTTTCAGAGTCCATATTCTCTCATGGTTCATCTCCCCTTCCAATTTCCCTCAACTCCCTTCTCCTCTCGATCTCCCCATGTGCTCCATGTTCTTGGTTATGCTCCACAAATAAGTGAAACCATATGATACTTGACTCTCTGCTAGACTTATTTTGCTCGGCATAATCTCTTCCAGTCCGGTCCATGTTGCCACAAAAGTTGGGTATTCATCCTTTCTGATGGAGGCATAATACTCCATCGTGTATATGGACCACATCTTCCTTATCCATTCATCCGTTGAAGGGCATCTTTGTTCTTTGGCCATGGTGACCATGGCCATTGCTGCAATAAAAATTGGGGTACAGATGGCTCTTCTTTTCACTACATCTGTATCTTTGGGATAAATACCCAGCAATGCAATTGCAGGGTCATAGGGAAGCTCTATTTTTAATTTCTTGAGGAATCTCCACACTGATCTCCAGAGTGGCTGTACCAACTTGCATTCCCACCAACAGTATAAGAGGGTTCCCCTTTCTCCACAACATCGCCAACACATATTGTTTCCTGACTTGCTAATTTTTGCCATTCTAACTGGTGTAAGGTGATATCTCAATGAGGTTTTAATTTGAATCTCCCTGATGGCTAGTGATGATGAGCATTTTTTCATGTGTCTGATAGCCATTTGCATGTCCTCATTGGAGAAGTGTCTGTTCATATCTTCTGCCCAATTTTTTAAAATTTATTTATTTTTTTCAGCATAACAGTATTAATTGTTTTTGCACAACACCCAGTGCTCCATGCAATACGTGCCCTCCCTATTACCCAAGACCTGATTTCCCCAACCTCCCGACCCCAACCCTTCAAAACCTTCAGGTTGTTTTTCAGAGTCCATAGTCTCTTATGGTTCGCCTCCCCTTCCAATTTTTTTTTAAACATATAATGTATTTTTATCCCCAGGGGTACAGGTCTGTGAATCGCCAGGTTTACACACTTCACAGCACTCATGATAGCACATGCCCTCCCCAATGTCCATAACCCCCTCCCCCTCTCCCAAACCCACCTACCCTCAGCAACCCCCAGTTTGTTTTGTGAGATCAAGAGTCATTTATGGTTTGTCTCCCTGCCAATCTCATTTTGTTTCATTTATTCTTCTCCTATCCCCCTAAGCCCCCATGTTGCAACTCCACATCCTCATATCAGGGAGATCATATGATAGTTGTTTTACTCCGATTGACTTATTCACTAAGCATGATACTCTCTAGTTCCATCCACGTCATCGCATAAGGCAAGATTTCATTTCTTTTGATGGCTGCATAGTATTCCATTGTGTATATATACCACTCTTCTTTATCCATTCATCTGTTGATGGACATCTAGGCTCGTTCCATAGTTTGGCTATTGTAGACATTGCTGCTATAAACATTTGGGTACAGGTGTCCCTTCGTATCACTATGTATCTTTAGGGTAAATACCCAGTAGTGCAATTGCTGGGTCATAGGGTAGTTCTATTTTCAACATTTTGAGGAACCTCCATGCTGTTTTCCAGAGTGGTTGCACCAGCTTGCATTCCCACCAACAGTGGAGGAGGGTTCCCCTTTCTCTGCATCCTTGCCAGCATCTGTCATTTCCTGACTTGCTAATTTTAGCCATTCTGACTGATGTGAGGTGATATCTCATTGTGGTTTTGATTTGTATTTCCCTGATGCCGAGTGACGTGGAGCACTTTTTCATGTGTCTCTTGGCCATCTGGATGTCTTCTTTGCAGAAATGTCTGTTCATGTCCTCTGCCCATTTCTTGATTGGATTGTGTGTTCTTTGGGTGTTGAGTTTGCTAAGTTCCTTATAGATTTTGGATACTAGCCCTTTATCTGATATGTCGTTTGCAAATATCTTCTCCCATTCTGTCAGTTGTCTTTTGGTTTTGTTCACTGTTTCCTTTGCTGTGCAAAAGCTTTTGACCTTGATGAAATCCTAAAAGTTCATTTTTGCCCTTGCTTCCCTTGCCTTTGCCGATGTTCCTAGGAAGATGTTGCTGCGGCTGAGGTCGAAGAGGTTGCTGTCTGCATTCTCCTCAAGGATTTTGATGGATTCCTTTCTCACATTGAGGTCCTTCATCCATTTGGAGTCTATTTTCGTGTGTGGTGTAAGGAAATGGTCCAATTTCATTTTTCTGCATGTGGTTGTCCAATTTTCCCAGCACCATTTATTGAAGAGGCTGTCTTTTTTCCATTGGACATTCTTTCCTGCTTTGTCGAAGATGAGTTGACCATAGAGTTGAGGGTCTATTTCTGGGATATCTATTCTGTTCCATTGATCTATGTGTCTGTTTTTGTGCCAGTACTATGCTGTCTTGATGATGACAGCTTTGTAATAGAGGTGGAAGTCCAGAATTGTGACTCCAGCAACTTTGGGTTTCTTTTTCAATATTCCTTTGGCTATTCGAGGTCTTTTCTGGTCCCATATGAATTTGAGGATTATTTCTTCCATTTCTTTGAAAAAAAAAGGATGGTATTTTGATAGGGATTACATTAAATGTGTAGATTGCTTTAGTTAGCATAGATATTTTCATGATATTTATTCTTCCAATCCAGGAGCATGGAACATTTTTCCATTTCTTTGTGTCTTCCTCAATTTCTTTCATGAGTATTTTATAGTTTTTTGTGTATAGATTCTTAGCCTCTTTTGTTAGGTTTATTCCTAGGTATCTTACAGTTTAGAGTGGAATTGTAAATGGGATTGACTCCTTAATTTCTCTTTCTTCTGTCTTGTTGTTTGTGTACAGAAATGCAACTGATTTCTGTGCAATGATTTTATATCCTGACACTTTACTGAATTCCTGTACAAGTTCTAGCAGTTTTGCAGTGCAGTCTTTTGGGTTTTCCACATATAGTATCATATCAACTGCGAAGAGTGATAGTTTGACTTCTTCTTTGCCAATTTGGATGCCTTTAATTTCTTTTTGTTGTCTGATTGCTGAGGCTAGGACTTCTAGTACTATGTTGAATAGCAGTGGTGATAATGGACATCCCTGCCGTGTTCCTGACCTTAGCAGAAAAGCTTTCAGTTGTTCTCCATTGAGAATGATCTTTGTGGTGGGTTTTTCATAGATGGCTTTGATAATATTGAGGTATGTGCCCTCTATCCCTACACTTTGAAGAGTTTTGATCAGGAAGGGATGCTGTACTTTGTCAAATGCTTTTTCAGCATCTATTGAGAGTATCATATGGTTCTTGTTCTTTCTTTTATTAATGTGTTCTATCATATGGATTAATTTGCGGATGTTGAACCAAACCTACAGCCCTGGAATAAATCCCACTTGATCGTGGTGAATAATCCTATTAATGTGCTGTTGAATCCTATTGGCTAGTATTTTGGTGAGAATTTTTGCGTCTGTGTTCATCAAGGATATTGGTCTGTAGTTCTCTTTTTTGGTGGGATCCTTGTCTGGTTTTGGGATCAAGGTGACGCTGGCCTCATAAAATGAGTTTGGAAGTTTTCCTTCCATTTATATTTTTTGGAACAGTTTCAGGAGAATAGGAATTAGTTCTTCTTTGAATGTTTGGTAGAATTCCCTGGGAAGCCATGTGGCCCTGGGCTTTTGTTTGTTTGGAGATTTTTGATGACTGTTTCAATCTCCTTACTGGTTATGGGCCTGTTCAGGTTTTCTATTTCTTCCTGGTTCAGTTGTGGTAGTTTATATGTCTCTAGGAATGCATCCATTTCTTCCAGATTGTCAAATGTGTTGGCGTAGAGTTGCTCATAGTATGTTCTTATAATTGTCTGTATTTCTTTGGTGTTAGTTGTGATCTCTCCTCTTTCATTCATGATTTTATTTATTTGGGTCCTTTCTCTTTTCTCTTTGATGAGTCTGGCCAGAGGTTTATCAATCTTATTGATTCTTTCAAAGACCAGGTTTTAGTTTCATTGATTTTTTCTATTGTTTTTTTGTTGTTTGTTTCTATTTCATTGATTTCTGCTCTGATCTTCATGAATTCTCTTCTCCTGCTGTGTTTAGGGTTTCTTTCTTGTTCTTTCTCCAGCTCCTTTACGTGTAGGGTTAGGTTGTGTACTTGAGACCTTTCTTGTTTCTGGAGAAAGGCTTGTACCACTATATATTTTCCTCTCAGGACTGCTTTGCTATGTCCCACAGATTTTGAACTGTTGTGTTTTCATTATCATTTGTTTCCATGAATTTTTTCAATTCTTCTTTAATTTCCTGGTTGACCCATTCATTCTTTAGAACGATGCTGTTTAGTCTCCACGTATTTGAGTTCTTTCCAGCTTTCCTCTTGTGATTGAATTCTAGCTTCAGAGTGTTGTGGTCTGAAAATATGCAGGGAATGATCGTAATCTTTTGATACCGGTTGAGACCTGATTTGTGACCCAGGATGTGATCTATTCTGGAGAATGTTCCATGTGCACTTGAGAAGAATGTGTGTTCTGTTGCTTTGGGATGAAATGTTCTGAATATATCTGTGATGTCCATCTGGTCCAGAGTGTCATTTAAGGACTTTATTTCCTTGTTGATCTTTTGCTTGGATGATCTGTCCATTTCAGTGAGAGGAGTGTTCAAGTCCCCTACTATTATTGTATTATTATTGATCTATTTCTTTGATTTTGTTATTAATTGGTTGATATAGTTGGCTGCTCCCACGTTAGGGGCATAGATATTTAAAATTGTTAAATCTTCTTGTTGGACAGACCCTTTGAGTGGGATATAGTGTCCTTCCTCATCTCTTATTATAGTCTTTGGCTTAAAATCTAATTGATCTGATATAAGGATTGCCACCCCAGCTTTCTTCTGATGCCCATTAGCATGGTAAATTGTTTTCCACCCCCTCACTTTTAATCTGGAGGTGTCTTCGCGTCTAAAATGAGTTTCTTGTAGGCAACATACTGATGGGTTTTGTTTTTTTATCCATTCTGATACCCTGTGTCTTTTGATTGGGGCCTTTAGCCCATTAACATTCCGGGGAACTATTGAGAGATATGAATTTAGTGCCATTATTATCCTGTAAGGTGACTGCTACTGTATATTGTCTCTGTACCTTTCTGATCTACGATTTTTAGGCTCTCTCTTTGCTTAGAGGACCCCTTTCAATATTTCCTGTAGAGCTGGTTTGGTGTTTGCAAACTCTTCCAGTTTTTGTTTGTCCTGGAATCTTTTTATCTCTCCTTCTATTTTCAATGATAGTCTAGCTAGATAGAGTATTCTTGGCTGCATGTTTTTCTCATTTATTGCTCTGAATATATCAAGCCAGCTCTTTCTGGCCTGCCAGGTCTCTGTGGATAAGTCTTCTGCCAATCTCATATTTTAATCATTGTAGGTTTCAGACTTCTTTTCCCAGGCTGCTTTCAGGATTTTCTCTTTGTCACTAAGACTTGTAAATTTTACTATTAGGTGATGGGGTGTGGACCTATTCTTGTTGACTTTGAGGGGGGTTCTCTGCCTCTCCTGGATTTTGTTGCTTGTTCCCATTGCCATATTAGAAAAATTCACTCCAATAATTCTCTCCAATAGACCTTCTGCTCCCCTCTTTCTTTCTTCTTCTTCTGGAATCCCAATTATTCTTATGTTGTTTTGTCTTATGGTGTCACTTATCTCTCGAATTCTCCCCTCATGGTCCAGAAGCTGTTTGTCCCTCTTTTGCTCGGTTATTTATTCTCTGTCATTTGCTCTTCTATATCACTAATTCTTTCTTCTGCCTCATTTATCCTAGCAGTGAGAGCCTCCATTTTTTATTGCACCTCATTAATAGCTTTTTTGACTTCAACTTTAGATTTTAGTTCTTTAATTTCTCCAGAAAGGGCTTTTATATCTCCAGAGAGGGTTTCTCTAATATCTTCCATGCCTTTTTCGAGCCTGGCTAGAACGTTCAGAATCGTCATTCTGAACTCTTGATCTGACATATTACCAATGTCTGTGTTGATTATGTCCCTAGCCTTCGGTACTGCCTCTTGTTCTTTTGTTTGTGGTGATTTTTTCCGCCTTGTCATTTTGTCCAGATAAGAGGATATGAAGGTTCAAATAAAATACTACAAGTGTGGAAAAGACCCCAGAGAAATGCGCTGTAACCAAATCAGAAGAGACCCCAAATCGTGGGGGGGAGAAAGGGGATAAAAAGAGGTTCAGAAAAAAAAAGAAAGAAATTTAAAAAGTAAAACAAATAAAGGAAAAATATAAAAATGAAAGAAAAAATATATAGAGATAGATAGATAAACTAATCAAAAAAACGTTAAAAAAGAAAAGGGTAAAAGTTTTAAAAAATTTAGCAAAAGAAGAAAATGAATGAAAAAAATTGAAAAAAGAAAAAAAAATTGAATTAACTGCAAGACTAAAGAATCATGGGGAGAAAGCCATGAGTTCCATGCTTTGCTTTCTCCTCCTCTGGAATTCCGCTGCTGTCTTAGGAATTGAACCTTCTTTCCTTTTTAGATGAACTTCGTCCTGGCTGGATATTTTGTTGATCTTCTGGGGGAGGGGCCTGTTGTAGTGACTCTCAAGTGTCTTTGCTCGAGACAGAATTGCACCACCCTTACCGGGGGCATGACTAAGTAATCCACTCAGGTTCGCTTTTGGGAGCTTCTGTTCCCTGAACGCTTTCTGTAGAGTTCTGGAGGACGGGAATGAAAATGGCGGCCTTCTAGTGTTTGGCCCGGAGGCGCCAAGAGCCCAGGGCCCCACTCCTCAGTGCAACCCCAGAGGACAGCACCCAATCACTCCCGTATCCCCAGCCTCTAGCTGCGCTCCGAGCTCACCCAGCCCGCGACCAGTTCAAGGTAAACCCGAGCTGAGAGTTCAGTCCTCAGCTCTGTCTCTGTAGCCGGCTTCTCTGTTCTAATACCTGTGAGCTCTGAGACACTCCAACACCCCTGATCCTTCTGTGACCCTGTGGGACCTGGGGCCACACTGACCCTGCGTGGGCTTCATCCTGGTTTAGCCTCTGGAGCAATGTCCCTCAGTGGAACAGAATTTTAAAGTCCTGATTTTGTGCTCCATTGCTCCGCCGCTTGCCAGGAGCTGGCCCCTCCCCCGCGGTCTCTCTTCCCGTCATTTTAGATTCACTTCTCCGCCAGTCCTACCTTTCAGAAAGTGGTTGATTTTCTGTTTCTAGAATTGCTGTTCTTCTTCTCCTTGATCTCCCATTGGATCTGTAAGTGTTTGCAATGTTTAGATAAGCTATTGAGCTGATCTCCTGCTACCTGATGTAGTCTCAGCCTGCTACTTCTCCACCATCTTGACTCCTCTCCTCTTCTGCCCATTTTTTGATATGATTATCTGTTTTGTGTGTGTTGAGTTTGAGGAGTTCTTTATAGATCCACAGCAACCTTATTAATAACCATCAGCCATTTAGCTTGTGCCTCACCCACCATGCCTCCAACACCCCCAGTTTGTTCTCTATAGTTAAGAATCTCTTATAGTTTTATAGTTATAGTCTTATAGTTTTATAGTTATAGTCTTATAGTTTTATAGTTTCTCTTCCATCTTTTTTTTCCCTTCACTTATATTCATTTTCAGTTTTTTTTAATTCCACATATGACTGAAATCACATGGTATTTGTCTTGCTCTTACTGGCTTTTTCAATTAGCATAATTATTTAAATTAGCATCATAAAAATAGCTCCATCCACATCACTGCAAATGACAAGATTTTATTCTTTTTTGATGGCTCAGTAATAGTACTGTGTATGTGTGTGTGTGTGTGTGTGTCTGTGTCTGTGTGACATCTTCATCTATTCATCAGTAAATGGAAATCTGTAGCCTTTACATAATTTAGCAATTGTTGGTAATGCTGCTATAAACAGTGGCATGCATTTGTCTCTTGAAATTAGTATATTTGTGTACTTTGGTTAAAAACTTATTAGTGCAATTTCTAGTTGCATAATAGTTCTATTTTTAACTTTTTGTAGAACTTCCATACTGTTTCTCAGAGTTGCTGCACCAGATTGCATTCCCATCAACAGTGTAAGAAGGTTTTCCTACCTCTGTAACTTCGCTAACACCATTTTTTTCTTGTGTTGTTAATTTCACCCCTTCTGACTGGTGTGAGGTGGTATCTCATAAATATGGTTTTTATTTGTATTTCTTTGATGATAAGCAATGTTAACATCAGCTTTTATCATAATGAAGTCCCAATAGTTTTTTGGGTTTTGTTTTGTTTTGTTTTGTTTTCATCTTGTTCCTCTTGTTTTTGGAGACCTGTTTAGCAAGAAGTTGTTGTGGCTGAGGTAGAAGAGGTTGATCCCTCTGTTCTCCTCTAGGATTTTGATGGATTCCTCACTCTCATTGAGGTCTTTCATCCATTTTGAGTTTATCTTTGTGTATGGTGTAAGAAAACAGTCCAGTTTCATTCTTATACAGGTGGCTATCCAATTTTCCAAACACCACGTATTGAAGGGACTGTCCTTTTTCCATTGGATATTCTTTCCTACTTTGTCAAAGATTAGCTGACTATAAAGCTAAGAGCCCATTTCTGGGTTCTATATTCTATTTCACTGATCTCTGTGTGTGTGTGTTGTGCCCGTGCCATGCTCTCTTGGTGATCACAGCTGTGTAATACAACTTGATCTGGAATTGTGATGCCTCCAGCTTTGGTTTTCTTTTCTTTTCTCTCTATCTTTTTTTAAGATTTTATTTGATTATTTGAGGGAAAGAGAATGAGAGAGAGAGCATGTCAGGGGGAGAAGCAGACTCTTTGCTGAGAAGGGATCCCAATGTGGGACTTGATCCTGAGACTCCAGGATCATGACCTGAGCTGAAGGAAGTCACTTAACCAACGGAGTCAACCAGGTGCTCCCAGCTTTGGTTTTCTCTTTCAACATTCTTTGGATATTTCTCATCTTCTGTGGTTCCCTTCAGATTATAGGATTACTTGTTACAGCTCTGTGAAAAAAAAGTTGATAATATTTTGATTTAGATTTTCATTTGTTTCCAATATTTTTTATTTCTTCTTTTATTTCTTGGTTGACCCATTATTGTTTAACATGGTGTATAACCTCCATGTATTTGTGCTCTTCCCAGATGTTTTCTTATGATTAAGTTCTAATTTCATAGCAATGTGGTCAGAAAAGATACATGGTATGATCTTTATGTTTTTGAATTTATTGTGACTTCTTTTTTGACATAATATTTGTTGTCTTCTGGAGAATATTCCATGCAGTCTTGAAAAGAAAGTGTACTCTGTGTCTTACGATGGAATGTTTTGAATATATCTGATAAGTCCATCTGCTCCAGTGTGTCATTTGAAGCCATTGCTTTCTTGCTGAGTTTGGTTTATAAGATATGTGATCTGGTGTAAGTAGGGCACTGAAGTTCCTATTATTATTGTATTATTATCAGTTCCTTTATCTTTGTTATTAACTTTTTACATATTTTGGAGTTTCCCATGTTAGATGTATAATATTTATAATTGTTGTAACTTTGTGTTGGATTTTCTTTTTATGATTATATAGTGTCCCTCTTTCTCTTTTGTTACAGTCTTTATTTTAAAGTCTAGTTTGTCCAATATAAGTATTTGCTACTCTGACTGTATTTTGACATCCACTTACATGATAATTTTTTTCTTCATTTTTTCACTTTTTGTTTATTTTTTATTTAAATTCAATTATACATAAACAATGACTCTTGTAACATGACATCAAAAACTAATGTATGATATGTTGACTAACATAACACAATAAAAAAAGAAATACACTCATTAAAAATTTAATAAGCCAGCGTATAGTACATGATTAGTTTTTTTTAAATTTCTTTTCAGCATAACAGTATTCATTGTTTTTGCCCCACACCCAGTGCTCCATGCAATACGTGCCCTCCATAATACCCACCACTTTGTTTCCCCATCCCCCCAACCCCTGCCCCTTCAAGACCCTCAGGTTGTTTTTCAGAGTCCATAGTCTCTCATGGTTCACCTCCCCTTCCAATTTCCCTCAACTCCCTTCTCCTCTCCATCTCCCCATGTCCTCCATGTTATTTGTTATGCTCCACAAATAAGTGAAACGATATGATACTTGACTCTCTATGCTTGACTTATTTCACTTAGCATAATCTCTTCCAGTAACGTTCAATGATTCATTATTTGCAAATAACACCCAGTGTTAATCACATCACTTGCACTTCTTAACATCCATCACCCAGTTACCTTATCCCCCATCCCCCTCTCTTTCTACAACCCTCAGTTGTTTCCAGAGGTCAAGAGTCTTTATTTTTTTTTCCATTTTTAATGTGCAGATGTCTTTCAAGCTGAAATGAGTCTCATATAGGTACCATATAGATGGGTCTTGTTTTTCTATCAATTATATCATCCTGTGTATTTTGATTGGAGTTTTTAAGCCATTTACAGTCAAAGTGACTACTGATCAATATGTACTTATAACAATTTTATTACTTGCTTTGTGATTATTTCTGGTGATTTTCTCTGATCCTTTCTTACATTTCTCTTTCATAGTTTGCTTCTTCTTTAGTGATATGCTTGGATTTTTTTCCTTCTTATTCTGTACATCTTTATCAGTGGCTTTTATTTTGTGATTACTCTTAGATTTGTATCTAACATCATCTTCATATAATGGTCTATATTAAGCTGATGGTCATTTAAGTTTGAACCCATTCTTTACTTTTCCCCTCCATATTTTAGGTATATGTTATCATATTTTATATCATTTATTTTGTGAGTTCCTAGACCTTTTCCCCCAAATTTGTAACTTTCACTCTTCTTATATATCCCAACTTCATATTATCACTCTCTGTCTTCAGCTCATGTCATGATCTCAGGGTCCTGGGGTCAAGCCCCACATCAGGATCTTTGCTCAGTGGGGAGCCTACTTCACCCCTCTCTCTGCCTACTTCTCTGACTACTTGTGATCTCTCTCTGTGTGTCAAATAAATTAATAAAATCTTTTAAAAAAATAAAAAATAATGTTTTGTAAACACGATCTCAAAGCCTGATGTAATTATGAAATAGGTCATTTGATTTTGTTAGATTAAATTAAAGCCCATGTCCAAAATATTATCACCAAAAATATTTTTAAAAAGTAGATAACTGCCCTTATATCTGAAAAGCATGGGACTGATAATTTCCAAGTTCCCCAATATATAGTAAGCGTAATGAAAGCACTAAAGATCAATAAATATAGGGGGAAAAGGTTATAAAAAGGCTTCTCACACAAAATCAAGGCTGATCATTCATATACACTTTAAAACTTGCCCAGCCTCACTGTTAATTAGGTGCATGCACTTTAAAGTAATGAAACTTTTTTCCTGTCATAATGGTAAAGAAAGATCATCCAAGGTAAAGTCAGAATAAGAATCTGTGTCTTTTTAGTTTTTGTTACAACTTTGATGATAAATGAGGCAAACTATAAAGTCCATTTCTTTCCAAGGACAATTTTTTTTTAATTTAATTTAACTCTATTCCCAGGGTACTAACCCAATCAACAGAGAATCACTTTAGAACAGTGAGAAAGCAAGGACAGAA
The DNA here is from genome assembly GCF_922984935.1 of Meles meles. Lineage (NCBI taxonomy): Eukaryota > Metazoa > Chordata > Mammalia > Carnivora > Mustelidae > Meles > Meles meles. Next base: position 321,543 of record NW_025721110.1, on the reverse strand, counting down.
TCCCATGGTTCTTAGTGCAGTCTATCCAGACAAAATTTTGCATAAGATCATGTTCTGCAGCTGAAAGAATCTGATGATGGTTAAACTTTACTTGCTCCAAATCTGTTTATGCCTCCTATTTTGTTTTGAAACCATAGTTGGTCAATTATACTTCTGTAAGTATTTATTTTCTCATCTTCAAAGAGTGTGTGATTAATATGTTTCATAGCTCAGAGGAGTTAACATAGGTGAAGTGGGCAGAGTAATATGAACATTAACTGTCCGTATTACCCTCTGAAAGTCCACAAAAAAGAGACAAAAAGGAGGAGATATCATTAAACCAACCCTCTACCATCCACAGGACTTTGATGTGTCCCATCCTCTAAATAACTAAGACATGAAGTCTGTTTAAATAAAGAGAAGCACTCTGAAGGAGAAGGTTGAAGTAAAACTTCTGCAAAATCTTTTGAAGATGACCACTAATGATACAGGCAAGTCTAAGTTTGAACATATAAGACATTCTAACATAAACTTTAGAAGCGAAGCCACTTGTGTTCGAATTTTGCCTGTATTGTGTGTTTTGCATGAGATGAGTTTTTTAAGCTGTCCACAGGTCCATTCCATCCATCTAATGTGTTGTTTTTAGCATGAATGTAAGTCATATTTATTAACACATAAGAAAAACCTTAGAACGAAGCTGATGTACATTCTTTTTTTTTTAAAGATTTTATTTATTTATTTGACATAGAGAGATCACAAGTAGGCAGAGAGGCAGGCAGAGAGAAAGAGAGAGAGAGAGAGGAGGAAGCAGACTCCCTGCCAAGCAGAGAGCCTGATGCAGGATTCGATCCCAGGACCCGGGGATCGTGACCTGAGTCGAAGGCAGAGGCTTAAATCAGTGAGCCACCCAGGCGCCCCAGCTGGTGTACATTCTTAAGCAAGATTTTACTTTCTCAAAAGTGCATTTCACAAACTGCGATTCATTCTTGCCTTTGGCTGCCTGCCAAAATGCATGCTTTCTCAGATTCATGTATTCAAAACAAAAGAAAGCAGACCCCCCCACAAAACAAAAGAAAGCAAAACAAACAAAACAAAAGAAAACAAAGCACACACCTATCTGATACTTAGAAGGAAGAGAGTGGAAGTGTATGATGGTTAATAAATTCTCCTTCAGAGGATATATGGATCTGACCTTTCAGCTATTTAAAACCAAAGGTAAACAGTTAACATTAAAAGTATTATGAGCCTAGAAATTTTTGAGTCTTCTTAAAATATAAGATACTTTAATTTTATTTCTATGAATGTCTACTTTATCTTATAAGTCATTAAAATAATAAATTCTAATGCCCTGGCTTTGTCAAAGATAGTTAAATGCTTAACATCTCTTTCAACATTTATAGCTTGGGCGTTTCCTATCATTGGCAGGTCCAAGAAAGTGAAGAGAGGCCAGTGCTTGCCCCATTATTGCCACAGATATGGAGGTCAGGGTGAATTAGGCCCTTGGAATTGTGCTGATATTTCAAAGGACAAGGCTTTTTTCCTGCTACAAAACACGTCTAATAATGCAATGATAATGCAGGGAATTTCTTAGTATCTGTGATAACTTTTTAATTTTCTTTTGTAATTATTTCAGATATGCATAACCTTTTTATGTCAAAACACAAAACACCTTGTTCATGCTCTCTGAGGCAAAACAAAACAAAAAAAAATGCAAAAAAAAACACCTCAATTGTAAACTTTTTCTTCTAAGTCTTTAGTTACGAGAACAGTTTGCTTTAACACTAGAGTTCAGAACACAAGCAAAAGTATTGCAGTGGGTGGGAAAAAGAAAAATAAAAAAGCAGATATCAGTTGGGCACAGACAGGTACATTCTATCTTCTGGCTGCTTTTGGAGCCCAACTGAATAAAATTGTATCTACAATTTTATCTGAACCTTGATTTAACTTTTATTATTCAATAGGGCATTCAAACCATCTTCTTTCTCTTTAATTATTTTGCATTTTCTCTTTCCATCTCATAGTTACTGGAGGGACATTTAATCTGGACCTTTGTTAAATAACTCATAGGTATACTATTTAAAATGCTATACTCATTTTTTAATTCTTTCTCAAAAACAAAAACAAAACAAAACAAAATCCACCTTCCTTTCAAAAGTTACCAAACATAAATAATGGTTAAGTTCTCAAAAATACCAATGTTAAATGCCATTCTTTTAAAAGAGTGATACACTCTTTAAAGTGATACACTTTTTTAAAAAGTGATATACTTTTTAAAGAGTGATACACATTTGATGTCAGTGTAGACATCTAAAGGTTGAACCACTTGGTTTATGTCCAGTAACTCTGCAGATGCCTATTCCATATCATGTCTGCACACCATTGCTGTAAAGCATTCTACCTACACAATCTTCAGGCTGCCAAGGCATTTTTGTTCACACTACATCTCTGACTTTGGGGAACTTATATTTTCTTCTCTCTTTTATATGGTATTGTTATTCCAAGGGATAATCATTTAATTTCCCATATTCTATATCCAAATCACTGTGATTTCCTCAGAACTCCTGAAGCATTTAGAGTCTGATGCATTTGGTCCCATAAATACTATTTTACATGTATATTAGAATTGTGTGGTAGGAATATATTATGTTCCATTTTGTTGAATAAAGTACAATTCAGAATAAACAACTTTAAGATAAATACCTGTGTCTCCAAAGAAAAATTGATGTTGCCGTTAAGAACTTATTTGATTGCTGAAATCTCCAAAGTAGACTTTAAAAATAGAAGTGAAAGGGACGCCTGGGTGGCTCAGTGGGTTAAATCCTCTGCCTTCGGCTTGGGTCGTGGTCCCAGGGTCCTGGGATCGAGCCCCACATCGGGCTCTCTGTTTGGCGGGGAGCCTGCTTCCTCCTCTCTCTCTGCCTGCTTCTCTGCTTACTTGTGATCTCTGTCGGATAAATAAATAAAAATCTTTAAAAAACTAAAAATAAATAAAAATAGAAGTGAAGCAGGGCATCTGGGTGGCTCAGTCAGTTAAGCATCAGCATCAAATCCTAGCATGCATAGTTAAAACATCTCATTTGACCTCATTACCAAACTTCTGATTCAGCATGTATGGAATGAAACCACCAAATCTGCATTTCTAGCAACTCTCCAAGGGATGCTGATATTGTTTCACGAGGGCTACATTCTTCATGAACTTCTGGTCTAGCTGAGTAGAGATGTTGTAAGGAAAAAAAATCATTTTCTATAAATCCCAAGGGGCGCTCACAGACATAAAGAACAAGAGGTGCACATTGACCTTGGGTAATAGAATACAATTTGCAGAATATTTCATTTTTTTGTTTGCTGGTTGCTTAGCTAATTTTATGACAAATGGTATGAGATGGGGTAAAGAAAACATAGGCAGATGCAATTGGAAGATAGCATGCATTAAATATCATTTAAGGAAGTATAAAGATGATACCCAGATAAATAGAAGATTTTGTTCATAGTATGATTTTAAACAATGTTATACATTAATTATATGTTAATAAAACTGGGGGAAATGTAATCACCAAAATTACTTTTACTTCTCTTCTATCTTCAAAGTATACTTTGGAGTTTCCATCAATCAAAATAAATTCTTAGTAACAAATTCAATTGATTTCTTCTGGAAATCCAATTATTTAACTTAAACATATTCACTCCGGATTTACATCTTAATTATTCCAAAAAAAAACATAATATTTTACTACCAAACAATTCTAGAAGAAAATTCTTTTCCAGTTTAGAATTATGCAAGATAGAAACTAGATGTAATTGCTTTTTTTTTTAATATACTAATAATATTTATTTATTTATTTTTTTTCAGCATAACAGTATTCATTCTTTTTGCACAACACCCAGTGCTTTTAAAAGATGAATTCGGGACGCCTGGGTGGCTCAGTGGTTTAAAGCCTCTGCCTTTTGGCTCAGGTCATGATCCTAGGGTCCTGGGATCAAGCCCCACATCGGATCTCTGCTCAGCAGGGAGCCTGCATCCCCCTCTCTCTCTGCCTGCTTCTCTGCTTACTTGTGATCTATCTGTCAAATAAATAAATAAAATCTTTAAAAATAAATAAATAAATGCTGAATTCTACATATTTTTCAATGTTTTACTATGTTCCATGAACCACAGTGAACTACACTGTGTTTTCATCATATTGTGATCACATATAATGATTTTAGTAGAATATGAGTTTACAGTATTTTTTTCACAGAGCATATATATTTACAAAAAACATCTACACAAGCATTTTTACTGAATTTTTGTATGTTTATCTGAACAATGGAATTTCAAACTTCAGGAGACAGGGAAAACTGGAGACCAAATCCCTCAAGAATAAGAAAAAAATTGTTTGGAAATCAATAATACAGTTTAGAAAACACATTTTTGCATTTAATGAATTAATGGTTTTAGATTAGGCATTTAAAATACAAGATGAAATTCAGGATCTACTTAATATGGCCTCATAATGGAATCTTGCATAAGATATCTCTTCTGGATGTCACTAATAATTGTGTAAATTAAAAGAGTCATACGAAAGGACATCTAGCATTTCCAATTTATGACTGCACTGCAACTTTCTGAAGGACAGAACCCCTTCTCCTCTCAGCAAAGAGGGAAAGGATAGGTGAGCTTGGTGGATAATCACAGGAGCATTTACAGTTCTCAGGTATGTAGATGATGGGGTAACCCATAGAGAATGGAGACAATGAGGAAAATTTAAAAAAAGGAAATCTGGCCAATCAGGTTTAAATCAGAAGGTGAGTTTGTTGTCCTGCATAATTAAATGGGACATGTGGCTACAAATATGTTTCAATGGAACAATTCGTGAAAGGCAAAAGCAACAATGTTGGAGGATCTGCTGAGTAGATAAAAAAATTCTAACACATATAAACTATAAGTGAATATTTTGCTACACAATTCAAATAGTTCAATTCTATGCATACATCGTTTTTAATCAACAAAATGGCAAAAAAGGATTATTTGTGTTCCTGATAACTACATAAATTTTTTAACAAATCTGAGTTTGATAATATTTGCATTTTAACTCAACATTTGAGTATTAATGTGAGCAGCTGTTATCCATGGCAGGTGCTACAGGATAAGTTTTAAACATGGCTAAGATCATGACTTATGCAAAAATAAAACAAACACAGTTAAAAGATTTTATAAGTGCATGAGGAAACTGGAAAAATATTGCATGTGGTTCAGAAGAAGAATTACAGATATTATGAATATGAGGACCGATAAAGAATACTGAAATTAATTTACAAATAAATACAAAATGGGTCTGAATACAGAGCAATAGTCAATAGCATTCCTTAGAAATGTACCTGATTAGTGTTTTGTGAACAAGAATAATTTATATTATTAAAATTTACTACAATTCAAGGATTGCAAAACAGCTCAAAGACAATACAATGCCATGATGATCCAATGCAAAGAGAAAGAAGGGAAGAAAGAAAAAAAGAAAGAAAGAAAGAAAGAAAAGAAGGAAGAAAGGAAGGAACAAAGAAAGGAAGGAAGGAAGAAAGGAAGGAAGGAATATACCATTTGATAGTTTCTCAAAATTTCTTGACTCAGGCATAATGATGGAAGATTGGGTAAATAGAAGAAATGGTGTTTGTTGAAGACCTTGTTAATGAATTAGGCTAGGTGTTTCTTCATTTATTTGTTGGCTTTTGTTTTATTTTGTTTTTGTGGAGCCCAATGCAGGGTTTTAAACAATGACTCTGAGACCAGGAACTGAGCTGAAATCGCATGTCAGACACTTAACTCTGACTGAGCCACCCAGGTGCCTGGCTGGGTATTTTTACATGATTTACACATCATTCAGTTCAATAAGATAAGAAAGTTCATTCTGTACATTGAATAAACTAATACTCAGATAATTAATTAAGAATCAAAAAGCTAGTAAATGAGTAAGATGAAATTTATATTTGGGACTGATTGCTCACATTCTATGGCTTACCTCATTACCTATCACAATATACTTTATGAAAAAGTCCGTCTGAATAAGATGCAGAGTGTGTAGTTCTTGATCTGGATAGGTGGAAGAAGTAGATGATTTCGAATAGACTGACACTCCATTCAGTCACACTGCAGTGTGATCAACTGTGGTTCCCTGAAGTCAATGGAGGCTTTCTGGTGGCAGTCTCATGCGATCTTAAATATTTTGATAGATACATATGACAGTAAGAGAAAGGGAAATTAAGAAAATACAATAGTAAATTATCCTCATCTGAGTCTTAACTTGCCTACTTTATTTTGTTTAATTTAATTTTATTTTTTAAGTGTTCCAAGATTCATTGTTTATACATCACACCCAGTGCTCCATGCAATATATGCCCTCCTTAATACCCACCAGCAGGCTCATCCATAGCCCCAACCCTTCCCTTCCAAAACCTTCCATTTTTGTTTTTGTTGTTGTTGTTGCTGTTTTGCTTTGTTTTGTTTTGTTTTTCTCAGAGTCCACGATCTCTCATGGTTTATCTTCCCCTCTGATTTTTTTTAGAGTAATTGATTAAAATACAGAGAAATGGACAACTTCACTGCTGGGAGAATATTTTTCCTCATGGGCTTCTCTGATGTTAGGGAAATCCAGGTCTTACATGCAGTGATATTTTTGCTAATTTACCTGGCAGCTCTACTGGGGGAATCTTATCATCATCACCCTTACTACCAAGGATCATCAGCTCACACCCCTATGTACTTCTTCTTAAAGAACTTGTCCTTTCTGGATCTCTGCCTCAATTTCATCACTGTCCCCAAATCCATCATGAACTCTCTAATGAATCACAACACAATTTCACTACTTGGACGCATTTCACAGGTGTTTTTCTTCTTTCTCTTAGCCAGTACAGAAGTAGCACTACTCACAGTCATGTCCTATGACCGCTATGTTGCTGTCTGCCATCCTCTCAGATATGACAACATCATGGGCCACAGAGCCTGTATGCAGATGACCACCACTTCATGGGTCAGTGGAAGTCTCAATGCAATTCTTCATACAGCTTCTACCTTTTCCATACCCATGTGTGGGCTTCCTGAAATTCATCAGTTCTTCAGTGATATCTCACAACTGCTCTCTCTTGCCTGTTCATATAACATTACAGAATTAGTAGCCATTGGGCTCAGTCTAGTGTTAGATTTTGGCTGTTTTGTGTTTATTGATATTTCTTACATTTATATATTTTCCACTGTGCTGAGAATGCCTTCCAGAGAAGGAAGGCACAAAGCCATATCCATATGCCTGCCTCACTTCCTTGTTGTGACTCTGTTTCTCTCCTCTGCCTTTTTTGCCTATTTACATCCCTTACCCAAATATAAATCACTCTTAGACTTGATAGTTTCTATATTCCATACTGTGGTGCCACCCACCATGAACGCCCTCATTTACAGTCTGAGAAATAAAGATATGAAGATGGCAGTAAGGAAATTGATAATGAACATATACAATGTATCAATATAAAGAGTTAATATCACAGACATCATGATTTATTCATTCATTGACATAATCATATGAACAATCCATTGCATAGTCTGGTAATAATATTGGATATGTAGAGTACAAATTACCTGGGTGGCTCAGTGGGTTAAGCCACTGCCTTCGGCTCAGGTCATGATCTCAGGGTCCTGGGATCGAGTCCCGCATCGGGCTCTCTGCTCAGCAGGGAGCCTGCTTCCCTCTCTCTCTCTGCCTGCCTCTCTGCCTACTCGTGATCTCTGTCTGTCAAATAAATAAATAAAATCTTAAAAAAAAATCTCATTTTATTCATTAAAGTGCTACTAAGAAGCATCCTCCTTGTCCAGACCAAGTGGATGGCAAAACCAGAATGGTTCTTCTTGGAATTGGAAAGACGCATGATTTCATATTTGTCAGAATAATGGGTATTCCTTTTCCTGTGACAAATGCTAAAATGGACAGCCTGTAGGGACATGAGAAATAAATTTTGCTCTCCCAGACAAACCAATTGGATGGTAACTCTTAGGAAAATCAATATGCAAAATATCACATGAAAAAATGTATAATGTATTCTCAAATGAAAGAAAATAGACAAAGGTAGTTGCTGTGAATGTATTAAGTGACAATAAATTGTACATGTTTAGTGTTTAATTTTAACTTATGCTGATTTCATCTCACAAGGAAAAAGAAGGAAAAAAAAAGTACTCTGTTGTCCATCTGTCTTCCCCTCATCTAACTCAAGCTTAATATATGGTATTTTTTTTCACATTTTAATTTATTTATTTTTTTCAGCGTAACAGTATTCATTGTTTTTGCACAACACCCAGTGCTCCATGCAAAACGTGCCCTCCCTATTACCCACCACCTGTTCCCCCAACCTTCCACCCCTGACCCTTCAAAACCCTCAGGTTGTTTTTCAGAGTCCATAGTCTCTTATGGTTCGCCTCCCCCTCCAATTTTTTTCTTATAAACATATAATGTATTTTTATCCCCAGGGGTACAGGTCTGTGAATCACCAGGTTTACACACTTCACAGCACTCACAATAGCACATACCCTCCCCAATGTCCATAACCCCCTCCCCCTCTCCCAACCCCACCTCCCCCCAGCAACCCCTAGTTTCTTTTGTGAGATTAAGAGTCATTTATGGTTTGTCTCCTTCCCAATCCCATCTTGTTTCATTTATTCTTCTCCTATCCCCCTAACCCCCCCATGTTGCTTCTCCATGTCCTCATATCAGGGAGATCATATGATAGTTGTCTTTCTCCGATTGACTTATTTCACTAAGCATGATACCCTCTAGTTACATCCACGTCATCGCAAATGGCAAAATTTCATTTCTTTTGATGGCTGCATAGTATTCCATTGTGTATATATACCACATCTTCTTTATCCATTCATCTGTTGATGGACATCTAGGTTCTTTCCATAGTTTGGCTATTGTAGACATTACTGCTATAAACATTCGGGTACACGTGCCCCTTCGGATCACTATGTTTGTATCTTTAGGGTAAATACCCAGTAGTGCAATTGCTGGGTCATAGGGTAGCTACTGAATTGCTACTCTGAATTGCTTTCCAAACCCGCTAGACTTCAGGGGCAGGTGATGGGCCTTTTGCTACTGTGCACTTTGTTTTAGAGGCATTAGGCTGGAAGTTTGAGTAATATATATATATATATATATATATATATATATATATATATATATTTAATTCATGTCTGCTTTCCAGTGAAAGATGTGTGTCTGAGAATTCAGAAGCAATGAGAATTGTACAATTGAGAATTTATTTTTCATACATGGTATTGGCCACCTAAAACCCTCCAAACCTGTCCTCTCTGGTTTCAGCCTGGCATTTCCCTCCACTGTACATTCCTCAATAAAGGCGATGACCTCAACCACCAAGTGTGATTTTATTCTCTCTACATTATCTTGTATTTTTGCAATATTTTCTTTTTCGCTTACAGAAAATGGGATTGACTGTAGGGAGCTGTTATTTTCCAGACTATTGTAGGGTTTTGTTCAGAATCCAAGTGTCCCAGTGTCCAAAGCAGGAGAAAAGACCCCTTTTCTCATTGTTAGGATGGATCTGTTGAATAGCCAGCTCAACTCACCAAACTGATTATGTCTCTGATATCCATCTCTTTGGCTTGCTCTTCCCAGAGGCCAAAGTACTCCAGCTCCCAGTGCACCCCAGGGCTCAGTGCTCAGTGATCAGTAGGTACTCAGCTGTGGGCCCAGGCTCCAGCTGAACACATTCGAGCCAGAACCAGGTTCCAGGACCCTTGCTTTCCTATACCACCTCATGTGACCTCAACGAAGGTACCAAGCATGACTGTTAGTCCAAGTAAAGGGGAGGAGTTCCCCGTGGGAGGGCAGAGATAAAGATAGGGGTCTTTGGATACAGATCCTGAACCAAGGGCACAGGGGAATGCTTATGCATGGAAAATTATGGAAAAAACCCTTACAATAGTGAGGGGAACAGAAAGGGAAGGAACAAGGCAGGGTGAAAGGTCAGAGAAGATTTTGACCCCTGCCCAGAGTATAAGAGGGTCAACTGGGCTTAGAGTTGGTCCTGGCTCTGGACAAAGGAACTGGGCTTTTGTTTCCTGTCAGCAGGTAGTGTTTGGCTTAGGGCAGAGGTGAGGTCTAGACTCCCTGGAAAGAATTTTTTCTTTTGGGTAAGGCAACTGCACATCCAGGGGCAATCCTAAGTGTCCAGCAACAAGCCCTCAGAGTCAAGCTTTCAGATGAGACCACAGCCCTGGTCAACACCTGATTACAACCTCATGAGAGACCTTGAAGCTGAGGACCTGATCAAGTCACACAGAGATTCCTGTGAGACAATGAATATAAGCAGTTTTAAAGTGGTGGGTTTATGGGAAGTTGTCACAGCAATAGATAACTGATAAAAAGGTCATGGTCCATTTTTGAGGGAAAAGCATCATCACTGCTTGGATTCAGGGTCCCTGAAATAATTTACCAAAAGTAGTCTTTGTTGAGAGAAAGGAAACATTCTCCTTATGTGGCCCTATCTGTACCCAACATGAGGAAGGCTGCCACTGTACAACCTATGGTTGAACCAGGAACTTGGTCCTGAGTAGCTGTGTTGGGACAAAGCCATCTGAATCTGGTTCAGATAAACTTTGTATTAAACCCAAACTGTAGGTTCTCCTTTAAAACTCATAAAACACACCTTTATGCCCATATAGACCCTACTTCCCCATCTTCTTTCATTTCCTTTTCTTTTCTCTAGGTGGCAGATATGAGCAATACCTAATTCAATATTCTGGTGATTGTTGGGTTTTGTGCTCTGTTTCCTCATCACAGGCTCAAACCTACAATGAAACAATATTGTTTCTTGCTAAGCTTGAAGTGTTGTGTTCAAGGCTGAGGGAGAACTGTTCATATTTGTATTTTTCAAGGGACTCAGTGTGTTTTCTTTCTTTGTCAGGGCTATCCTTCAAGGAGAGTATAGCTTAGGGCTAAAGTAAAACATCAAGCAGAAATTATTTAAATAAATTTAACACCAAACATCTTCCTACAAGGGGAAATGAAGACAAGTGACAATTTTTATGTAATACAAAATCTTTCTCAAAATATACAATTTTCTCTTGGTTTCTTTCTAGCCAAAGTTAAGAAGATACCTAAATCCTCCCTCTTAATCTAATCAAAAGTAATAATTTTATAAAATACGAAAAAAGTTCCTCAATTTGCATGGATCCACATAGCAGTAAAAACACAACTGACATCTTGTCACACAAAATAATCCCCTTTGTCATTACTTCTACTTATTTATGTTCCAGTGAAATAAGACTCAAGATTCAGGGATATCTTAAAGTATATCTTTTAAAACATTTATTATGACCAGTGTTACAAGCATTTTATGATTTAAAAATTTATAACACAGACAAAGAGCTGATATCCAGGATCTATAAAGAACTCCTCAAACTCAACACACACAAAACAGATAATCATGTCAAAAAATGGGCAGAAGATATGAACAGACACTTCTCCAATGAAGACATACAAATGGCTATCAGACACATGAAAAAATGCTCATCACCACTAGCCATCAGGGAGTTTCAAATTAAAACCACATTGAAATACCACCTGACACTAGTTAGAATGGCCAAAATTAGCAAGACAGGAAACAACGGGTGTTGGAGAGGATGTGGAGAAAGGGGAACCCTCTTACACTGTTGGTGGGAATGCAAGTTGGTGCAGTCACTTTGGAGAACAGTGTGGAGATTCCTTAAGAAATTAAAAATAGAGCTTCCCTATGACTCTGCAATTGTACCACTGGGTATTTACCTCAAAGATACAGATGTAGTGAAAAGAAGGGCCATCTGTACCCCAATGTTTATTGTAGCAATGGCTATGCTCACCAAACTGTGGAAAGAACCAAGAAGGACCATCTGTACCCCAATGTTTATAGCAGCAATGGTACAGTCGCCAAACTGTGGAAAGTATCAAGATTTCCTTCAACGGACGAATGGATAAGGAAGATGTGGTCCATATATACAATGGGGTATTATGCCTCCATCAGAAAGGATGAATACCCAACTTTTGTAGCAACGTGGACGGGACTGGAAGAGATTATGCTGAGCGAAATAAGTCAAGCAGAGAGAGTCAAGTATCATATGGTCTCACTTATTTGTGGAGCATAACAAATAACATGGAGGACATGGGGAGATGGCGAGGAGAAGGGAGTTGGGGGAAATTGGAGGGGAAGATGAACCATGAGAGACTGTGGACTCTGAGAAACAATCTGAGGGTTTTGGAGGGGAGGGCAGTGGGAGGTTGGGTGAGCCTGGTGGTGGGTATAATGGAGGGCATGTATTACGTGGAGCACTAGGTGTGGTGTATAAACAATGAATTCTGAAACACGGAAAAGAAATAAAAATAAAACAAAATAAAATAAAAATTTGTAATACCTTTTTCATAGATGAGTTGCTAGACTCTCTACCAGAGCTGAGAAGAGTGTACAGATTCATAAAGAAAAAAGAAAAGGCAAAACCTTGTAAGGCAAAGAAGCAATAAAATGGTATAGCACTGCCCACTCCAGGAAAACATTTATGTGACAATGAAAATGTAACAAGAAAGGCACATTAGAGAATGCATTTTGACTCAGGAGAGGATATATCATTATTTTTAAAAATCACCCTTAAATAATAAATTGCCTAGTTATGGACAAGGTAACTCAATTCATCAAATTTCCATTTACGCATTGCTTTTCAAAAGCATTCTAAGAAACAAGCTAAGGAACAAATGTCCTTCACTGAAATAACTTAATAATATTCAAAGTGAAATTGCTGTTGATGATTATGCATCATTCATGTTTAATTTAATAGGACTTACAGATAACTTTTTTTAGGGAACATTTCAAATTAGTTATGGAAGAGTCAACCTAGAGTTTTCTTATTTTCTTTGTTGGAAATCGTGATTTTATATGGTTTTGTGTTGACTTCCATCTAGGTTTAATAAATGTGATTAAATCCTTGGGGGCCGGTATAGTATATCAAAGAGGACACTTAATTGAGCAGGCAACCTAAATCCCAGTGAGGGAGTATCAGCGACATCTGGATATCTCAGGAGAGGACAAGTGCTATTCCTAGTGCATCACCATCACTCATCAAGTGGTGCTGGCTGACCAAGGCTGTGAAGGAGACCTGGTGATCCTGGTTGAGGATGCATGTTGTTGAGGTGTGTAAGCACTTTCCATGGACATGGGCAGCTTCAAGAGACCCAAAAGACAACAACCCTTGGATACAACTTTGGTTTAAGTGCAGGCTGTCCACACTAAGGACCACTTTCGAACATGAGTCGTGGCCCAGGAAAGTGACATGGATGACTAAGTGACCAATGCTATGCTGTTCAGATGGTTTCTAAGTCTTTGCTTTCAATAAAATTGAGTGAGGATCACTCATGCCTTTAGCTCACCATTAAACTGAATCTGAGTTGATAATTCATTGTTGAGAACTCATAAGTGTCTTTGCCAAAATGACTTAAGGAATTAAGAGAATTTAGCGATTCATTATAGCGAAATTCCTTCTATTTGCATCTACTTACCTTTGTGAACAAGATTTATTGACGCTTATATTTATAAAAGTGAAAAGAAGGAACAGAATTGGTACCAGATCCTACCACAATCTAGCAATAAGTAATTCTATTAAAAAACAGATGAAGTAATTATGGGGGAAAGGCCCATATATCTCATTAAAAGAGGACATTTCACTTAAAATTTTTCTGTTTGATAATTACAAAAATATATGTATTTATGCTTTGATCCAGTGTATATTATTAATAAATATAATTATAACTCAATCTAGAGGACATTCTTTGATACTCAGAACCTTATGGTACCATGAAATTTTGGGAAAAATATGAATTTCAAATGTATATAATAATTGATCAATAAAAGGTTGCACAGCATAAAAATATTACCTTAGGGTAAAACCCTTGTGGAAATGTAAATAAGAATCCAAAAGGAATGAGGCTCCATTCAGACTTTCCATCTGTTAAAGTGGAACTTCTTCATGTATTTTTAAATGAATGCGATGGATGAGGGTAGGTATCCAACTGCTAGTGCATTTAGATTTCTTTTTTCTTCATGCTGAATGCTGAGCCTGAGGCAGGGCTTGATCATGACCCTGAGGTCACCCATGAGCCGAAACCAGGAGTGATTCATTTGATGGACGGTGCCACCCAGGCGCTGCAGTGTGTTTGGATTTCACTGGCAACATTTAAAAGAGTGTGTAATGGTTTCATTCTGAAATGTCAACATTTATAATGTGCTGGAAATTATATCCTTTATGCATACTTAACAATAATTTTTGCTGTCAACTTAAAAGCATGCAAAAGAGTGCATTATATTGGGTATTTTTCTTCTGGTATAAACAAGCAGAATGCTTGAAACTTACTAGTCTTATGTGTGAATTAAAGTGTGCTGTGGGCATTAAGGAGAGCACGTATTGCATGAAGCACTGAGTGTGGTGTAAAAACAATGAATCTTGGAACACTGAAAAAATAAAATAAAATAAAATAAAATAAAAAGTGTGTTGTTACAATAAATATCCTGGAGTGACATCAACAAAAAATGGTAGAGTAAGTCTCTTCAAAAATCCCCTTTTCCATAAAAGCAAGCAAACAGTGGCACAAATTGTCAGAATCAACATGATCAGAAGACTGAAAATTAACCGAAGGCTTGCAGCAGTCCAGAGAGCTTTCGCTGAAGACAAGTGGCCGAATCTCATTAAGCACTGTGAGGGCCTATTTAGCCAGAGCGGCCCCACCTTGGTTGAACAGCCATTTTGTTGTTTATGCAGTAAAACTTAAACTGACCCTGCCCCCCGCCCCAGGGGAACTTATTTAAAAGCAAGTCTGGGAAACCAGTCTCCGGTAACAAAGCCCAAATACAAGGGTGGGGCAGGTCATGTAGAGACATCCAATCAGTAAAGCGGGCATACTGTCTCCCCAGCTACCAAGGAGTGTGGGCCCCGCCTTTTGGGTGCCAATTCTCACCAAGGTGATAGGCTGGTTCAAATATCTACTAGGGTAAATTATAATTCAATTGGTCACTTATGTGTGACCTAGCACGACTGTGCAGCTTTCTCTGTGTGTTACAATCTCATTGGCCACCTGTGCATGGCCAGCCCAACCACATGGCCTTTGCTCTATAAAAGTTAGTCTGTGAGGCAGGGAGGGGTGGCCCTCTCTGTAAGGGGCGGCCCCCACTGGGCTGTTTGACCGTCGGTTTGATTCTTGATGCTTGGTGCGAAATAAAGCTTTGCTTGACCTTTGCTTTGTATCAGTCTGGCTCCTTTGACCTTGGACCCATTATTGGGGGACCGATAGTACAAGCTCTATGGTTTTTTACTTACCCTAGTCCAGCCACATGGTAGCCTCAAGAACTAACAACCTGCATTCACAGTGAGACCCAGCAGCCTCCAAGCCTCAGAGCCAAGAAACAGAGAAGGAGCTCAATCAGTTCCTCCTGCTCTGAGAACTGTCATTATCTGACCTGTTTGGAGGTTCTCTGCAAGACCCTACTTGCAACACCATCTATATCTGAGCTGGCTAGGAACTTGACCGGCCTGAAAGCCTTTTCCCCAGGGGCGCTTGTTGAAAACAATCACAGACAATTTTTTTTTTTTAACCTCACAGCTGCCTGAGGCAGTAGATAAGAACTGGAAAGCGACTGGCTGACCAGGGAGCAGGAGAGGAAGACTGGGTAATGAGATGCCTGCAGGAACTTTGCAAAGCTCTGACACCGCAAGGCTACATGCTTGGAGGAGATCTTTAGCTCTCACCTCCTGCTGACCTTGAGCAAGCAAGAAGTGAAGGACAAACCCAGTTGTCAGCTGCCTGGCTGAATGTTGAGGATGTGCCCTAGCACTCATCCAGAATCCTTTAGCAAAGCATGAGAGACTTACGGTTCCAGGTGTTTAAGGAAATCGGACCAATCATTATCTGAACATAAGCTGATGAAGAGAGCCTTCCGTGGCCACACAGGACAGAGAAAACAGGCTTCACAGAACTAGTTCAGAGAAGGGAGTAAAAAAGCAAGTAACAGCAACTACTACTACTGCAAAGAAGGAAGGGACAACAAGCCTTGGAGAGGGGATGAGTCTGATTCCCAGGGTTTCCCTTTTGTATTATTTAAAATGTCAGTTTTCAAAAAGAAGTTGTAATTCAAGTGAAGAAATAAGAAAGCACTGTCCAGACACAGGTGGAAACAAGCAACCAGTGGGAACTCCTTGTGGAAAACCACAGACCTACTAGCCAGAGACTCTAAATCACGCATTTAAATATATTCAAAGAAATATAGAAAGTCATGCCTAAAGAGCTGAAGAAAAGTGAGAATGATGTCTCATCAAGTAGAAAGTATCAATAAAGAGGCCAGACTATGAATATATTATTAAAATCCTGAAATAGGGGAACACCTGTGTGACTCAGTTGGTTAAGCCTCTACCTTCATCTCAGGTCATGATCCTGGAGACCCCAGATCAAGACTCTCATAAGGCCCCTTGCTCAGGAGGAAGCCTGCTTCTCCCTGTCTGCCTGCTAGTCCCCCTGTTTGTGCTTGTTGGGTCCCCAATATTGGGTCCCCCAATAATGGGTCCATGATTAAAGGAGCGAGACTGATACAAAGCGAAGGTCAAGAAAACTTTATTTCACGCCAAGCATCAAGAATCAAACCGACTGTCAAACAGGCCGGTTGGGGTGGCCCCTTACAGAGAGGACCACCCCTCTCTGTTTCACAGATTAACTTTTTATAGAGCAACGGCCATGTGGTTGGGCTGGCCACGCACAGGTGGCCAATGAGATTGTAACACACAGAGAAAGCTGCACAGTGATGCTAGGTGACCAATTGAATTACAATTTACCCTAGTAGACATTTGAACCAGTCTATCACCTTGGTCAGAATTGGCGCCCAAAAGGCAGGGCCCATACTCCTTGGTAGCCACTGATCAGATATCTCCACCTGGCCTGACCCACCCTTGTATTTGGGCTTTTTTACCAGGCTTTTTTTTTTAACCTGGGACTGGTTTCTGGGACTTGTTTTTAAGAAAGTTCCCCGGGGGTAGGGGGCAGAGTCAATTTAAGTTTCACGACGAAACGGCAGTTCGACTGGGGTGGGGCTGCTCTGGCTAAATAGGCCCTTACAGTGCTCTCTCTCTCTGTGTGTCAAACAAACAAACAAATGATAAATAATAAATAAAGATAAATAAATAAGATAAAACCAAATCCTCAATAGAAATGCTAGAGTTAAGAAGCACAGAAACTGAAATGAAAAGTTATGAACATCCTGCAGAAAATCCTCCCAACTTACTGCTGTTGGGTCTCAAGCTTCACCTACAAAGTTCATTTATTGTGATACATTCACTTTTTTAAGGGTATTTGATCCCGAGAGTTCAAATTTAACTCCATTATTATAAAGTAAACAAAAGAGAGCAAACATTTGTACAAAGCCTTTTTCTCAAGCATAAAATAAAACAAATATTTAAAGTTCCCAGTCGGATGTGCTATATATAGCCAGGGAGAAGTAGGCTTGGGTCAGGGATTCAAGAGCAAACAAAGAGGTACCTCGGAAGGCCGACCTTCTCCTTCCCTCCCCAATCCCTGAAAGCTTCTGAGCATTACCGACAGAGCAGAATGGTCAGTAAAGTGTTTTCAGGACGAAAAGCCAAAGATAAGCCCTGACAACAGGTTATTTAGGCATTACGGGTGAATACGTGTGGTCTAATTTGACTTCACCATGGGGAAAGTCTTACTAAGATGGTAGGGTGTGGAGGTTAAGTATCGGGTCCCATGCCATCAGCCATGCGACACAGGCAAACTCCTCAATGTTTCTGGGCCTCTATTTGCCCATCTGTGAAGCAGGAATAACATCTGCCTGTCTTAAGGTTCTTAGGAAATAAGAACTCAGGGGATAGGTCGTTTAAAAAGAATTTAGACCAGAGCCTGGCACAAAGCACAGACCGGAGGTTTGGTTGATCAGATGGCCTCTCCATTAGCTGTGCCCGACATAGGGAACGTGGAGATCTTGTCTGGCCCCGACACACTTGTTCCAAGAATTCCCTTTAGAAGCGTAAATAAGGTTACGAGTGACAATATATCAGCTTCAATTGGTAATGCATTGGTATTTTTAATAGCCAGAAATTTGATTTCCAATTATTTAGCCAAAAACTGAGCTCTGGAAAAATTAAATATGACACCAATACATTTTTATTGGAGGAGGGGGAGGAATTTGGTTTCAGTATCAGAAGCTGTCTTAGGGGATGTGACTGATTGTGACTTCTTGGACAGTCAGGGACCAGTGTAGGAATACAGAGCAAGGAGTGGGACAGGTTTAACCATGAAAATAGTCACAGGCAGTTTTCTACAGCAGACTGGGATGGAAATAATCAAGACATCCAATTCCAAGTTCTAGTCTCGGCTTGCTCACTAATTGGAGTTTTAGCTTTGTCCATTGGTGTTATCTTTTGTGGATCAGTAACTGCGTCTACGATATGAAGAGACTAGGTTTTTAGTTCCCAGTTATAGAGGTATCATGGATGCTTTTCAGATCTGGAGAAAATTATGGACACTATCCTTAGAAAAATGCATGTGTCCACACATACACACACACACACACACACACACACACATATACACACACACACACACACACACACACAAGTTTGGGTGCAGTCAAGTTGGCTAAATGACCGTGCACCTGTCAGTGGGCTACCTGTGACATGAGCAATGATCAGAAGGTCCTTGCTCCTGGGCTCAGTGTGTCATCCTTCTGGGAGTCTGGTCAACAGGAGGACGAGGCTTGGTCTGGTGCCCCGTGACTTTCTTGTCACCCTCACCTCACTCCTTAGATTGGCCAAGATCAGCACTTCACTGGGAGACCTTTTGATGAAGGTAGTTTGCTGTCTGAATCTCTTGTGTTCTTGTTAGTTCTCTGCCCTTTGGTGCATCTCAAACCATCCCAAGTCTGGAATATGGGGCACTGGACATCACTAAAAGCTCAGGTTGATTTTGAGTCTGGGGCCCAGAATCATGTTTATCCCACACTGCTTACTCCCCAGAAGGGATTCCCAGGGGTCAGAGGGAGTAAGTCCTTGAGACTCACAAACTTGTATGACTTGGGCTTCCTACAGACAAGCAGTGACTGTACACTTGGGAAATCCTGCTGTCACCCATGAGGGCACACAGCAGAGAGGGAGGCAGGAGGGGCCAAATACGGTTTCATAAGAAAGCTATTTTTCTATGTGTTCCTTAGGTGCCTTGGATTATTTTCTCCTTTGCTATCTTTCCCCCAAATTTCCCCTTTTCCTTGCCATTTTCCTTTACATTTTTCTCTCCAGTCTTTGCAATGATCTTTTATTGTTAAATGTCATTTATTGTTAAATATTGTAAGAAACTACAGTTTTTCAATATGTATTGGATTTGGGGAGGGAGGAGACAGTGGTTTGCAGAAAACAGGCAAATACACTATTATTTCCAGTTTTCACTGTATGTTCTAGTGGTTGAGATTAATAACAGGGTAATCAGAATAAATATGTAATGGGAAACTTTATTTTTTAAATGATTTTATTTATTTATTTGAGAGAAAGAGAGACAGTGTGTGTGCAGGGGGAGAGGTAGAGGGAGAGTGAGAAGCAGGCTCACTGCTGAACAGGAAACCATACATGGGGTTCGATCCCAGAACCCTGGGATCATGGCCTGAGCTGAAGGCAGATGCTTCACTGACTGAGCCACCCAGGCACCCCTAATGGGAAACAGTAAATGCTAGAGTCAATGGAATTCAAGCTGGAGGATTTTTCTAGGATTCCGCTTTACAGCTGAATTGTCAAGGTCATTTTACTGTCCTCCAAGATCAAGGACAAGCAGGGTCTTAGGAATGAGCATCTAGGAATCATTACTCAAGCATGTGGAAATCACCCCACCCATGCCGTCTGTTTTTTCCTCTGCTGAATCAACCTCTGTAGCTGTCATGAATCTTTCCCTCGATTCTGCCTTCACACTGCTATTTACTTTAGGGAAATTCATAGACTTGTAACGGGAAAATACCTCTCATCGCACGCTTTCCCATCCGTTAGGGCATTAGGTATTTCACATTCTTTTTTCCATGGCAGCTGAGTGAGGTAGGCGATGTCCCCGTTGTATGGGTGAGGGAACTGGAGTTCAAGGAACTTTAACAGCTTGCCTAAGCTGGTGCAGCTAAAAGGTATGGATTTGAACCAGTTCTGTTTGAGTCCCACACCTGATGATTTGACTGTTACCTCATGCTCGTCAAGGTGATAGAATAACCACCCGTCTTAGCTTTGCCCCACGCCACCAACACGGCAGCAGACCGGAGGGTCCGTGTGTTAACTGCTGCAGAAGACATGAAGAGTTCCAGACCGCCGTGTTGCTGACGTCTCAGGTCGTGCTGAATGTCTGATGAGCATGGCGTCTTGTCTGAGTGCATGTGTGGCCAGGCTCAGAAAGTGACTGTCCCAGAAGCCACATCTTTCATACCCTGCAGCTGGAAGAATTCTGGATCACCTTTCAAGTGGAGCTCCTGTTGACGCCTTCTCAAATGAAGTGATTTTGCTTTGTGAAAAGTGAAGCTACAGCACCACACTCCAACAGCGTGGAAGAAACACCAAAGCTGTCTGTACAGCACTCTACTAGACAGCCCCTGGAGCAGTGGAAATAGTGGAGCCCTTAAAGAGTGTGAGATTTCAGGGTGTCTGGGTGGCTCGGTGGGTTAAAGCTTCTGTCTTTGGCTCAGGACATGATCCCAGGGTCCTGGGATCGAGCCCTGCATCGGGCTCTCTGCTCTGCGGGGAGCCTGCTTCCTCCTCTCTCTCTGCCTGCCTCTCTGCCTAGTTGTGATATCTATCTCTGTCAAATAAATAAAATATTTTTTAAAAAGAGTGAGATTTCGAATATATTGCTTAAACTCTCTCATCCCCATTTCTCTCAGAGTTATCATATATTCCATGAAAAAGCACCTAGCATAGTCCTGGCATATACTATATTTTCAACAAATGTTAGAAATGGGAAAAGAACACTCCAACGGGTTTTCAGTTGATTTCAGATCTATTAACTTCTTCTCGGGGCGAGGGTGGATGCGTCCCACCTGCACTCCACACGAAGATTCACATGCAGCAAACGAGGGCTCCATGAGGGGAAAAGACAGGTTGAGGGACTCTACCACTTGAAATCCACCAGAACAAAAGCTAGGAATTATGGTAGCAAGTTGTGTTGTTTTTGTTATTTTCATGGGCACAAAGCCCAAGAATTCTACCATTTCAGAATATCCAGGGCGAGTTGTCTCAAGAAGCTAACTTTCTCGACCATGAGTGTGGATTGGAAGTGTAGGTCATCAGTAATCAGCAAAAGCAGTTCCAAGGATATTTTTTCAATAAACTACCTTATGGCAGCCATGTCAGGGCTGCCTGCCCTCTCCAAGATTTGGTCACCTGTTGGACCACAGCACTCATGCTCGATAGTGAGGTGAGGTCGGTAGGAGGTATTCACATACAACACCTGGCACCCGGTCCACTTCTGTTGGCTTTCCTGAGGAAAAGTATTTGGAATACCTGAATAACTTAACTGAACTTCAGCAACAACACGGCAAAACTCACCCAGTACCTATCACAGGATGGATATGTCTCCTACCTATTAAAGGGTCTGAATATTATAAATAATACTTTTGAATAAGTGAATGAACTAATTAACATTCCATATGAAGTAGTGTTTGTTTAGAATTTATATTGCTCTGGAATTTTACAATGTTCAAAAAAGACCCTCATTACTGATATTTCAACAGCACCATATTTTGAAAATCTCTTGGAGACTGTGGACCCTGAGAAACAAACTGAGAGTTTTAGAGGGGAGGGAAGTGAGGGATTGGGTGAAGCTGGTGGTGGGTATTAAGGAGGGCACAGATTGCATGGAGCCCTGGGTGTTGTACACAAACAATGAATCCTGGAACATTGCATCAAAACTGAATGGTGTGTTGTGTGGTGACTAACACAACACAATAAAAAAAAGAAAACCTCTGGGTCATGGGATCAATAGGAGATAAATTTGAAAAAGCTTTCAGGATTAAGTGTACAAGTTGTCTGAATAAAAAAAGACACAACAAAATCAGTTTACAATGTTTCTATCCCATACAAAAATGTTTTATGCAATCTATGACAAGGCTACGTATCAAAATAACCTATTTCCCTACATCTTCTTAATTGCTTTATGTTTTTCTTTCATACAAATATTACCATAATCTTAATTTAGTAACAATGATTATCATTAAAATGCAATTCTTTTTTTGAGTCACTGGGCTAGGTGCTGTGACAATTAAAAACAAAAAAGGGGGGGGCGCCTGGGTGGCTCAGTGGGTTAAAGCCTTTGCCTTCGGCTCAGGTCATGATCTCAGGGTCCTGGAATCAAGCCCCACATCGGGCTCTCTGCTCCGTGGGGAACCTGCTTCCTCCTCTTTCTCTGCCTCTCTGCCTACTTGTGATCTCTGTCAAATAAATAAAATATAAAAAAAAAACAATAAAAACCAAAAAAAGGTTCTTAAGTGGGTCCTGGTGTCGGGGGGAAATTTAAAGTAACCATAGGCAAGAATTTAAAGAATTTAAATCAGTTTTGAAGAACTTCCCAAGGAAAAGAATTTTTTGGTTGATCTTCCCTCTTCAAAATGATTCTGAGTACAACTATTTTCATCCTTAATCTCTGGATATGGCAGTAATAGGTTAACATTATGGCTTAAAAGAATTATTCTGGCTGTGAATCTTCGTTTGTAAGACTTAGTAAGAGATTGCTATGGGCAGGAAGTTTATGAGAAGTTTATGAGGTCTGCCAGCATTTCAACGCATCACATGGCTCATATAGATAGCACCGTTCGAAAAGCAGATGCCTTGAAGCAGATTGCTGGAAATTATTGGCTGAAACGATCTACCCCCCTCCCCCGTTTATAAGTATACCTTTATATCCAGTCTATGTGATTATGTATGGGATGATACCTCAACCTTTCCCTGGATTGTTTCCTCTCACATGTAGTTGTGACAACAAGATCTGTCTTGGATATTGCATAGTACACACCAATAGTCCAAATCCTGATGCATGAACCTGTCTCTTTGACCTCATGAGTTTTCAGATTTCTGAGTTGCAGCCACAGAGACTGTGATTTAGCTTCCCATGTGGTTCTGATGAATATGCCCATTTCTGGACTACTAGTCTACACTTTACTTTCTATTTTGCTAGGTGCTGGGAGATGGGTCAAGGTGAAAATCTGCTGGTATAAATTGTCCCATGGGATCTCAGTCATACAAAGTCTAGAATGCAGCTGACTAACATGTCATCTAAGCATGGAGATGGCTGAGAGGATGCCAAGCATCTTCTCCAGAGTTTTTCGGTCAGGATGTGTGGCCGCTCCTCTGAGGAACACAGAAGGAATGCATCACTTCTCAAACTACAGCAACAAAATCACCCATGACAGCTGCCTTACCATGGGTTCAGCTTCTCAGGAAGTAACCTTTCTGTTGCTCATTAATGCTTATGGCAGCTAATGGGGAGGCAATATTTCACACACCAAGCAAGTGTGAGATTGCAATGGGGAAGCCTGGAACTTCTTAATAAATAGAGACAGAAGAAAATAGTGGCTCCAAAATGGTTTGCACTCCAGGAAAAAAAAAAAAGACAATCTTATTGAAATTTGGCTCATGACTCATCTGACTTGTTTTGTTGTGTTCTGTTACTATTAAACTCAATGTGATGTTAAGAAATAAAGTTAAGCCCCTTGGCCTCCTTTTCATCTCCCAAGATCAAAGACCCATCAGTCTGATGATGACATTTTAAAAAATGTGGAACGGTCATCCATGGTCTTTTGCTACACACCCAATACAAAAGAAGTGCCTGATCCTAAGGAATTTACCATATAATAAGAAAAAGTATATCTCAAATGTTGAACTTAGTATGAGACCAGGATCAGAAGATGTTAGAATTGGAAGGGTCTTTATATCTGAACTGTACTATCCTATATACAATAAAAGACCAACACCCAGAGTGTGTGGGGGAAGCCACTCACCACCTTCCTACGGTTGTGGAACATACTGTGAAGTTTGCGTCACTCCTTGCCCCTTGAGTTTATTCATCTGGGGCAAGACAGCAAGGCCGATCAGCAATGCTCCTGCTTACTAAATCCCTCCATCTCTGTTGTATCCATGCCAGCCAAAGATTGCACAACATTGCCTCTGCTTGTAATGTGACCTTTCAGTTTCCTCCCTTTGGCAGCCCCAAATTTATTTTTTTGAAGCTATTAACCAAAGAGACAGACTTTCCTCTAAGTTGTTGCTCACTAACTTTTGCTCTATTATTTGCATTTCCTGCCTCTGATTCTAATTAAAAGGTAGAAGTGGTCGTGCT
The DNA here is from genome assembly GCF_922984935.1 of Meles meles. NCBI lineage: Eukaryota > Metazoa > Chordata > Mammalia > Carnivora > Mustelidae > Meles > Meles meles. The sequence goes on along the minus strand of NW_025721110.1, from coordinate 297,160 downwards.
TATGGCATCAAGATGTCCCACATTTCAGATCTGACCCCCAAGAGTCCAAGACGTACCAACCCACTTCCCCCAAACTAGTGTCCAACAGCATTCCAATCTCCACCTATTCCTTTACCTTCCCTTCCCCTGCCCTGCATTTAGCCTGTCATGGAATTCTTCCTGTGTGGTCATCAGAGCCTACACTCCCCTCCTTCTTCCCCCACAGTCAGAAAGTACGGGTGTAAGTAGTAGGTGTAATTGCCTTCCCACATTTGGGAAAGCCAAGGAACTGCAGATGAAGTAAGTAGAGAATCACCACATGCTAAAACTCCCAGATCCAAAAGTTCAGACAAGGAGGCTGTCAAGACAGGCTGGAATATTTGGGCAAGGGGTCCTGGAGATGGGTGGCTAGAGGCAGGAAGGGAGCATCCCAGGCAAATACCTGGCACGCTCCTCTCAAGAGCTGACTCTGGTTTAGGGTCCCTGCTCCCACTCCAGGGTGGGGGGGGCAGTGAGGAGACTCCTGGCACCGAAGGCTTCCATGTATCCCACCATTCAGGGCCTGCTCTCCTTAACCATTGAAGTTCAACAGTTCTATGTACCTTCTCTGAAGACTTTCGTCAGCTAGGGTTAATCTCTTTAATAAGAGATGTCAGTGCTTAAATAACACATGTTTCTTAGAGCATTGTACAATGAGAAAGGCAAGCATGTATCCCAAAAATTTAGGGAGAAGAACCAAAGGTCCCAAAGCAACATCTAAGTGAAAAATCTCAACATTTGTGCTTTATCTTTAAAGTTAATAAGAAATGTACTTGCTGTGTTGCTCTTCTCACAGGTGGATTTGCTTCCCCTTTCATTCTGGTCTTGGCTCAAATGCCACCTTTGCAGAGGGGGTTCCTAGTGGGCCTCTCTGAATATGATGGCCCCTTAGTCCACACTGTTCTCTTTTTAGCCAGCATTCTTCTTACTGTTGGTCCATTGATTATACCCCACGCTATTTGCAAGCTCCCAGGGAGGACTAGAGCAATACATTTGCACAAAGTGGGTACTCAATAAGTATTAAGTGCATGAGTTTTACTCTGTGATATGTATGGTTTTCTTTTTAATTAAAAATATTGATGTTTTATCAGTGATTTTTTTTTTACCATTTCAGAATAGATTTGGAGAAAGCTATTGCTTCACGAATATACATCTGGCAAGGCTGTGACTTTCTTATGTCCTGTGTCATCCTTCCCTGAGCTAGCCAGAGAGCTCATGACCCATGTAGGAAGCTCAGCTTCAAACCTTAGGGGTGAGTTCTGTGAAGGCACTGGTGGGCATTTGGGGGGCTTGTCCTGCTGGACACCACCATGTCATCTGGGGCCAGATGTGATGTGAACACCCCCTATTTCCCTAGCTTTTCCCATCTTCCTCTACCTTCTGTCGGCATGCGGGCTTCCCATCAACCATATCTTTGCAGACAAACTCTGAGATGACCCATGGCTTGGGACTCCATTGACATCCCAGAGTCTCGTTATAACCAGTGTCAGAGGTTTCTGGGGGCTCTGACATGACCTTTGTTCCCAGAATAGGCCCCAGAAAGAGTCCCATGAGAGTCTGGGAGTCCAAGAAAGATCAATGGGTGATTGTGGCTCTAGCTAAAGCCACTCTGTGGGATCCTGCTGGAGTCCATCTCCCTTCTCAGTCTGGCTCTTACGCTGGTTGCCAATACCACCTAGGGGAGTCACTTCATTGGAGTTTGAGGCTCATGCTTTCTAAAATGAGGAAAGGTTTTTAGATGAATTGATTCATGCAAGACGATGGAATGAACTCCGAGGAAGTTCTGGGCGGTCTCCAAGGTGGCTTCTATCTCATGAGTTCTGACTCCCATCGTCCCCGCTCCTATGGAGTTCGCCCATTGCACACAACAGCTATTCCCTGGAAACTCCCCAGGGAAACACTGGACTGGCCAGTGTCTTCAGGGTGCACCCACAGGCCATTCTGATGTGGCTGAGCCCAGATCCAGGTCTTAACTGCCTGACTTGCTCAAAAACAGCAGTGCCTGGGTCAGGCCCACACTGCAACTGCTGGGCCGGCTGAGTGAGGACCAAGCCCGGGACACTAGCCCCGGGACACTGACGGCACAGCGAAGTCAGGCGACGCGACAAGGGATTCTCCATCAGGGTAGACGACGCAAGGGCTCATTTCACAGAAAACATGACAAAACATTTAAGTGGCAGAATAGTAAGTAGTTCAACGTACTCCCCATGATGGCAGTGATTGGAAAAGTGAGCGATGGGGTCAGAAAGGGGAATGGGAGCTCCAGGAAGCAGGCTGGAGTTCTCAGGGGGAAGGGGGTGTCTGCGGTGGAAGGGACCGGGGGCTCATCATGGGTTCCAACAGTGCATCGTCAGGCTGTGCACTGGCCCTGACCCATGACCCCGGGGGCACTGGGGGCAGTCTAGCTCCAGAGGATCTACAGAAATGCAAACTGGCCTGAGCAGAGCCTTCCTGGTCTGTGTCTTCTTGGTTCCTGGGTGTGGCTCTTTCTCTGCTTCTGGAGGCTGTGGATTCTCCTTTGTTTTCCTCTGAGCTGCAGCCTTTTGTGTGGATTCAGTGCTGTGAGTGGACCCAGATTCTTCTTGCAAGGAAGTGGAGTAGAAGTCGTCCTTGTGTCCTAAGTAGACCCAGAGAGATGCAACACTAATAGCCTTTTCCCAGGTCCCTGGGCCTTCCTCTGCTCGCCAACTCTGAGGTTTTAGAAAACATCTTCTATTCTGAACAGGTTGAAAGAATTGGTTTGGCTTTTTAAAAATTAGACAAAGTCATACTTTTATTAATCTATAAAATGATCTGTAAACATTGAATGAACAAGGTTTTACAGGATGAAGGGAGAATTGGCTTTGTAGTGGGGTTGGCACTAATGTTTACTCACTGTTGCCCCCGTGTGGCCACTCTTCAGACAGCGCGTGGCCCAATGCCTTCCGATTTACCAGCTTCAAGGGAGAGTAAGACAGAGGAGGGTTGGTCCCTGAATTCCCTTGCTCCTAAAAGCCATCCTCTAATTTGGGAGCGATATTCTAAATCAAGTGTATTTTAACTAGATATTAGGATTAGGGTCAGGGTCAAGTTACATACATTAACTATGGACAGATTTTTGTATGTCAATCACACTTCTACATACAAAATGTATTTCAAAAAAATAAAATGGGAGATGCCTGGGTGGCTCAGTTGGTTAAGCAACTGCCTTCGGCTCTGGTCATCATCCCGGAGTCCCAGGATCAAGTCCTGCATCAGGCTCCCAGCTCCATAGAGAGTCTGCTTCTCCCTCTGACCTTCTCCCCTCTCAGGCTCTCTCTCTATCTCTCAAATAAAAATAAATAAAATCTTTTCAAAAATGGGATAGGATATAGTCATCAAAGCACTGAGCACGTTCTCTGTCCCAGGAAATAGGTAATTATTGTTTAATTGTAGGTGAGGACTAGGAGCTGGTCCTACAGGTACTCGGCAGGCAGCATCTGGGCCAGCTGGCCACCTCCCCCCGACACCCACACCCAGCTCAGCCCATCCTCTGCTCTGCTCAAGGGCAGCAAGCAGACGGACCGGGTGCACGTGGGACTTCCTCCTGTCAGGCACGGCTTGCTTCCGACATGTAGAGAAGTTGGCCTGCTCGCATGCACATGACGTGTTCTTCTGGTTCCTTGCTATCGGTTTCCCCTTTCTGTCACCATGGTCCTGAGCCTGTAGCTCCTGAGAACGTGGGTTTGCAGATTTCTGCGGACATTTCGAAGTGTAGGTCTGTGTCGCCTTTGTTCCCTGTGCTTGGGCCGGAGATGAAGGCGGGAAACGTCAGCGCACTCTCAAAGCAGAGTATGAAATAGCCAGTGTGCTCTGCCCCCCACCTCAGCTTCAAAAGCAATGGCCAACTATGTACCTCGTGTTGTACCCAATCAGCTTTAGGGACTCATGGACGCATGTGACATGAAATCATACTGAAAGAACTCTCGTTACGGAACTTTTGCTTTGCAGAAGACAGTTTGGCATAAAAATCCCTAAGAAGGGGCACCTGGGTGGCTCAGTGGGTTAAGCCGCTGCCTTCGGCTCAGGTCATGATCTCAGGCTCCTGGGATCGAGTCCCGCATCGGGCTCTCTGCTCAGCAGGGAGCCTGCTTCCCTCTCTCTCTCTCTGCCTGCCTCTCTATCTACTTGTGATCTCTCTCTGTCAAATAAATAAATAAAATCTTAAAAAAAAAAATCCCTAAGAAAATGTGGTTTTTAAAGGGTGGAAGTGTGAAGCATGTTTTGTGGGTAGAATCCTGTTCTTCTCAGTGAAGGTGAGATGAGCATAAAGTATACCTCAGATTCCAGCTGATTTTCCATCACTACAATCAAGTGTGTGTGGGGAGCCCCAGCGGTCTGGCCATCTAGGTGGAGCTAACGGCCTTCAGTCTATCACTGCAAGATGGTGGGCTTCCCTGGTGGTTGTGCTCTGGCCAGTCCTGAGGTGGGTGAGGCAGAGAGTGGGGCATGGGGGGGTTGGTGACAGTTTTGCCCAGAGCTGTTATGGTGGATGGTGGTACAGGGGGAACAGGGCAAGCAGACCTGGGCGATGGCGAGGTGCTGACTGAATGTCTTGGGACTGGACAACAGTGGCTGTCTCCCGGTGCCTGTTCAACTTTTCAATGGCACCTTACACCCCAACCCTGTCAGTTCTGGTCAGTTCAATGTCAAGTCACACTGACATGTGTATCCACACAAGGACACAGCTATGACCGTCCTCCTGGAGCATTCCTGGTCCCCCTGTCCACTGCTCTGGCCAACCCTGCACAGCCCCAGTCCTCCTGAGTGTCTCCTGTCATGGCACGTGTCACACAAGGCTGTCAGTTGTTGTCTCTCGGTCTGTCCTTCCTGCTTGGAGTACAGCTCTCTCCCAGATGCCTGGCTGGATGACAGGCCCATGAATGGTTTCAGGATCTTTTGTCCCAGAATAGCAAGCATCCTTCAAAACCGTGAAGGGCAGGGGGAGTCTCTGTCCCTCTGTGTGCCCCCAGCCTTGGATGGAACCTAGTGGCCAGGACAAGGGATTTGGGAGTCCTCCCAGATGAAGTTTGTTCTATGAAGGTGAATTCCTTCTGAGATTGTTCGGGAACCACATTGCATGGCCGTTCCTGGGGGACAGAAAGCATGCTCCTGTATTGTAGTCTTCTTGCACACTGTGGGTACCAAAGAGGAAACACATGTTCACCCTCACAAGTTCACACTTACACCTCTGTTTCTGAGCATGCCTACCATGGAAATGACAGTGAAGTCCTGTTGGGCTGAAGACCTGTAGTCATGCCATTCCAGGTGTCAGTAGAGGAGGATGGAGATGGAGTTCTGGCTAAAGGGATGGAAGTCCTTGCCTCTGGAGGTGAAGCAATAAGATTTGACCCAGAAGGTGCTATGTTATACTCACAGAAGGGACATGACCCTAGGATCTTTGAGACCAGGGATTGGCACAGAATTTTCTGGAAAGTCTTCTGTAAGGATTCTCTGTTAGGTGTTGCAGTCCACATGGTGTTTCTGGCAATGATTCCACTCTTGCACTGTGGCTTGAAAGCAACCACAGACCGTCCATAACTAATGTTCCAGTCACACTGGATTGAGAGAATATGGGGGGAGTCCCCATTTGTCCCATGAGTGGTAGTTTCCCATACCCCAGATCTGCAACAGGATGGATGATGGGGGAGAGGGCTCTTCCTTTCCACTGGCAGAGTGGGAGTACACTGGGATCTATCCTGCCTGACACTGGCCCCTGCACTTGAAAGGAAAAAAAAAGATGATAGTGAGACTGGCCAACAATTAAGGTGTCAGGAATTCCCTGCCTTTCTCGGGAGGCCTCAAGCTTCCCACAAGATGTTTGTCTGTGGTTGAAATCCATGTGGGTATTGTTTGGCTGAGTATGTCCCCATTGCCTGGCAGGTATATCTTGTGAGTTATACACCACACAGATGGTCATCTTGTTCAGGCCAAGACCATGAGTACAGTTAGGGTTCTCCTGAGTTAGAGGAGGATCTAGCATGTGTGGGCTTCAGGAGGAATCTGATCCAGCCCTCAGCAATGTTATGGAGCACTTAGCTTCCTGTGCCCACTGTGGCACTGGCAGGGGCCTGGCCTAGGCCACTTCTGCAGCCATGAGGGAAAAGCCCCTGGCCTGGGTGGTCCACCCCATACTTGGTTCTGCAGGCTGAGACCCAAGGTTCTTCCCACCTCATAGGCTGGAACCAGGTCTCATGGCCATGGATGAGCCAATTCCTGGAGCCACGGAATGGAGCCATGGAGGTTGGCACGGGTTGTTAGGACCTCTGGTTTTGTTTTGTTTTTGTTTTTGTTTTTGTTTTTTAATTTAATTTTATTTTTTCAGTGTTCCAAGATTCATTGTTTATGCACCACACCTACTGCTCCATGCAATACGTGCCCTCCTTAGTACCCACCACCAGGCTCACCCAACCCCCACACCCCTCCCCTCTAAAACTCTCAGTTTGTTTCTTAGAGTCCACAGTCTCTCATGGTTTGTCTCCCCCTCCGATTTCCCCCAGTTCATTTCTCCTCTCCTTCTCCCAATGGACCTCTGTTGTAATGACTTTTCTAATGGCCATGGGGCAAGATCTTCTGGGACACAACTGCTAATAAAAGGAATATTAATTTCTGATCGTCAGTGAGTCCAAGGTGCTGGCTGAGCACCTAGCACCTCAGTCCCAGCATCTCAGCGCTACTGTACTTCTCTGCAGAGACGATGGCTGAGAAGGAGCAAAATGGATGGAAACGGGTCTGGAGTGCACAAGGGAAGGGTGTGTGTGTGTAGGTGATTGGGGATAATAGCTCTGGCCAAGCTGTACCTCCAGTTTACCTAGGTTCAAGAAGGTGCAGGGAATCCATGGTGTTTCACGCTCCATCATTGTGCAGATGATGAATATGACTTTGCATGGAGTATGGCAAGACTCGTTCCAAGTATTCTCTAGGGAATACTAGTGGAAGTTGGGGAGAGCAGCGCCCTCCATCTGCTAGGATCGGCATGAGAGGCTGAGTGCTCTCAAGGTGCCCGGCTTTCACAGGGCTCACTGTGAGCCTGCACACCAGGACTGACGAGGACAGTTCATGGTTTTGCTCTGAGGATGGAGTCTTGGAAGATTGCGGTGCCCTGTGTGATCCCGGGACAGCGACAGACCTGGAGTCCACTGTAGAGCTACCTTGTGGGAGTGGTGGTGATCTGCAGCGTCCGCTTCATGAGATGTCTGTCCTTTATCGAGTTCTGGGTGTGGCTTCTGCGACTTTGTCCTAATGGGTGGGATTTCCAAGGAGTGGAATTTTTTGCGTTACTGTAAGAGTTGGTCCACTGGGAGTGGGTAAGTCCCCTTCTGCTGCTGAGAAGTGTGTCTCAGGGTTGGAGTGTGTATCACAAGCCTAGAGGTCAATGGTGAGGTGGTTACAGTGGTCAGCAGGCTATTGTTATTGATGATTTTTATGGGCAAATTCCATAGGATGAGATGTTACATTTTGGTTAGGGATCCTCATTAAGTGCCCATAAAGGGTGTTTTTTCTGAGTTTCATATTTGAGGTCTTTTTATTACTTCTATTAGCCCTCCTTGTACTTGGCATTCCAATGAGCAGTGCATTACAACGTTGCTTGCCTTTTACATGTGTGTTGATGCTGATTCGAGACAGGAAAATGTTGTCAGGGCTTCCACAAATTGTACACGGAAGAGCCAAATCATAAAATTTTATTTTTGACACAAAGTATGACGTAGTCTGCTGTGATTCTCAGTTTAAATCAGAGGAGGGTGTGTTCTTTTGGTACTGGTAATGAGTACCATAGTCCTTCCTAGGGAATCTTATCAGATTCTATTGGGAACTTGGTCTTTGCTCTTGTGGAAGAATCGGGAGTCAACAAATTGTTTGTCTCCTGTTTCATTTTCCATGAACATTTCCACAATATTTGGTTTCATACTTCTGCTATTGTGAAATCATCCTGACTTTGGCACCAGCTCACCCTTCTGTGCCAAGGGTATGTTCGATCCGAGAAAAAGCTGCTTCCGGGTGACTGGGAGACTCTAGGACCAGAACGTTGTCAGTAGGGAGCTATTGGGATCCTACATTCTAAACCAGCTCTTGACACCCAGATGAAATAGAATCCCGATTTAGAAATGTCAGATAGTAATTTGACCTTGAACTTTATCCCCGAAGCCACAAGTCTTAAACCCTAAATCATAAGCCTAAAGCACTGAACTCTGAGCCTAACCATTACCCTCAGCCTCACTCAAAACCCTCATCCGTATCCCGATGCTAACGCGAACCCGGATCTAGAGCTCTGACTGGAGCCTGACCCTGAACCCAGACCCAAGCCCTTCACCACACGGTGGGTGCATTCGCCGCTGATGGATATTTGCAGTCTACACCTTTCGGTCCTTGTGAACACCGTTTGGGTTGGCGGCTAGGGTTAGGGTCTTGGACTGGGGTCAGGGCCAGGACTGAGAGCAAGGTGAGGTCAGAGTGTGGGTCTGGTCGGGGCCAGGGTCGTGATCGGTGCCGTTTGGGTCGGGGACTGTGGTCATCCACACTGTTTCCAGTTCGTGGCTCCTCAGCTGATTCGGAGCAGTCGGGCATCCCGGGCTCCATGCGGCTGCAGGTTCCAGAACGAAATGGCTCCAGCGGGACCCGGAGGGAGCAGGTGCTTCCTTGGAAGCGGGAGCTCCGCGGCCCTGCACTGCCCGCCACCGCCTGCAGAGGGCGCCGGACCCCAGCTCTGCCGGAGCCTGGCCGCGCAGCCGCAGCTGGGACCGGTCGGCCTCGTCGGACCCGCGGGGGAGACTTCCGGAGGCTGCGGGCGCGTGCGCCGACAGGACCCGCGTGGAGGCTGCGGGCGCATGCGCTGACAGGACCCGCGTGGAGGCTGCGGGCGCATGCGCTGACAGGACCCGCGTGGAGGGTGTGGGGCCGCGTCCGCGCCGACAGGACCCGCGTGGAGGGTGTGGGGCCGCGTCCACGCCGACAGGACCCGCGTGGAGGGTGTGGGGCCGCGTCCACGCCGACAGGACCCGCGTGGAGGGTGTGGGGCCGCGTCCACGCCGACAGGACCCGCGTGGAGGGTGTGGGGCCGCGTCCACGCCGACAGGACCCGCCGTGGAGGGTGTGGGGCCGCGTCCACGCCGACAGGACCCGCGTGGAGGGTGTGGGGCCGCGGCCGCGCCGACAGGACCCGCGTGGAGGGTGTGGGGCCGCGTCCGCGCCGACAGGACCCGCTGTGGAGAACGCGGGCGGCGTCTACGCTGACAGGACCCGCGTGGAGGTCGCGGGCGGCGTCTACGCTGACAGGACCCGCGTGGAGGTCGCGGGCGGCGTCGGCGCTGACAGGACCCGCGTGGAGGGTGTGGGGCCGCGTCCACGCTGACAGGATCCGCTGTGGAGGTCGCGGGCGGCGTCTACGCTGACAGGATCCGCTGTGGAGGTCGCGGGCGGCGTCGGCGCTGACAGGATCCGCTGTGGAGAACGCGGGCGGCGTCTACGCTGATGGGACCCGCCGTGGAGGGTGTGGGGCCGCGTCCGCGCTGACAGGAGTCCCGCCCCTCAGGCCCGCCGGAGCAGGTGAGCAGAAGCCGCCGGAGCAGGACGGGCGCGCAGTGTAGACGGTGCGGCCTCCGCGGGTTTGTGCGCGGCGCGGGGGTCGCGCGGGGCTGCGGGTCCCCCTGTCCCGCTCGGGTGCGCCCGGGTCGCGGCTGTGTCCGTGCGGCGGGTCCCGCACAAGGCGGCGAATCCCGGAGGGCTGCCGGGAGGGCGCGTCCGCGGACAAAGGCGGGGCCGGGGACGCGGGTTCCCTCCGCGGGGCTGCGGGGCGGCTTCCCGGGCGGAGCGGGCGTGCGGCCGCCGCGGGGTCTGTCGCGCTGAGCCGCCCCGGCCGCCGCCCCGGCCGCTGTCCCGAGGCCCGACCGCTTCCTCCGGCTCCGACCGGCTGCGGGCGCCGCGGGGACCTGGACCCCGAGTCCCGCCGCGTCCGCCGCGCCCCGGACCCGGCCCGACCCCGGCCTCCCGCGAGTGTCCGGCGGCCGCGGCTCCCGCGAGGGCGAGTGGCCCGTCCACGGGGACCGGACCCGGCGGGCTCGGCCTCCCTCCGGGTGCGACGGCGTCTCTGCGCCTGCGACCTGGTGCCGCGGGGGTCGGGAAGCGCCGCGTCCTCTGCGGTGACCTCGGATCCGCGGACCGTGTCCCAGAGACGCGTCGTCCCCGCGCGCAGACCCCGCGGTCGCTCCCGAACCACGTCGGCCGTCGCAGGGGCTGCCTCGGGCGTTTGACCCCGAACAGCGGCGCTGCCCCGCGGAACCCCCACGGAACCCCGGGTGAGGAAACCCTGGCGGCGCCCGCAGGGGCCCCGAGACCGCAGGCCACGTGAGCCGCCCCGACCGCGTCTTCTCGGTCCGGCGGGTTTTCTCCTCCCGGAGCCGCGGCCGGACTCCCCTGTGCGCCCGACCCGACGGGTTTGAGGGCGCAGCGGGCTCCGGTCTGAGCGCAGGGTCACGTCCCTGGGGCCGTTTCGGTCCGTGCGCGTGGCGACATGCGTCCTCCGTCGCGTTTTCACGGCGACCAAACGTGACCACACGGACCGCTTCGGACAGGGCAGGTGGCAGGTCCGCAGCCTCGGCCGAGGTCACGCGCCGCACGTCATTGTCCAGAACGTTCTCCTCCTGCCCGAGGGGACCGTGTGCACGAGACACCGACTCCCTGTCCCCTGCCTCGGCCGCAGCCGCATCCGACTGTGTGTCCCAGACGCCTCCTCCGAGGGGTCCCCGTGTCCGTCCCTCCAGACGCCTCCTCCGAGGGGGTCCCCGTGTCCGTCCCTCCAGACGCCTCCTCCGAGGGGTCCCCGTGTCCGTCCCTCCAGACGCCTCCTCCGAGTGGTCCCCGTGTCCGTCCCTCCAGACGCCTCCTCCGAGGGGGTCCCCGTGTCCGTCGCTCCAGACACCTCCTCCGAGGGGGTCCCCGTGTCCGTCCCTCCAGACGCCTCCTCCGAGGGGTCCCCGTGTCCGTCCCTCCAGACGCCTCCTCCGAGGGGGTCCCCGTGTCCGTCCCTCCAGACGCCTCCTCCGAGGGGGTCCCGTGTCCGTCCCTGCAGACGCCTCCTCCGAGGGGTCCCCGTGTCCGTCCCTGCAGACGCCTCCTCCGAGGGGTCCCCGTGTCCGTCCCTCCAGACGCCTCCTCCGAGGGGTCCCCGTGTCCGTCCCTCCAGACGCCTCCTCCGAAGGGGTCCCGTGTCCGTCGCTCCAGACGCCTCCTCCGAGGGGTCCCCGTGTCCGTCCCTCCAGACGCCTCCTCCGAGGGGTCCCCGTGTCCGTCCCTCCAGACGCCTCCTCCGAGGGGTCCCCGTGTCCGTCCCTGCAGACGCCTCCTCCGAGGGGTCCCCGTGTCCGTCCCTCCAGACGCCTCCTCCGAGGGGTCCCCGTGTCCGTCCCTCCAGACGCCTCCTCCGAAGGGTCCCCGTGTCCGTCCCTCCAGACGCCTCCTCCGAGGGGTCCCGTGTCCGTCCCTCCAGACACCTCCTCCGAGGGGGTCCCCGTGTCCGTCCCTCCAGACGCCTCCTCCGAGGGGGTCCCATGTCCGTCCCTGCAGACGCCTCCTCCGAGGGGGTCCCCGTGTCCGTCGCTCCAGACGCCTCCTCCGAGGGGTCCCCGTGTCCGTCCCTCCAGACGCCTCCTCCGAGGGGTCCCGTGTCTGTCCCTCCAGACGCCTCCTCCGAGGGGTCCCGTGTCTGTCCCTCCAGACGCCTCCTCCGAGGGGGTCCCGTGTCCGTCCCTGCAGACGCCTCCTCCGAGGGGGTCCCGGTGTCCGTCCCTCCAGACGCCTCCTCCGAGGGGTCCCCGTGTCCGTCCCTCCAGACGCCTCCTCCGAGGGGTCCCCGTGTCCGTCCCTCCAGACGCCTCCTCCGAGGGGGTACCCGTGTCCGTCCCTCCAGACGCCTCCTCCGAGGGGGTCCCGTGTCCGTCGCTCCAGACGCCTCCTCCGAGGGGTACCCGTGTCCGTCCCTGCAGACGCCTCTTCCGAGGGGTTCCCGGTGTCCGTCGCTCCAGACGCCTCCTCCGAGGGGTCCCGGTGTCCGTCCCTCCAGACGCCTCCTCCGAGGGGTCCCCGTGTCCGTCCCTCCAGACGCCTCCTCCGAGGGGTCCCCGTGTCCGTCCCTCCAGACGCCTCCTCCGAGGGGTCCCCGTGTCCGTCCCTCCAGACGCCTCCTCCGAGGGGGTCCCCGTGTCCGTCCCTGCAGACGCCTCCTCCGAGGGGGTCCCGTGTCCGTCCCTGCAGACGCCTCCTCCGAGGGGGTCCCCGTGTCCGTCCCTGCAGACGCCTCCTCCGAGGGGGTCCCGGTGTCCGTCCCTCCAGACGCCTCCTCCGAGGGGGTCCCGGTGTCCGTCCCTCCCTGAGCACCGGCGTCCGGTCCTCGGTCCGGAGTGCAGAGTGGAGCCGGCAGCCTTCAGACGCGCACGTGGTGTTTGCCGTAGATTTACGGAAAAATTGCCCCCATTCCTGCTTTCGTGAGTGTTTGTATCCGCAACAGACATGGATTTTGGTTAACATTTTCTGCAGCACTTAATACGACCACCGGTTTTACTTAAACATTCATTGTGGGTAACATTGTTTCACTCTATCGAACAACCCTTGAGATGTTTGTGAAGAGACACTTGCTTATGGCGCACAGTGTATCCGTGAGCTCTTGGTTTTGCAATTTTCCTATCAGGCTCCTCACGTTTATTTAAAGAAAGGTAGAGGAATGTATTTTGCTGATTTTGTGATGATTTCATTGGGGTTGATATTAGTGATTAGGATGGGCATTAGGGTTAGGGTTAGGGTTGCCTTAGGCTTAGGGTCTCCCTGTCCTCGCCGGCACAGAGCCCATTCTCCAGGAGCCAGAGTGATCTTTTTGGAACATAACCTTTGGGTCTATCTGTGGTCTTCTCCCCTCCTGCCTCCCCTCTCCAGCCTCACCTCTCCCATGGGGACCCTCTGTTCTGTGGGCACCCAGGAGTGTGGTTTCCCACAGGTGCCTCAGGCCTCTGGGAGCAGGAGGTAGGGAGGCCTGGGAGAGTGGCTGTTGCTTAAAACAGCCCAGAGCCTGCCCCCTTCAAGAAGGTGCACATGTTCACCGCCCCCAGCTCTGGGGTCCTGCTGCCAGCTCTGGCAGTGAGCCTCCTCACACCCTGTCCCCTGTCCCTATAGCTACATGGGCTTCCTGGACCTGTTCTTGCAGACAGCGGAGAAGCCCATCATGGTGGCCACAGGGTCATCTACTATGTCTGCACGGACCAGCCGGCTGCCAGGCCCATGTGCCCCTCTAGGAGGGCTGAAACATAGTGGTCCTCATGGTGAGACACAGGGTCACCTGCTACATCTTCACTGACCAGCTGGCTGCCAGGACCTGTGCTCCCCGCCCCCCACCCCAGCAGGGCCGGAGGGTGGTGGTCTTCGAGGTCTGTGGTTCTCTGCACTGGCAGGTTGTGTCCGTGCAGCACATGGTGATGCTCGGCTGCTTCTGCGAGCAGCACTTCCTCCGCAAGGTGGACGACTCGGTGTGTAGGTGCAGACCTGAAGGTCTGCGACCACATGGGTGTGGACCTCCTGTCCCCCCTCTTTGGCACCTTGTACCCCAGTTTACTGGGTAGCCTGCAAGGACTTCAGCTACGAGTGCCAGCCGTAGTCCCAGGCCCACATCCCCAGGGATCAGGGCAACATTTACTACATGGGGGCTTTTTTGGGGTATGGGTGGTGGAGGTTCACTGACTGACCTTGGCCTGTCACCATGTGATGGGGGGCGACCTGGCCAATGGGATGGAGGCCATGTGGCATGACAAGAGCCAACTGAGCAGGTATCTGCTCAACCATAAGCTCACCAAAATGTTATCCCCAGAAGACCTGTGGGACCTGCAGTGGCTGGACTGTCCCCTGGAGAACCTGTGGTACCCACAACTGCTGGGCTGTCCCTTGGAAGACCTGTGGGACCCGTGGCTGCTACACTGTCCCCTGGAGAACCTGTGGTACCCGCGGCTGCTGGGCTATCCTGGAGGACCCGGGGGACATGTGGATGCTGGAGGATCTGTGGGATCCGCACATGCTGGGCTACCCACCACCCCTTCCCCCATCATGGAGAAGCTGAGATACATGGCTGTGCCCAAGAATCACCAGGACACCAGGAACACACGAGGGGCTGCCCCCATGTCCATCAGGGGATGAGGCCAGTGGAGCCGTCAGAGCAGGTTCCTTCTTCGGTCCCCTTGAGGGAGACTGTGAGGCCCAGATGTCCAGGGCCCCAGCCACACCTGCATACGGGAGGCCTGCCCGGGGACACAAGTTCCTCTCTTTGTGGTCACTACATTATGATAACTTCTGGGTCATTGGCCCTGTGAATGGCTCCAGTTTTATGTCACATGTTTTTCTGTGTCAATCTGAGCATCATCTTTAAAAAGAACAGTCGAGAGAAAAGGTTTCCTCCCTGGTTCTGAACAGACACACCTTGGTGGGGCTGGGAGTGGCCCTGCAGCTGCTGTGGAGCCAGAATGGCCCTGGCTGGGTCTTCCCTCCCAGTCCCATGGGGCTTCAGGGTCAAGCGTGTGTCAAGCCACCTGTCAGACCCCCAGTCCCCTGACTGCCAGAGGACTTGGCTGTGGCCGATAGCTCAGCCTCCAGGAGAATGGAACCCTCTGGGCTATATGTGGTTCCTGCCTTGGTTTTAAATGGCTATTTCTGTGCTGGTGTTTGTAAAATGGGGGCACCGGCTCCGTCTGGATGCAGGTCCTGTTGGAATTCCTCCGTGCCCACCGGTGGTTTTGCCCTTGTGCCCTCATCTGCCTGCACTGTGTCTTAGCAAGCATTCACTGAGTGCCTGCTGTGAGCTGTCACCGACAAGGGGCAGAGCGTGAGAGTGAGAACTAAGATACAGGATCCCCGCTCCAGGGCCCTCCTGGGACTCACGATGGCCCTGACCTCCTGCCTCACTTCTTTCCTAGTGTGGTGTAACAGACACGTAACTGACACCGTGAAGCACGTTTCAGGGTCAGTTCGGTGGGAATGAGTACATTTGCTCTTCTGGACCTGCCACCTCCATCCACTGCCACAACTCTGTCCTCACCGCAAACTGAACTCTGCTCACCCTAACCCTAACCCTCCACTTCCCCTGCCCAGCCCTGGCACCCACTAGCTCCTTCCACCTCTATGACTCAGTTCTCCGTCCCTCACAAGTGGGGTCCTTCAGTATCAGTCTTTGGGGGACAGGCTTATTTCATGTAGCATAATGGCCTCAAGGTCTGTCCCCATGAGCCTGGAGCTGAACCACTTCCCCCCAAAAGGAGTGGTTCAGACCTTTCCTGTCTACGCCGAGCCTCCTCAGTCCCCTCTGCCCCTCATCTTCCTTCTCAGCCTGAAGATGATCCCAACCAATCTGCAGCTTTGAAGAGCTCAGAAAGTGAGGGTACCGCTGAGGGCACGTTTCAGAAAGCTTTCCGTTTTCAGTTCTTGAATCAAAGCCCTGAGATCTCTAAAATGCCAGCAGTGTTAGTGTGGGCCAGAAAATCACACGTCTCGGTGCACCCAACACCACCTGAACAATTGGCCCTTTCTTGTCACTTGAGCTGAATGCAAAGGCTTGGGAGTGGGAGCTTGAGGGCAGGGCCCGAGTCAGCCTTTGTGTTTGGGGGACAAAGGCCGTCCAGAGAAGCTTGTGCCGAGCCTGAGGAGGGAGTCTGTGTGGAGACCCCAGCTGCAGACACTGCTGTCTCCTGATGCCCCCTCAGCCCACCCCAGTGCACCTGCTTCTGGGCGAGCCCCTGCCCCTCCTCTCTGCAGAGGGCTCTTTCCTGTACCAGTGGTGCCTCCTCCCTGGCCAGTCACTGCCGGCCTGCAGCCTGGGAGGGCAGATACCAGATGACCTCCAGCCCTGGGGGCAGAGCAAGTGTGAGTGGGGTGTGGTCTTCCAGCTGGCTTGAGCGCCAGGCCCCCACCGTGCTCACTCTCCTGTGGGCTCACTGTGCTACGTCCTCCCTCAGGCTCCTTAGACCCAAGTCGTCCTCTGCTTGGGGACCTTTCTTTCTTTCTTTTCAGCGTAACAGTATTCATTGTTTTTGTACCACACCCAGTGCTCCATGCAGTACATGCCCTCCCTATTATCCACCACCTGGTTCCCCAACCTCCCACCCCCTGGCCCTCCAAAACCTTCAGGTTGTTTTTCAGAGTCCATAGTCTCTCATGGTTCATCTCCCCTTCCAGTTTCCCTCAACTGCCTCACCTCTCCATCTCCCCATGTCCTCCATGTTATTTGTTATGCTCCACAAATAAGTGAAACCATATGATACTTGATTCTCTCTGCTTGACTTATTTCGCTCAGCATAATCTCTTCCAATCCCGTCCATGTTGCTAAAAAGTCGGGTATTCATTCTTTCTGATGGAGGCATAATACTCCATTGTGTATATGGACCACATCTTCCTTATCCATTCGTCCATTGAAGGGCATCTTGGTTCTTTCCACAGTTTGGCGACTGCGGCCATTGCTGCTATAAACATTGGGGTACAGATGGCCCTTCTTTTCACTACATCTGTATCTTTGGGGTAAATACCCAGCAGTGCAATTGCAGGATCATAGGGAAGCTCTATTTTTAATTTCTTGAGGAATCTCCACACTGTTCTCCAAAGTGGCTACACCAGCTTGCATTCTGCTTGGGGACCACTCTTGACCCAGGCTCCACAGGCTGGGATTGGGAGCAGATCATCTGGACCTTCTGGACTCATGCTTCCATGCCCATGGGCACAGGCTGGCCTCACAGACTCGTCAGAGGAGACCCAGTGCAGGAAGATGTAGGCCACTACATGGGAGATGCCAAGTGACCCCAGAGGGAGCATATAGGCCTTGTGCAAAGCACCGGGCTCAAGTGCTCAGCACAGGATCTGGACACCAGTCCACAGGACATGGGAAGCCCTGGTGGGGGAGGCCCTGGCAGGGGGTGGGGGTCCATAGAAGTGTCCCAGAACAGGCAGGACACAAGGAAGGCAACATGGCTGAGCTTCCCCAGGAGGTTGATGGAAGAGTCAGAGGATCACAGAGACCTTTGGGTAACCTCAGAGGCCCTGGAGATGTTGGCTGAAATGCTCTCATTTGGTCAGAAAAGTTGTGTCACAAACCCTCAGTCAAAATTGAATGATTTACTGTTTGTTGCTTCTAGGAATCAGTGTGTATGGGCCATTAGAAGTCACATTGCATGAAGTCTAGGATATATTTACTTTTCATCATTTTTCAGGACAAGATTTTTCTTGAGGAAATGCTAAGCATGTGTGTTTCCTTTCTTTTCTTTGTGAAATGGGCCTCTGTTTTCAGGAGCAGATTCCTGGTGCTCATCACCACTACGAGCCCTGAGGACTACCCCCTGTCACCTCCCACAGTGGATGTGACCACATGGGTTGAGGGGAGCTCAATGATGAAGCCCCAGTGCTCAGTACAGAGCAGGGACCCCAGATTCTCTGCTGAATGAGGGAGGGCATGAGAGAGGATGACAATGAGGGAAAGAGAGGGAGGGAGGATTGCAGGGAGGGGGGAGTATGAGAGAGAGGGAAGGAGGAGGATGAGTGGGGAGGGAGAGAGGCAGAGAGGGAGGCAGGGAGGAAGGAGAATGGAGTCCGGGATGGAAGGGAGGGGTGGAGGGGAAGGAGAGGGGGGAATGAGTGATGGAGTGAATAAATGAGGGAGGGAGGGAAGGAGTGAAACTGCAGAAGCCAGTCCACACATCAGGGGCCATTATTTTGGGTGAAGTCCGAGGAAATCACAACCCAGGCCCTGGATCATGGCTCGGGGCTGGTCCATCTGTCCGCCCAGTGCTGACCTTCCTTCTCCTCGGCCCTCTGTCATCCCGGATCCTCTCCACCTCCTCCTTAAACAATTCTGAATGTCTCCAGGAGCAGCGTGGCAGGCGTGGGGTCTCAGGAGGGGCTGCCACGATCCTGCGCCCCAGACGACACTGAGAAAGTAGCCACGGGACATTCTGTCATGAGGACTGGGAGGAGGATTCCATCCATCTCCTTGGGCATGAACACGGTTCCAGTCCCTGCTCTTTCCACCACCGCTGTGCCAGCTGCTCCTGAAAACATGTCTGTGAACGACCGAGCCAGAGTTTCTGGGGGTGAGTCCGGGCTGAGCCCTGCTAGGTGAACGGTGCACCTGTGGCCTGGGACGGGTGCGGCTCACGGTGGTCCCAGACAGGGGTGCCTGTCCCCCTTCTCTCCAGGGGACCTGCCTTGGACCTCTGCTTCCTCACGTTCTCCCCAGGGCTGCTGGTCCCCAGACCGGACCCCTGCCGGTGTGAGGGTGACCAGCGCTGGCTCCCCAGGGTTTCCTTTGCCCGAGTCCTTGCTCAGGAGCTCCTGCATCTCCTGACACATACTCCCCGTGTGCCCAGCCTCCCCCTCAAACTTGCACGTGTTTGGTCTCTGTCCCTGTCTCTGTCCCTGTGGGACCCAGTGACTTGGAGCATGGACTGGAGCAGACCCATGGGAAACCTTTCTCTGGCCTAGGGTGGGGAGCAATGCGTCTGCCCTCTGCGGTGTGCCTTCCGGCTTTCTGCATTTCCCTGGTTTCTGTGTGGGCCACGGGAGGGAACAGCCGTGTCCTGTCTGGGGACCGACTGGGGTGTCCCAGCAGGAACAGGGTCCTTGGCCCCAAGATTGTGCCCAGAATTCCTGAAGGGGTGCCTAGCATGACATCGCCTCTGTAATCCATTCTGCGCGTCGACATCAAATAAGGGCAATTCTATGTCCAACAGGGAACAAAACCAAACGAATGCCCTTTGAAAGGCACCCGTTGAGGGATTCCACTTCCAGAAACCTCCAGAACACGTGCAGGAACAGAAAGAGAAAGCAACTCAGGGGCTGCGAGGGCCAGGCTGGGGGAGCCATGGGCAGGGAGGGCTTGGGCTCAGGGTCTCCTTTGGGGAAGGAGCTATCCTGCAGCGACGTTCTGGGGTGTGGTGGCGCAGCGTTGGGAATGTCCTTCATGCTCATGACGTGTTCAAGGGAAAACAAGAACTTTTATTTAAAATAAATAATACAGAGCATAGAGGAGATGGAAGGCGACTAGGGCGGTGACTCCATAGAGGAGAGGAAGAACACAGGGGGAGGGGAGGAAACATTCTGCGGGGATGTCGGGGTCAGGGGACGGAACGGAGGGTAATTTTACGGGGAGATCTCCCCGCAGAGTTGTGGGCTCTGGATGCGGGTCTGGGAGCCCCGCAGGAGCAGGTGCCAGGGCAGGCGTTGGGACCGGGGCGGGGGCAGGGTCAGCGGTCGTGGCCAGCGCAGGATCCAGAGCAGGGGCTGGGTCCGAGGCAAGAACAGGAGCCCAGGCAAGGGCAGGGAAAGGAGCAGGAGCAAGGGCTAGGGGCAGGGGCTGGGGCGGGATCAGGGGCATAGGTAGGGGCAGGGGAAGGCGCAGTGGTCCTGGCAGGGCCAGGGGAAGGGCCGGGGGCAGTTGAAGGGGAAGAAGCAGGGGCAGGGTCTGGGTATGGGGTGGGAACAGAGGCGCAGGCAGGCGAAGGGGAGGCCATCCTGGCAGGAGCCGGGGAAGGGGCAGAGGCCAGAACAGATGGAGGACCTGGGTCTGGGGCAGGGGCAGGGGCAGTGGCCCTGGCAGGGAAAGGAGAAGGGACAGGGGCAAGGGCAGGAGCTGGGTCTGGGGCAGGAACAGGGGCCCCATGAGGGCCCGGGGAAGCGGTGGGACCGAGGGAGGAGCTGGGTTAGGGGCAAGAACAGGAGCACAGGCAAGGGCAGGGAAAGGAGTAGGAGCAAGGGCTAGGGGCTGGGTCTGGGGCGGGAACAGGGGCATAGGTAGGGGAAGGGGAAGGGGCAGTAGATCTGGCAGGGCCAGGGGACAGGAAGGGGGCAGTTGAATGGGAAGAAGCAGGGTCAGTTTCTGGGTCTGGGGTGGGAACAGGGGCACAGGCAGGGGAAGGGAAGGCTGTCCTGGCAGGGTCAGAGGCAGGGGCAAGAACAGGGGTAGGACCTGGGTCTTGGGCAGGAGCAGGGGCAGTGGCCCTGGCAGGGAAAGGAGAAGGGACAGGGGCAGGGGCAGGGGAAGGGACAGGAGCAGGAAGAGGAACTGGGGCAAGTGCACGGGCGATGGCCTGTGCAGGGTCAAGGGCAGGAGCTGGGTCTGGGGCAGGAACAGGGGCCCTGTGAAGGCCCGGGGAAGCGGTGGGACTAAGGGAGGATCTGGGTCAGGGGCGAGAACAGGAGCACAGGCAGGGGCAGGGGACGTGGGGGTAGCTCTGGTAGGGGCAGGGGCAGGGGGAGCGGCAGGAGCAGGGCTGGGGGCAGGCGCAGGAGCCGGCCCTCCCTGCACAGCATCAGCACCTCCGTGGGCAGGCGGCCGGTGCCCTGTCGGCTCCCGGTCTCCCGCCGAAGTCTCTCTCATCACCATGTCCCCCTCCGGAGCTGCTGAGGTTGGGAGTGGGTCTAGCTTCTCCGCCTGAGTAGCTGTGAGAGGAGAGAAGGTCACCCGCGGGCCTGCCTCTCCCTGGGGCTTGGCAGAGACCGAGCGCAGCCCAGGGTCTCCCGGAGAAGCCGCAGCCACGAAGGAACCCTCCCCGGGACGTCTCCCCGATGGCAGGCCGCCCCCTGGGTGCTCTGAGCCAGGTCGTGGCTCCCGGCCCCACGCCAGCCTGTGGGGGCTTCTCCCTGTGGGGCCCATCACCGACCCCTCCCCACACAGCCACAGGCACCCCATCCCAGCCTTCTCACCCTCGGCCTTGGCCTCCGTGGGCTCCGTGTCCAGGACCGCAGTCCAATGGAGTAGCGGGGACCGTGGTCTGGGAGGGACCGGAGGCCTTCCCAGGACCGGGGACTCCAGGGTCAGGGAGGAGTGCGTGTCTTCCCGCCTCCTTCCTATTTCATCCCTTGCCTGCCAAGGCAGAGACGGGGAGCGTGCAAGAGGCCTCAGAGCCCTGCCCGGCCATACCCACCATCCTCCTGCCCAGTCCCCCGGCTTCTCCCGGATCACACGCAGACCTGCACGTGCACAGCCCCGCACCTGTGTCAGGGACCCGTCCCTGCAGGGTCTCAGGATAAACCCCGGGCAGAAGGACGCAGCCCCCACACCCCATCCCACGTAGCCAGCCTGAACCTGGGGTGTGAACATGACCTGCCCACCAGGCATCTGACCCCTCATCAGCCTGCTCCTGCTCGGGGCGTGTCCACCCCTGATGAGCTCTCTTCACACACACACGCGCGCACACACGCACACACACACACACACACACACACACACACACACACACACACGGGGAGGAGGCCTGGGGCGACACGGGTCGATCGGAAGGTGTGGGGCTGTCTGACTCGGAGCTTCCCGGGGTCACCTTTCGATTCTTCTTGCCAAAGGGCCAGAGGCGTCGGGGAGCCCTGCCAGGCCCTCCGCAGTGAGGGGATGTGCTTGGCGGGCGAGCTCTCGTCTGCTCGCCTCCTCTGGACTTGGGTATGCAACAGAGGAACATGTCGCTTCTGTCGGGATCTCCGCAGAAATGAGCTGGGCAGGGGGTTGTCTCCGGAACGTGGGTGCCTGGATACGTGGGTTCCAATTCCGTTGGGCTGTGTCGTCAGGGAAGTGAGGTCACCGCTGCCTGGGGGCTCCTTATGGGACTTCCTCCTCACCCCGGAGATCCCTGAGGGCGCCCCTCCCCCAGCTGCTCCAGGCTCACCCCCCACCCCATACCCTGTCTCTACAGTGACCCCCACACAGCCTACCCACAGCCCCTGGGAGGCCTGGGTGCAGCTGTGGTCCCCGCTGTGAGCACCCAGAGCTGGGTTCAGACTGGGCTTCTGCTCCTGCTCCTGCCCAGTACTGGGACCGCGGACACACCCTGTGGCTCCCAGGGCCTCCCCAGTCTCCCTGTGTGCACACTGGGGGTGTTCTGGCTTCCACTTCTGGGGATGCCATCAGGGGTGGGACCTCTCCATACGTTCCATACCCGCTCTCCCGGGAGGCTGGTGCACACACTTGGCGATGCACGGGCGAGCCAGGGGCTGGGCGGGGGCATGGAGCACAGCCCAGAGTGGCCTGTATCTGCTCTGGCATCCAGGCAAAGCCACCCTCCTCCTGCCTGGGTCCCATCAGCCATGGCAAGGTGGCAGTTCATGGAGTCTGACCGTGGTGACACAGACCTCCAGGGGCTCCCATTAGGTTGAGGTCCAAGGGCCTCGTCTGCGCCCATGTGCCGGACAGCCCCCACCGTGGTTCCTGGGCATTCCCGAATCTGTCCTGCCAGGGTGGATGGCCCGTGGGCCTGAGAAGGGGACAAAGTGTTTGGCGGTGATTTCCCAGCCGATGGAGGAAAGTCTGTGACTTCTCCTGGTTCCCTCTCTCCTGTGTTCGGTGTCTGTCTCTGTCTTTGATTTTGTCTCCGGGTCTGTCTCTGTCTCTGGTTTTGTGTGTCTCACAGGAGCAGGATCTGTGGGCTCCAGGGGTGATGGGAGAAACCTCAGAAGTCTCCCTTGTCCCTGTTTCCCTTCCCTGGGCTGGTGCTTGGTTCCTTGCTAAGGCCTGTCCCCCTGAGCAGAGCACTGACTCTGGAACCTCTTGCACATGGGGCCCCTGAGGCTGCAACAAGGAGGGTCCCGACCTTGGTCCCTAGACCAGGGCTCTAGGGCTCTGCCACATTCTGCAAGCCCACGATCAGCCCCCCAAGCCTGCAGGCTGTCCTCTGCTCAGAAGGACCTCGAGGGTGTCCAAATCCTGTTCCCAAGACTGGGAGCACAGTGGGTCAGGGAGAGAGATTCAAGGCCCACCGGCTCTTCGGCAAGCCTGTGGGAGCCTAGGGACAGCCCGTCTCTATGGCCCCATTGGTAGAAGAGTAAGGGGAGGCCTTTGGCGGTGTAGCCCTGTCCACACTGGGGAGGGGGGGTTTACCTCTTCCTACTTCCAGGGGAGGTGTCCGGGGTGGTGACGGACACCAGGCCCCAGACCCTGTCCTCACCCAGTGCCCTGGCAAAGCCCCTGGGCCCCTTGGGGACCCCTTGACCATCAGCCCTTCCTGTCTGCTCTCCCCATGCTAAGGATCTCGGTCCTTGCCAGGAGACCTGACGCCCCTGACGCCATGGCCCAGCTGTCTACAACCTCTTTCTTCTTATCTGCCTTGTTACCCACCATTTTCCCAGGTTGTCTCCCCCTCTGAGCCCTAGCTGGGCAGAGTGGTGTGTGTGTGTGTGTGTGTGTGTGTGTGTCTGTGTGTGTGTGCGTGTGTGTCTGTGTGTGTGTGCGTGTGTGTGTGTATGTGCGCACGCTCAAGCATACGCCTCTCCCTGTCTGGGGAGGCCCGAGGTCACGTCCCCACATGGGACGGGGTGGGTAGCTCTCCCCAAGGATCTGAGAGGCTCTCACCCTCAAAGCAGACCTCATGGGAGGGTCGGGGCTTGCCTAGGACTGGAGGGAAGCTCTGCTCCTTGGACTCTGTACCCGTCTTTTGTCCTGGGCCAGTCCCTGCCTCTCTTTTTTTTTTTTTTTCTTTTTTTTTCTTTTTTTCCCCCATTTTATTTATTTTTTCAGCGTAACAGTATTCATTGTTTTTGCACAACACCCAGTGCTCCATGCAAAACGTGCCCTCCCCATTACCCACCACCTGTTCCCCCAACCTCCCACCCCTGACCCTTCAAAACCCTCAGGTTGCCCCAACCTCCCACCCCTGACCCTTCAAAACCCTCAGTTTGTTTTTCAGAGTCCATAGTCTCTTATGGCTCGCCTCCCCTCCCCAATGTCCATAGCCCGCTCCCCCTCTCCCAATCCCACCTCCCCCCAGCAACCCCCAGTTTGTTTTGTGAGATTAAGAGTCATTTATGGTTTGTCTCCCTCCCAATCCCATCTTGTTTCATTTATTCTTCTCCTATCCCCCTACCCCCCCATGTTGCTTCTCCATGTCCTCATATCAGGGGGATCATATGATAGTTGTCTTTCTCCGATTGACTTATTTCACTAAGCATGATACGCTCTAGTTCCATCCACGTCGTCGCAAATCGCAAGATTTCATTTCTTTTGATGGCTGCATAGTATTCCATTGTGTATATATACCACCTCTTCTTTAACCGTTCATCTGTTGATGGACATCTAGGTTCTTTCCATAGTCTGGCTATTGTAGACATTGCTGCTATAAACATTCGGGTACACGTGCCCCTTCGGATCACTATGTTTGTATCTTTAGGGTAAATACCCAGTAGTGCAATTGCTGGGTCATAGGTTAGTTCTATTTTCAACATTTTGAGGAACCTCCATGCTGTTTTCCAGAGTGGTTGCACCAGCTTGCATTCCCACCAACAGTGGAGGAGGGTTCCCCTTTCTCCACATCCTCTCTAGCATCTGTCATTTCCTGACTTGTTAATTTTAGCCATTCTGACTGGTGTGAGGTGATATCTCATTGTGGTTTTGATTTGTATTTCCCTGATGCCGAGTGACGTGGAGCACTTTTTCATGTGTCTGTTGGCCATCTGGATGTCTTCTTTGCAGAAATGTCTGTTCATGTCCTCTGCCCATTTCTTGATTGGATTGTTTGTTCTTTGGGTGTTGAGTTTGCTAAGTTCCTTATAGATTTTGGATACTAGCCCTTTATCTGATATGTCATTTGCAAATATCTTCTCCCATTCTGTCAGTTGTCTTTTGGTTTTGTTAACTGTTTCCTTTGCTGTGCAAAAGCTTTTGATCTTGATGAAATCCCAATAGTTCATTTTTGCCCTTGCTTCCCTTGCCTTTGGCGATGTTCCTAGGAAGATGTTGCTACGGCTGAGGTCGAAGAGGTTGCTGCCTGCATTCTCCTCAAGGATTTTGATGGATTCCTTTCTCACATTGAGGTCCTTTATCCATTTGGAGTCTATTTTCGTGTGTGGTGTAAGGAAGTGGTCCAATTTCATTTTTCTGCATGTGACTGTCCAATTTTCCCAGCACCATTTATTGAAGAGGCTGTCTTTTTTCCATTGGACATTCTTTCCTGCTTTGTCGAAGATGAGTTGACCATAGAGTTGAGGGTCGATTTCTGGGCTCTCTATTCTGTTCCACTGATATATGTGTCTGTTTTTGTGCCAGTACCATGCTGTCTTGATGATGACAGCTTTGTAATAGAGCTTGAAGTCCGGAATTGTGATGCCACCAACTTTGGCTTTGTTCTTCAATATTCCTTTGGCTATTCGAGGTCTTTTCTGGTTCCATATAAATTTTAGGATTATTTGTTCCATTTCTTTGAAAAAAATGGATGGTATTTTGATAGGGATTGCATTAAATGTGTAGATTGCTTTAGGTAGCATGGACATTTTCACAATATTTATTCTTCCAATCCAGGAGCATGGAACATTTTTCCATTTCTTTGTGTCTTCCTCAATTTCTTTCATGAGTACTTTATAATTTTCTGTGTATAGATTCTTAGTCTCTTTGGTTAGGTTTATTCCTAGGTATCTTATAGTTTTGGGTACAATTGTAAATGGGATTGACTCCTTAATTTCTCTTTCGTCAGTCTTGTTGTTGGTGGACAGAAATGCAACTGATTTCTGTGCATTGATTTTATATCCTGACACTTTACTGAATTCCTGTACAAGTTCTAGCAGTTTTGGAGTGGAGTCTTTTGGGTTTTCCACATATAGTATCATATCATCTGCAAAGAGTGATAGTTTGACTTCTTCTTTACCAATTTGGATGCCTTTAATTTCCTTTTGTTGTCTGATTGCTGAGGCTAGGACTTCTAGTACTATGTTGAATAGCAGTGGTGATAATGGACATCCCTGTCGTGTTCCTGACCTTAACGGAAAAGCTTTCAGTTTTTCTCCATTGAGAATGATATTTGCGGTGGGTTTTTCATAGACGGCTTTGATAATATTGAGGTATGTGCCCTCTATCCCTACACTTTGAAGAGTTTTGATCAGGAAGGGATGCTGTACTTTGTCAAATGCTTTTTCAGCATCTATTGAGAGTATCATATGGTTCTTGTTCTTTCTTTTATTAATGTGTTCTCTCACATTGATTGATTTGCGGATGTTGAACCAACCCTGCAGCCCTGGAATAAATCCCACTTGATCGTGGTGAATAATCCTTTTAATGTACTGTTGAATCCTATTGGCTAGTATTTTGGCGAGAATTGTTGCGTCTGTGTTCATCAAGGATATTGGTCTGTAGTTCTCTTTTTTGGTGGGATCCTTGTCTGGTTTTGGGATCAAGGTGATGCTGGCCTCATAAAATGAGTTTGGAAGTTTTCCTTCCATTTCTATTTTTTGGAACAGTTTCAGGAGAATAGGAATGAGTTCTTCTTTAAATGTTTGGTAGAATTCCCCTGGGAAGCCGTCTGGCCCTGGGCTTTTGTTTGTTTGGAGATTTTTGATGACTGTTTCAATCTCCTTACTGGTTATGGGCCTGTTCAGGTTTTCTATTTCTTCCTGGTTCAGTTGTGGTAGTTTATATGTCTCTAGGAATGCATCCATTTCTTCCAGATTGTCCAATTTGTTGGCGTAGAGTTGCTCATAGTATGTTCTTATAATTGTCTGTATTTCTTTGGTGTTAGTTGTGATCTCTCCTCTTTCATTCATGATTTTATTGATTTGGGTCCTTTCTCTTTTCTTTTTGATGAGTCTGGCCAGGGGTTTATCAATCTTATTGATTCTTTCAAGGAACCAGCTCCTAGTTTCATTGATTTTTTCTATTGTTTTTTTTGTTTCTATTTCGTTGATTTCTGCTCTGATCTTTATGATTTCTCTTCTCCTGCTGGGTTTAGGGTTTCTTTCTTGTTCTTTCTCCAGCTCCTTTACGCGTAGGGTTAGGTTGTGTACTTGAGACCTTTCTTGTTTCTTGAGAAAGGCTTGTACCGCTATATATTTTCCTCTCAGGACTGCCTTTGCTGTGTCCCACAGATTTTGAACTGTTGTGTTTTCATTATCATTTGTTTCCATGAATTTTTTCAATTCTTCTTTAATTTCCTGGTTAACCCATTCATTCTTTAGAAGGATGCTGTTTAGTCTCCACGTATTTGGGTTCTTTCCAGCTTTCCTCTTGTGATTGAGTTCTAGCTTCAGAGCATTGTGGTCTGAAAATATGCAGGGAATAATCCTAATCTTTTGATACCGGTTGAGACCTGATTTGTGACCCAGGATGTGATCTATTCTGGAGAAGGTTCCATGTGCACTAGAGAAGAATGTGTATTCTGTTGCTTTGGGATGAAATGTTCTGAATATATCTGTGATGTCCATCTGGTCCAGTGTGTCATTTAAGGCCTTTATTTCCTTGTTGATCTTTTGCTTGGATGGTCTGTCCATTTCAGTGAGGGGAGTGTTCAAGTCCCCTACTATTATTGTATTATTATTGATGTGTTTCTTTAATTTTGTTAATAATTGGTTGATATAGTTGGCTGCTCCCACGTTAGGGGCATAGATATTTAAAATTGTTAGATCTTCTTGCTGGACAGCCCCTTTGAGTAGGATATAGTGTCCTTCCTCATCTCTTATTATAGTCTTTGGCTTGAAATCTAATTGATCTGATATCAGGATTGCCACCCCAGCTTTCTTCTGATGCCCATTAGCATGGTAAATTGTTTTCCACCCCCTCACTTTAAATCTGGAGGTGTCTTCGCGTCTAAAATGAGTTTCTTGTAGGCAACATACTGATGGGTTTTGTTTTTTTATCCATTCTGATACCCTGTGTCTTTTGATTGGGGCATTTAGCCCATTAACATTCAGGGTAACTATTGAGAGATATGAATTTAGTGCCATTATTAGCCTGTAAAGTGACTGTTACTGTATATTGTCTCTGTACCTTTCTGATCTACTACTTTTAGGCTCTCTCTTTGCTTAGATGACCCCTTTCAATATTTCCTGTATAGCTGGTTTGGTGTTTGTAAATTCTTTCAGTTTTTGTTTGTCCTGGAAGCTTTTGATCTCTCCTTCTATTTTCAATGATAGCCTAGCTGGATAGAGTATTCTTGGCTGCATGTTTTTCTCGTTTAGTGCTCTGAATATATCATGCCAGGTCTTTCTGGCCTGCCAGGTCTCTGTGGATAAGTCTGCTGCCAATCTAATATTTTTACCATTGTATGTTACAGACTTCTTTTCTCGGGCTGCTTTCAGGATTTTCTCTTTGTCACTAAGACTTGTAAATTTTACTATTAGGTGACGGGGTGTGGAGCTATTCTTGTTGACTTTGAGGGGGGTTCTCTGCATCTCCTGGATTTTAATGCTTGTTCCCTTTGCCATATTAGGGAAATTCTCTCCAATGATTCTCTCCAATAGACCTTCTGCTCCCCTCTCTGTTTCTTCTTCTTCTGGAATCCCAATTATTCTAATGTTGTTTCGTCTTATGGTGTCACTTATCTCTCGAATTCTCCCCTCATGGTCCAGTAGCTGTTTGTCCCTCTTTTGCTCGGCGTCCTTATTCTCTGTCATTTGGTCTTCTATATCACTAATTCTTTCTTCTGCCTCATTTATCCTAGCAGTGAGAGCCTCCATTTTTTATTGCACCTCATTAATAGCTTTTTTGATTTCAACTTGGTTAGATTTTAGTTCTTTAATTTCTCCAGAAAGGGCTTTAATATCTCCATAGAGGGTTTCTCTAATATCTTCCATGCCTTTTTCAAGCCCGGCTAGAAAGTTCAGAATCGTCATTCTGAACTCTTGATCTGAAATATTACCCATGTCTGTGTTGATTAGGTCCCTAGCCTTCGGTACTGTCTCTTGTTCTTTTGTTTGTGGTGATTTTTTCCGCCTTGTCATTTTGTCCAGATAAGAGGATATGAAGGAGCAAATAAACTACTCAAAGGGTGGCAAAGACCCCGGAAAAATGCGCTGTAACCAAATGAGAAGAGACCCCAAATTGTGGGGGGGAGAAAGGGGATAAAAACAGGTTCTGAAAAAAAAAGAAAAAAAATTTTAAAAATAAAACAAATAAAAAAATATAAAAAAGAAAAAATATATATATATTTAGATGTACTAGTCAAAAAACGTTAAAAAAAGGGTAAAAGTTTTAAAAAATTTAGCAGAAGAAGAAAAAAGAAAAAAGAAAAAAAATTGAAAAAAGAAAAAAAAATTGAAAAAAGAAAAAAAAAAAATTGAAGTAGCCGCAAGACTAAAGAATCATGGGGAGAAAGCCATGAGTTCCGTGCTTTGCTTTCTCCTCCTCTGGAATTCCTCTGCTGTCTTAGGAATTGAATCTGCTTTCTCCTTGATAGATGAACTTCGTCCTGGCTGGATATTTTGTTGATCTTCTGGGGGAGGGGCCTGTTGTAGTGACTCTCAAGTGTCTTTGCCCGAGGCGGGATTGCACCGCCCTTACCGGTGGCCGGACTAAGTAATCGGCTCGGGTTCTCTTTTGGGAGCTTCTGTTCCCTGAACGCTTTCCGTAGAGTTCCGGAGGACGGGAATGAAAATGGCAGCCTCCCAGTCTCCGGCCCCGAGGAGCCGAGAGCCTGGGGCCCCACTCCTCAGTGCGCCCCCAGAGGACAGCACCCAATCACTCCCGTATCCCCAGCCTCTAGCCGCGCTCTGAGCTCACCCAGCCCGCGACCAGTTCAAGGTAACCCCGAGCTGAGAGTTCAGTCCTCGGCTCTGTCTTTGCAGCCGGCTTCTCCGTTCTAATAGCTGCGAGCTCTCCGACACTCCAACACCCCCGATCCTTCTGTGCCCCTGCGGGGCCTGGGGCCACGCTGGCCCCGCGTGGGCTTCACCCCGGTTTAGCCCCTGGAGCAATGTCCCTCAGTGGAACAGACTTTTAAAAGTCCTGATTTTGTGCTCCGTTCCTCCGCCGCTTGCCGGGAGCCGGCCCCTCCCCAGCGGTCTATCTTCCCGTCGTTTTAGATTCACTTCTCCGCCAGTCCTACCTTTCAGAAAGTGGTTGATTTTCTGTTTCTAGAGTTGCTGTTCTTCTTCTCTTCGCTCTCCCGTTGGATTTGTAGGTGTTTGCAATGTTTAGATAAGCTATCGAGCTGATCTCCTGCTACCTGATGTAGTCTCAGGCTGCTACTTCTCTGCCATCTTGACTCCTCCCAGTCCCTGCCCCTCTTGACCCCAGGTTCCCAACTGTCCCTGAGGCTTGGACATGGAAATGCTTGAATCTGGCCGTTCCTCCAGGGGGAGGTGGAGGTGGGGGAAAGGTGCCCCAGGCACACAGACCTCCATTCCGAGACGGCCAGGTGTGCCCAGGAGACCTGCACGCAGCACCTGGACCGTGACCCAGCCTTGCGGTGGATGTGTACGCGACCCATGGCGCAGTCCCTGTCTGGTCCCCCCTGTTCCCTCACCTCTGCCACGTGCTCTGTGTCCCCGAAGTCCTGGGGAGCAAGGCTCAGGATGCAAGGCCAGGAGGGTTGGACATGTGGGGATGCAAAGGTCACCGAGTACTCCCCACCCAGCTGGCCTGGAATTCAGAATCCCTCCCAGGGTCCCGCGAAATGCGGGGTTGAGCCAGAGGCCTTGGAGACATCGGTGGCAGGGAGGTCAGTGGGCCCCTTCCACTTCTCCTCTCTCCCTCTGCTTAGTGTTCCTGGTTGTACCCGGGGACAGAGGTCCAGCCTGTCCTTGGATTTAGCCCTGGCTTGAGTCAGTGGGTGGAAGGAGGACAGGGAAGGTTAGGGTTTGGGTTAGGGGTTTGGGTTAGGGTGAGGGTCACAGTTAGAGTTAGGGTTAGGGTTAGGGTTAGGTTTAGAGGATTAGGGTGAGGGTTAGAGGGTTAGGGTGAGGGTTAGGTTTAGGTTTAGAAGGTAAGGGTTAAGGCTAGAGGAATAGGGTTAGGATTAGTTCAGGGTCTGGGACAGAGTGGTTGACGTGCAGTTTCCAGCCCACAAGGACGATGCCTCGGGCTCCCAGGAGAGCGCTGGTGCCGAGGCCGACCTGCCCTAATACCCCATGGGGCTGGAGTAAGGTTGGGGCTGGCCCACAGGTGTGACTCATCTTCTTCCAGACTGCCCTACAGCCCTACGGCTCTGCCCTGTTTCCCCACAGCACTCCTGGACACTTGACCCTGTTTGTCTCTCCTTGCCCCTGCCTGGCTGGCTCTCCGCTGGCCTGGGACCCGTGACCCTGCAGGCCTCCATTCACACCATCCGTCACCTCCGGACCCCACGGCAGGGAGCCCTGCCTTCGTGGGGGCAGGAAACCCAGCAAGGAGAAGTCGGGGGACTGGGGGGGAGTGTTTGT
The DNA here is from genome assembly GCF_922984935.1 of Meles meles. Taxonomy (NCBI): domain Eukaryota; kingdom Metazoa; phylum Chordata; class Mammalia; order Carnivora; family Mustelidae; genus Meles; species Meles meles. The sequence continues at coordinate 266,017 of NW_025721110.1, read as the reverse complement.
TTCACTGTTTAGCAGGCGGGTGGGACCTGGGGGTGGCTGACAGGGTTGTTGGAGAGGGCAGGGCCTGCAGTGTTGACTCAGATGGTGGGGGTGGGGTGGGGAATGAGTGCTGTCGGAAGGAGGTGCCGCCCCCCACCCCCGGGACCGAGCTGTGGCCTGGAGCTCATCCTGACCCTGCACAGTCACGCTGGGGGTGCCTGTGGTCAGGCCTCGTGCTGGCCAACGGGCGTCATTCCCTCTGCCTCTGTGCATCTCTCCGGCTGGGCCCTGAGCTCTGGGTCCTGGCCTTAGACCCGCTCTCCAGGTGTGGGAAGGCCTCTGAGGTGCTCGTCGCTGGGTTAGTGTGGGGAAGTGGACCCCAGCCTCGCGTCCCGTCCTCCTCTGATCTGCTGGAGCCCTGAGCAGCCTTGCCTATGAGGTGGTACTGGGTACATGGGCCCCCTTGAGTGTCGGGGCATCTCCCTGCCAGACTGGGTCCTGAGCAGCCAGTCACCGCTGCTGGCCTTCCACAAACCGGCTGCTCCTCAAGGCTGGCCCTGGCAGAAAGACCTGCCCCTGGGTTGGGTTGGGGGTGGTGCGTCCCCAGGCCTGTGGGGAAAGAGCTCTGTGCCGGGGCTCTGACTGGGGTGACCATTTCCCCAGAGGACACCGGCCGGGTCTGAGATGGCGTGGTTGCCCTGGGGAGGGGCTGCTGCACCCTGGTGCTGGGCAGGGCGTCACAGAGGGTGCCCAACGTCCCACGCAAAGGGTCGCCCCGCTCCAAACGTCGGCAGTGCTGAGGGACGAGGTGACAGGGGAATGCCTGGGTCTGCTGGAACAGAGTGCAGGGGCGGGCTGGTCCTGGGGACATGCTGCCCCGGGGCGCACAGGACAGGAGCTTGTGGGAAGAGGCGGCAGCCCGGTCCGCTCGCTTGGCTGTGTGTCTGGGTGACGGGCCGGCAGAGCGAGGGCCCCCGGAGGGCATGTGGCCCCTAAGGGAAGGAGGCTGAGGTCTCGTCAGGGGAGGGGGGCCCAGTTCTGCCCGGGGGAAGCTGGGCTGTGGCTGTGGGAGGCTCGGGCTGGGGCAGAAGGTTCCCTTCCTTAGCTGGAGCCAACCAGACACTCTGCTGAATGTCTTCCTGGCTATTGCCGTGGACAACCTCGCCAACGCTCAGGAACTGACCAAGGTACGTGTGCAGGGACACGGCCCACAGCCCAGGAGGGGCAGGGGGTGGGGCAGCCACCCATGTCCCACTGCGTGGACCCAGAGGGCCCCGCGGAGGGCCAGTTCAGGGTTAAGGGCTCAGGTGACCGCTGTCTGGAGCGTCTCCTCAAGGTCGCAGGCAGGTGGGAGTTAGGCTGCCGCTGGGGTGTGGTGACGGTGTGGAGGGGGCGCGAGAGACGCCGGGGCAGGAGGGGCAGCTCGTGGAGAAGCCACGGCCTGGAGAGAGTGGCCGGAACAAGAGGTGCCGCCCAGAGAGAGCCTTGAGGAGTGGGGGGCAGACTCCTGGCCTGGGGGGAAGCACCCTGACGTGTGGCAGGAGACGTGGCTGAATGCAGTGGCAGGTGTCCCCTCAGCCAGAGGCACGCGTGCGATGGAGACCCTGAAGGGAGGCGTGGGGTCCCTGTGCTCGTCCCTGGGCGGTGAGGGGCCCCGGTGGTCAGTGCTGAGTGTGCCGGGTGAGCCGGGGTGGTCGCCGGCGGTGCTGTCCTGCGAGGCCGGGCCTGGCTGGCGCCGGCAGGATCTCTGCCGCGTCCTTGTCGGCGGGGCTGGGACTCGGCAGGACGGCCTCTCGTCCCAGCGGGCGGCCTCTGAACTCATCTCTCGTCCTGGAGCCTGGCGGGTGGCGTGATTGTACATGTCCTCCCCTGTGGTTTCCTTCCCGAGGACACAGCCGTGGAGGGGGCGGCCTGCTCTCCCGCGGTCCGGCCTCAGGCCTGTGCTTTGAACGAGCCCCAGCTCCTGGTGCGGAGGGTCCGGCCGCCTTCAGGCCCCCTGCGGCAGAGGCCCCACGTGCCAGCTTTCTCGGCAGAGTGCGTGCCCGGTGTGTGCCCCTTTCTGGGCGCGTGCCCGTGTGCTGGAGCTCACCGCGTGCACAGCCCTGCGTGTGTCTGCTGCCGTCCACACAGCTGGCAACACCATTGCTGTCCTGGGGCCCAGCCAGACGCAGGCCTTCCGCGTGGAGGGCGGGTGCGGGACGAGTCTGCTGTCCGCAGAGGGGCTCCTGACCGTACAGGCCCGCAGGGCCCCCCGCCGCCCCTCCCTGCTCTCTGGAAGATGGGCGCCTGCTGGGGGCAGGCCTAGTCCCGTGTCTTCCTTTGCTTCTGCTCAGACTGCCTCTTCTCCCAGCCCAGGCTGAGGCTGTGCTGGGGCCTGTGGGTAGAGATGCCTCCCTTGCTCTGGCTGCTGCCCTCCGAGGACGCGCAAGTCCCGCCCGCCTGCTCATTTCCATGTCAGCCTGGGCGAGAGGGGCTCGGCCATCCAGAAGTTGCTTGAGAGTGACAGTCTGAGACTCCTGGCTGGGCTGCTGGGGCGGGGCCAGGGGGCCTGCATCCACAGGGCACATCTTGGGGTCCGGATTTCCGGGTCCCCAAGAACTGGTGGTGCCCAGGAACCCTGGTGGTCTGAGCACTGGCTGTCTTGGGGCAGGGGTGAGCCTGCGTCTGAAGTTCTCACGGTCTTTACCAGCTGTGCAGCAGTGAGGACACACCAGGAAGCCATGTCCTTGGGGCCCTGTCTCCATGCACAGACAGCCTGTGCGATGGCCCCTGGAGGCCACCTGCCCCAATTCAGGAATTCCCCTAACTTGGCAGCTGGGGCAGGCAGAGACCCCGCTGTGTCTGCCTGGAGGGTTTCCGGGTCCTTCCTGTAGTTCCCACAGTGTGTTACAGCATCACATTCCTTTCTAAGTGGGAATCAACTGTGCGCAGTCTAGAAGCTCGCCCTTTGGCCTGGAGGGCTGGGACCGGGACGGCGCCTCCAGCTTGAAGAAGGGCCTTGACAGGGTTCCGTGGTGGATAGAGTTCGCCTGCTCCGTGGAGCTGAAGCTTGAGGGCGTCTTGCTGGGAAGTCTGCAGGCAGCTAGCGGTCTTAGTTCTGGCCATTTGGGGGCCTCTAGGAGAAAATTCATGGGCATTTTGGGCCAGAGTGGGAATGTCACTGTCCATGGAAGCCAGGTGGGCTCGGGATTGGGGTATCTGGGGAAATACGGGTGGTCTCTGCAGTCTAGCTGAGTTACATGGGGGCCTTAGTTTCCCTCCGTGGGCCCACGGGCACAGCCCCGAGCTTGCATCCAGGTCCCAGGAGCAGAGCAGTTGGTTCTTCCTGGAGACCTGGGGTCAGACCAGAGGGTCTGCCCAGACGCCCACTGCCCTTCTCATGGGAGGCAGAGGCAAGGTATTTGCCAGTGTGCTGGAGAGTCGCGGGTCTTCCCCAGGAGCTTGGTGGGGGAGGGAACGCAGGCACTGGGGTGGCTGTCCAGGCGGACCCAGGGAGGGACTTGCCACAGCCACAGCTGGAGACAGGTAGACACATGTGGCTTGATGGGTCCCAGGAGGAGGGGCACAAAGGCCGGGAGGTGGTCCGGTGAGACCCACCGCTGCTGCTGATTCCTGTGAGCGCGTGGGGCCGGGATCCAGGCTCAGGGCCACAGCTCTGCCTCTTGCCTTTGCTCACAGCTTCGGGGCAGAGGCTTTGTTCGGGTAGGACGGGTTCCCCTCAGGCGAAGGAGGATGTGCATTCTGATGGAGCCGAGTGGGGACGCTGTGGGACAGACACGCAGGCAGCAGCCGGGTCCCGGTGGCTGGAGCTCACGAGTGGGGTGGACGTTACCAGCTGTGACACCCTGGCAGATGGCCCACAGCAGGAGGGCTTGAGGCGAGACTCTTGGGGACGGTTGCCTGGAGTAGCAGGCATGGAAGGTGGTCCCTGCCGGCTGCCAGAGAGCCTGTGTGGAACTGGTGCTCAGGGCGGGAGCCGCTGCCAGCCCCCAGGTGCGAGGGCAGGAAGGACTTAGAGGCCACGCGGTGGGGGGGCAGCGGAGAGCTGACGTGGTGAGAGTAGACGCATCACACTTCGGTCTGTTCAAACAGGACGAAGAGGAGATGGAAGAAGCAGCCAACCAGAAGCTTGCTCTCCAAAAGGCCAAAGACGTGGCCGAAGTCAGTCCCATGTCTGCTGCCAATATCTCCATTGCCGCCGCCTAAGGCTCTTGGTGGGGGGGGCAGGTGGCGGGGGTCGCTGCAGCCTTGGGCTGAGCCTCTGCAGGACGCTCCTCCTGGGGCTTCCTCAGAATCCCTTATACTGGCTGGAGCTTCTTGGGACGCAGCCCCCAGGAGCCGTGATGCAAGGGAATGGCTCCCCTCCTGGCTCCCCTCCTGCAGCAGCCCGCGAGCAGCGTTCGCCGGGAAGAGCTCTGTGGCTTCTCCCCGTTGCAGGCGGAGCGAGGCGTGACGGCACGTGGCCCTCCCTCCGGGGGTCGGACTGGCTCTGACTTGGTCCTCAGCGGGCTTGGGTGGCTCCAGGCCTCTGGCTGGACACGGGGTGTGAGTCGGGGGTCAGGTCAGTGTGTCTGTCCGGACTCCACTGTTTAGGGATGTGTTTTTGAGCCAGACGATTTGCGCCGCACGTCAGCAGCCCAAGAGACTTATTGCACTTCCCCAAAACATCTCCAAGGACTCAGTATGGGGACAGAGGCCAAGAGAAGCCTCGAGGATGACAAAAGGTGAAGGCAGGGCCAAGGCTTCCCCGGGGAGACTGGTCACCCTGAGGTTCCCCTGAGCCTCCAGGCACATTGCAAACCACAGTGGGAAGTACTGGGCCCTCAGAGCTGGGACAGAGGGCCCAACCCAGGGCCAAAGGCTGCTGTGTGGTGGGGGAGGTCCCCCGGGGTGGGCAGGGAGGACTGGGACTGAGGGAGGACGTCTGGGCTAGTATCAGGGGGCCATGAGAGAGCACAGAGGAAGGAGCCCTGCTCGCGGGGAGCTCGCTCTCCAGGCTGAGTGCACTCGGAGCTGGGCACGTGTCCTCGGTGCCACGGCCCACCCACACAGACCTCCAATTTCCGACGCAGCGGGCCTCTCCCTCTCCCTGCCCCCAGGAACAGCTGCAGTGCACACGCGTCCGGGCTGCTGAGCGTGTGTGCCGGCAGGTGGACGAGTGTGCGGGGAGAGCGGGTGTGCCGGTGTGCGCGAGGGCCCGTGTCCGCTTGCGTGTGAGTACCTGTGTGTCACGTGTGCGTCATCGTGGCCCTGTTCTTGTCCAGCGGTCCCCGGGGGATGGCCTGTTTGCTAGGAAGCCCTTTGCAGAGCACCTGCCCTCAGCCGAGCAGGAAGCACTGGCCTCTGGGGGGGAGAAGCTAGAGGAGGCCCCTGACCCCGGGGCAGGGATGCCGGGGGCTGCAGAGAGCCGGGGAGGACTCAGCAGTCGCCGCTCAGACAGCCACTGGGGGCTCAGGGCTCAGCTGTCTCTGGGTTGTTGGGCTGATTCGGTGACTTGGACGGCATGGTGCTGGGCTTGCTTGGTGGAGACCCGGCAGATGGCCCTTCTCCTGGGCTCGTAGCTGCTGGTGGTCTGCGTTAGCAGAAGAGGCTGGTGAGCCTCTGACCCGTTCCTGGGCCTGTGGGTTTCTCTTCAGCATCTGCCTTCTCTGCTTTTAGAGGGGGTGCTGTCCCATGGGCCCCGTCCCTGCCAGAGCTGCCCCTCCCTTAGGGGTATAGGGCAGGGCGTCTGTTCCCATCGGGCTGAGAGCTCCGGGCAGCAGGTGCTGGGGCCCTTGGCACCACCAGGGAGAACTTGTCAGGCCACCAAGAGAGGTCTGGGTGCTCTTCCTCGGTCCCCGTCCTCCTCCGGGAACACTGCTGTGTAGCCACGAGGCTGCAGATGGGCACACCCAGGCCCAGGCTGTCACAGTTCCAGCTGTGGGCGTGACCACCACCTTGGTGCTTCCTGGGGAGGCACAGGTGTTCTCCCTCACGGTGGGGCCTGAGCTTGGTGTCCACTCATTCCTGCCGGGCCAGCCTGGGTGTGTGCCGGCCTTGGCCTCTGTGCTCCCCCTTCTTGGGCAGGTTCCCCTGGGATGCAGCTTTGGGCCTTGTCTCCTGTGGCATGTCCTCCGTGTGCCTCTGTCGGATGGGGCTGGTCCGATGTGGTCACTGGAGATCCTGCCCCGGGGATGAGGTCTGAGCTCTGGGCGTGTGGTGTTGGCTTTCCTCTCTGAGCGTGGAAGCGAGGCTCAGACCTGGTTCTGTCTGTCCGTTGCCCCGCACCCTCCCAGCTGTTTCTCCTCTCCCAGTGGATCGTGTTTGTGGGTGGGCTTGTCTCCTGCTGCTGGGTGGGCTGTGAGACAGGCCTGAGTGACACGCGCCTTGGCTCTGTCCCCGTAGCCAAGCCGCGTGGAGGGGCGGGGCTCCTGCCTCCTCAGGGGATGTCCCCGTCCTCTGGAGTTGGGCTGTGGCCTCAGGTGATGGCCCCTTCAGGCTCCTGGCAGGGAATGACCGAACACTCACCGTTCACTCAGGATGCCCAACACTCACTGCCACATATGGTCACACCCAGGACCACATGTGCTCACTCACCTCACACGCGTCCGCACGCTCACACACACACACCTCTTTGCTCCTGGGACCCGCAGGGGGACGAGTTGCTCTGAGCCCCTCAGTGTGTAGACTCGGCCTTGAGAAGGAGGAGCTGGGAAGCTGTGGGGCCTTCCCCTAGGGGAGTGACCTCAAAGGGGAAGGGTTGTAGAGATTTCTGGTTTCTCTGCTGGTTTTGGGACGGTGTCCAGAGAGTCTCTGGAAAGTGGCTGGAGTCCCAGTGAGGAAGTGGGTTGGTGATGTAGCCCGTGGGCCCCTGGGAGGGTCACGGTCAGCTGCAGCACCCGGTTTGGAGCCTGAGGGGCCCAGGACTCAGGGGTGCAAGGGTAGAGCGGGGCAGGCAGGTGTCAGGGCTCGGGGGGAGCCGAAAGCTAAGGTGTCCTGCGTTAGCTGGCTTTGCTCTGCCTCCGAGGCAAGGCAAATGCACAGGTTGTCCCACGGCAGCCCCGTGGCAGTGGGACACCCAGTGGCAGGCAAGAGCCATTTGGAATTCAGGGACGCTTGGTGCTGGTTCCTTCCAAGCCCCGTGCCGTGCGTGGGGCCGAGGGTGCCGAGCTGTGGGCTGGCCCCCCGACCGCAGCTTCTTGTCCTCTGGCCGAGGCGGGGTGCTGTGCTCTTTCTTGTGTCACTGTTCCGCCCGGTGCTCTTTCTTTCTCAACTTCTCTTTTACCCCGAGGTCTCAGCTGGTGCCCGTTCTGATGGACGCGTCCCCGGCCTCCTGCCCAGACGCCCACCGCAGCCTGCGCCCTGACCTGATGTGGCTTAAATGTGTTCTGTGCCCCTTAGAGCCCTCTCTGGTTTCTCACTTCTGTTTTGTCTTGTTTCTCGCATGTGCAGTTTCGTAAAGCACACTCGGGGTGCCGTGTCTCACAGCTCGTCTGTCTCCAGCGTAAACTCACCGTGAGTTCCTCTGCTATGACACCCTCTGTGCCTTCACGGGGGCTACACGCCACACCGCCGCCCTAACCGCTTTTGCTCCTCCAGCCCCTTGCTCCGGGGCAGCTCCAGGAAAGCCTTCTGCAGCTGGCGGGGGACGGCGGGCACGCTTCCTGACGGTCCCGAGTCCTGCTCCGGGCCTCAGACTCTGCGCTCGGCCCTTCCCCTCCCCGCTGGTCCTCTTGTCTGCTGTCTGTCCCTGGCGTCTCTCTGGTGTCTCGGGCATTTTTCTGCTTCTCTTGAGGTGGCCGCTGCTGGGCTGCCATGGGCGCTGTGGCCCTCGTGTTTCCCACAAGGGAGAGCGTCCAGTCGGACTCACCGAGGACATTCACGGGGTCCTCCTGCCCCATCCATTTTTGACTTCGCAGGGGTATATCCGCGACCCTTAGGAAGCTGTCCTAGTGTCGGCGGAGCTGCTCTCACGTTAGACCAGCCAGAGCCTGAGGTCGGCCACAGAAACCCCGGTGTGTCACTCTGGGAGGAGACACCCGTCTGCCTGGGGAGGAGGTCCTGGGATGGTTGGCTCCAGGGGCTTCCTCTCGGCACATGGGACGTGTCTGGAACTGTTGGCTGTGGTCTGCCCAGTGGGCGGGGCAGCACAGTGCCCTCCCTGGGGCCCAGGGGTGTGGGAGTGCGGGCCTCTCTGAGCCACCTGCTCCCTGCTCGGCCGGCCTAGACCTGACGGGGCTTGTTCACAGGCTGTGGGGACCCTGGTGTGTCACATGGAAGGAACGCCGGGTCCTGGATGACCGAGTCCCAGGCTGGAGGAAGGTGTGGACGGCAGAGTTATGGGCTAACAGGAGGGCTGCCTCCCCACGCCGGCTGCCGCACACACCTGGCGCTCTCAGCCCAGACACCCGAAGTGGGGTCGTGCCACGGACGCCCCTTCTGGGCCTTGCAGGTGTCCACAGGGCCTGGGTTGGGCGTGGCCAAATAGGGCTCTGCCAGCAAGCTGGGGTCGAGGCACTGTGGAGCCACTCCCCGTGTGACTCCTTAAAGAGCCTTTTACAATGAGGACTTGGTCTGGAACACTGTCTCTGTGTTTCAGACGGTGGCCTGGCCCTTGCTCTCACGTTCTTGGTGTTGCGAGCTCCGTGGAGAGGTGCGGAGACCCGGGTGGCACACTGCTTCATGAACCAGACAGAGCAGGGACTGAGCAGCAGCCTGGTGCAGGTCAACTCAGACACCAGCAAGGAGGGGAGGCCTGCTGCACGGTCCCCGAGGAAGCCAGACCTCTCCAAGCAGTGGGCGGGTGCAGGCAGCTCCAGGTGTCCTTAGGGCCCGAAGAGGTGACCCAGCAGGATCAGAGCCACAGGAACCTGGGGGGCTGTGTGAGCCCGGCTGCTCCGTGTCTTGTTCCCCCGGGAAGTTCTGGGGGAGTCTGCTAGCTCCGTGGCACCCTGTATGTGACCGGACAAGTCGTCCCTTCGTGGGGTTTGGCTGGTCTCTGGGAGAGAAGGAGCTGCAGCTAGGGTTGGGGACAGCAGGGCCGTGTCCCCAGGAGACTGTCCTGAGCTCCCAGCCTGCACACTGTCCCCACTGTCTTCACCGCCTGTCTGTTCTGGCGGAGAGCCGGGCCCAGGTCTTAGGCTGCACCCAGCCCTCACCCTGAGGGCCACGGGGCGCTGCGTCCCAGCCTGCATCACGTGGCCAGGCTGGCTGTCGGCCCTCATGGGCTCCTATCACCCATCTCATGTGGTTCAGCATTGTTCACAGTTGGGTCCTACATTTTGGTGTCAGGCTGGGATGGGTAGGTCCCCTGGGCTCTAGGTTGAAGTCCAAGGAACGGAAACAGGAGGTGGGGGGGTCTGTTGCAAGGTGTCCCTGGGAGCAGGAAAGGGCAGCTTTGATGGCTCAGAGGAGGGAGGCCAGGACCTGGCGAGGCAGTTGATGGTGTTGGTTAGCAGATGGCCAGAGAGGCCACACTTGTCCCCCATGCATTGCCCTGACTGCCCAACACGGGCTCCCAGGTGAGGGACAGACATTGTGCTCTTTGGCTTCCATTCTTGTGAGGCAGTGCCCTGGACGTGGCTCCCCGCACTGGAGCCTGGACTTCCCCTCCAAAGGGGCTGGATCTGGCATCACACACTTCGTGCAGGCGAGCTGCAGGCACTGGGCCGCCCCCTCGCCTGGCCACCTCTGGCTTTGCAGGTCAGCATGGTGCTCAGTGGCCCAGGGCCCTGATACCGGTGGCCCGTGCAGCCCAGGCCCTGGTCCGGGGCCCCTCAGGCTGTGACTCTGAGCAGTCAGTGCAGTCAGGGGTCTGGCCATGGCCTCACCTCTTTAGAGACCTTTTTCCTGTCTTGTCTTTGCACGCGTCTGACCCTGGCTGCGTCAGTGACTTGGCTGGAGGGCCCTCTGTGAGTGTAGGCTCAGTGTCTCCATCTGTGAAGTAGGGAGGTTGCCGTGAGGTTGGAGGAGATGGGCCACTTCAGCCCACAGCACAGCGTGGCTCTGACCAACTACCACGACAGTGGGTCCAGAAACCCCCAGAGGCTGAAGGGCAAGACTCTGGCCTCAGACGAGGTTCCTGCTTGGCCAGGGTGGGGCTGGGGTCGCCTACTTTGGAGGCCTTATTCAGCACAGATTCCAGAATGCAAAGGGTTTCTCATGTACCCTTGGCTGGGAGCCCGACATGTGACTATGTGGATGAGGCTGGGGGTGGTCAAACCTTTGATGGCCTGTGCAGGGACAGCTGAGCCTGGAGCACAGGCCACTCCTGGTGCTGGGGGGCTTCTCTCTGTGCCGGTGGAAGGCAGGGGCTCTCTGTGGAGCCAGGAGAGTGGGGGGCATTGAGGACACAGGAGGGAGCATCTCTAGCCTCAGACCTAACTGCTGGGCCCCTGGGAGCAAGTGGTCACTGAGCCGAGTGGCAGGTGCCTGGATGAGGCTGACCACTGTAGGGAGCAGTCCCAGCTTATCTTTTGGCCCTGAGAGGGGGCCACTGCCCCGGCCCTTTGCTCCCTGGGCTATGTCCACCCTGGTCCGGGGGACCCGCCTCTTCTCAGTGCCTCTCACAAACACCCCCGTCTCCTGGCCAGTGTCTGTTTTTCCAGAAGCGGAGGTGGAGAAGCCCTTCCTGGTCAGCTCTGCTCCATGCTGAAGCAAGGCCAGCGCCCCAGGGCGGCTGCAGGGGGCTCCTGCCTCCTGCCTCTTCCTCAGTCCTGCCCCATTCCCACGCCGCCCCCTCCTCTCCCTGTTGGCCTTCCTGGCCAGCAGCCCACCTGCCCTGGAAGCCTGTCTGCCACCTCATGCTGGTGCCTGTCTTTCCCACTGCCCTGCGTCCCTTGGCCAAGGGCCCCTGGACAGCTGCTCCAGGGTGGCCTGGAGCCCCCCTGCCCACCCGCAGGCTGGTGCTCTCAGTCGGTGGGGCCATGATGGGGGGGCAGGGCCGAATTCTGGGCCCCTGGGCGTCCCTGACCTGTTCTGCGCCGGTTGCCAGGGCTCTCCAGGCCCCCCGCCCGCCATCGCTCCATCGCCGCGTCCGAGGCAGAGGTGGGCGGCGCGGCCTCACCGCCCGTCTCCCCGCAGCAGGCCGCAGCCCTCGGCCAAGGCGCGCTCGGTGTGGGGGCAGCGGGCCCGCCGGCTGCGGCTGCGGAACCTGAGGCCCAGCTGCGAGGCGCTGCGCGGGAGACGGACCCGAGGAGCGGCTGCGCCACGCCACCGCGCGTCCCCCGCGGCCCCACGTGGAGACGCACCTGCACCGGCCGCTCCTGGAGCTGGGCCGAGACGGGCCGCGCGTCCCCGCCGGGGGCAAGGCCGGCCCGAGGGCGCGGGGGCTGCGGAGGGCGCCGACCGGCCGCCGCGCAGGCACCACCCGCGCCGCGACAAGGCGGCGGAGCAGGAGCGGGCGGACGCGCCGAGGGCCGACGGCGGGGAGCCCGGGGCCCGGGAGGAGCGGCCGCACCGCAGCCGCAGCAAGGAGGCCCGGAGCGAGCGCGGCCGGCGTCACCCCCGGCGGGGCTCCCCGGAGGACGCGGCCGAGCGCCGGCCCCGACGCCACCGCGCGCACCGGCACGCGCCCGACCCGGCCAGGGACGGCGGCGCCAAGGGCGAGCGGCGGGCGCGGCACCGCGGCGGCCCCGGGCCGGACCCCGAGAGGCGCGGAGCGGGGAGGAGCCGGCGCGGCGGCACCGGGCCCGGCACAAGGCGCTGCCCTCGCGCGAGGACGCGGAGAAGGACGCGGCGGAGAAGGAGCGCGACGGCGAGGAGCGCGACCAGGAGCAGGAGCTCCGGAACCACCAGCCCAAGTGAGGAAGCGCGCGCCGGGGTGGACCGAGCGGCTGGCCGGGGAGGGCCGGGGCGGGGTGCAGGGGTTGGGGGTGCGGAGCTGCCCAGCGGCCCCTGTCGCGGCTGGTCCCCCTGCCCTCTGTCTCCATCTCTCTTGTGGCGGTGACGATCCTGCCTTGTTGGGGTGTCGCGTAGACTGCTTAAAACTGGGGGGCGGGGTATGCTCTGGATGTGGGCCTTTAGTCCAAGGCAGCCGGCGGGAAAGAGGGCATGGGGAAAGTTGTTGGGACTGGTGTGGGACACGTTGGCGGGGAAGAGCATGCTGGCCCAGGGAAAAGAAAAACGTGGGAGAGCCCGACCGAGGCCTAAGGAGGCCACTGGGCCAAATGGTCGAAGGGAATAGGGCCAGGCTGGGGGGCCATGACCCAGAGGGCCTCCTGCCCTTCCACAGCAGCCTTGTCCAGCCTGCCTCGGGCTGGGCCAGGATCCCACTCTGACTCTGGGAGCAGCAGCACCCGGGCTAAGGCCAGCCGTCTGCAAGAACTCCTGCAGCTGGAGGAGACCAGCCAGGGTCAGCCCAGTCCTGGCACCGTCTCTGTGCAGAGCCCTGTGCTGGGCCTCTCGGTCTAGGCTCTCGAGGAGTAGCTGAGGGAAACCCTCCTACCGGCGTCTTCATGCTGCAGACGGTCCCCTTTCTAGACACTGTGATGGCAGCCGTGCCTGGTCTCGTGCCAGGCACGGGCAGGAGAATCAGCCCTAAAAGCACAGAAATGTGCAAAGTGATAAAAACCAGAGGAAACACCAGAGCAGCAGAGGAAGTGGCCGGGGCTGTATTTGGTCAGCACAGGCGCACAAGGAGCTGGGTTTTGCAGACTGAATAGCAGTTGGGGGCTGCATCGGACTCTGACGTGCATTCTTGGTCTCAGGGAGCCATACTGTGACCTGGAGGCCGGTGGACCCGTGGGTGCGGGCCCTGTGCACGCCTTGCCCAGCACTTGTCTGCAGAAGGTGGAGGAACAGCCAGAGGATGCAGACAATCAGCGGAATGTCACGTGGATGGGCAGTCAGCCCTCGGACTTGAGTGCCACTGTCACATCCCGGTGACGCTGACTGGCCCTCCTGGGGAGACCACAGCTGTTCCCAGTGAGTATCTCCCATCTGCGTGGGGCCGGGCCCACCTTGTGCAGGCCCGGTTGGCTCTCCCCCAGTCCCCTCCATGACAGCTGCTTGGGGATGGAGCCTGCCTGTGTGAACTGTCTGACCAGCTGGAGAGGAAGTGCTTTGTGCTCGGCGTCCGTGCCTTGCTATCTCTCTGTTTTCCAGTGGCCCCGAGGAGCCCTATTACTATCCCATGTCACTTAAGCGCTGTTGTCCTCCCTTCCAAAGATACTTGCAAGTTACCAGCTAAGCGCCAGCCGGGGTGTAGTGCTGGGGGACAGCAGGAGGGAGCGGGACCAGGGCAGCCCTTGTGGGACTTATAAGTCTCATCAGGAAGACAGACCCTAGGATGGTCATGACTCTTCCTAGTTATGTGAAAGCTGCTACGGACTTCGGCCCCAGACCTGATGGGGCTGACAGCTAGCCAGTGGTCTTCCCATGACTTACGTGCTTTGTGACCCCTGCTCTGAGGTCCCCACAGGCCTCGGCCTGAGCTCTTCTTGCCTTCCCTCCCTCCCACACTCCTGATTGAGCAGCTGCTCCCTGCCCAGCCATGTGCAGGCACTGAGGGTACGAGGCAAGCAAGAGGCTCTTTGTGTCTGCAGGTCACTCCGTCTAGTAGGGACAGAGAGACCTGGAGGGGTCAGACACAGTCCCAGACACTGTGTGCAGCAGGTGCACCGATGGCTTGTGAGCACAAAGCTAGAGCATCCTGGGGCCGGCTGGAGAGGGCCTGGCCGTGGGAGCTGAGCTCACATGCAAGGTGTGACGAAGTTTAGTCTTGAGAAGACCAAGGGCCATGCAATGCCGGCCCGTGTTTGCCGATGTGTCCACACACACACAGGCATGTGCACGCACCCCTCACCTCTTGGGCAGGTGCTCTCATCTGGGGCCTGGGAACCAGTGTACCGTGCCAGGGGTAGCTGGAGCATGAGCTCTGGCTGCTTTGGCCTCCCGCCGCCCTTCGCTTCCTTGGGAGCGAACTCTCCCTGGCCCATTCTCTGGTCTCAGCTCTCATGGGTGCTGATGGGCCTGTGTTCCCAGACTCTTGGTCTGCTTTTCTCTGGCTTAAGCTCCAGGATGGGCCCAAGGTTCCCACCTGGCTTTGTCTGTGAGTCAGGTGCAGTCCCTCCTCCCCAACTCCTGGCAACCCCTGATCTTTTTACTGTTTCTGTAGTTCTGCCTTTTCCAGAATGTCATCTAGTTGGAATCATACCGCGCACAGCCTTTTCAGACTGGGTTCTTGCACTTACAGTGTGCACGTAGGGTTCCGCCACGTGTTCTCATGGCTTGCTAGCCCACTTCTCTCTAGCGGGGAAGAGTAATCCATTGTCTGGCCATTCCACAGTTGATCCATGCACCTGCTGAAGGACATCGTGGTTGCTTCCAAATTTTGGCAATTATGCATAAAGCTGTTGTAAGCATTTATGTTCAGGATTTTGTACGGACATACACTTTCAGCTCATTTGGGCAAACAGCTAAGAGCTTGACTGTTGGATTGCAAGGTGAGGTTGTGTTTAGTTTTGTAAAGAGCTGGTAGTCTAAGCAAGTGGCTGTACCGTTTGGCATTCCCGCCCGCAGTGAGTGAGCACCGTTCGTCCAGCTCCTCTCCAGCATCCCGTTCTGTCAGTATTTTGTGTTTTTGCCATTCTGGTAAGTATGTAAGGGTATTTCCTTGTTCTGTTTGCAGTCCCCTAATGACATGGGACGTTGAGCATCTTTTCATTTGTGTATTTGCCATCTGTATGTCTTATTTGGTGAGAAAACTGTTCATACCTTTGGCTGACGTTTTAATTTTCTTATTTGAAAGAAAATTTGAGCCTTAATTTTTTGAAGAGCAGTTTAAGGTTCAAAACAAAACAAAGAGGAAGGTACAGAGAGTTCCCATGACTCCGTGCCCCACACAAACATAGCCTCCCCCATTACCCACATTCCCCGTCAGATGCTGCATCTCTTACCAGGGATGAGCCCCCGTGGACACAGCGTAACCACCGACATCTGTGGTTTACCTTCAGGCTCACTCTTGGTGTGTCCGTACCGTGGGTTTGGACAAAGGTACAATGACATATCGCTGTCACTGTAATATGACACAGAGTATTTGCCCTGCCCTAATAATTCTCTGTGCTCTTCCTCTCCGTCCCTCCCCCTCCCCAACTTTAGCAACCACTGATGTCTTTACTGACCATGGTTTTGCCTTGTTCAGAATGCAATATGTTTAGCATCCTGTAGTACGTGGCCTTTTTAGACTGGATTCTTGCACTTACGAATACGTGTTTAAGGTTCTTCCATGTCTTCTCATGTCTTGAAAGCTCCTTTCTTTTTGGCATTGAGTAATATTTCCATTGTCTGGGTGTTCCACACTTTATCCAGTCATCTACTGAAGAACATCTTGGTCGCGTCTAAATTTTGGCAATTGTGTATAAAGCTGTTAAAAACATCTGTGTGCAAGATTTTGTGTGAACTTGATTTCAGCGTCTTTGGGTAAATACCAAGGAGAGTCAATGGCTCGATTATATGGCAAGAGTGTGTTCAGTTTTGTGAGAAACCACTGAACTGTCCGTAGCATTCTGCATTTTACCACCAGTAACGTACAAGCGCTCCCATTACTCCACACCCTTGCCAGCATCTGGTATGGTCAGTGTTCCAGATCTGGCCATTCTGTAAGTGGGTAGCGGCACCCAATTGTTTTAATTTGCATTTCCCTAATGACGTGTGATGTGGCACGTTGCCTTTATATACTTACTTGCAATCTACACTACCTTTTTGGTTAAGATCCTTGGCCCGTTTTTAAAATTAGGTTGTTTTTTTATTTTCGATTTTCAAGAGTTCTTTGTAAATTTTAGATAACACTCCTTTTTTTATCAGCTGTGTTTTTCGCAGCTTTTCCCCTCCCGTTTGTGGCTTATCTAATTGTTCTCTTGACGTTGTCTCTCACAGAGCAGAATTGATCAACTTCAGTGAGGCCCAGCTGACCCATTATGTCTTTCATGGCTCACGTGCTTGGTGGTGTATCTAAAAGGTCATCATAAACAAGGTCATCCAGGTTTTCTCCGATGTCATCCCCTAGGGGTTTCATGGTTCTGCATTTCCCCTTTAGGCCTACGAGCCATTTTGACGTGGCTTTTGTGAAGGGTGTGATGTCTGTGTCTGCATTCATTCCCGCATGTGGACATCCGGGGTTGTAGCTCCCGCTGTTGAAGAGATGGTCTTTGTCCCACCGATTACCTGTGCTTCTTTGCCCTGATGGTCAGGTGGCTCTGTTTCCAGGGTCTATTTCTGAGCTCTCTACTCTGTTCCGTTGTTCTGTTTGTCAGTTCTGTCACCGAGATGGCACTGTCTCGACCACTGTAACTTTGGAGGGAGTCTTAAGGTTGGGTGCCATTGGTCCTCTTTGTTCTTCTCCTTCTGTGCTGAAATGTTGGCTGTTCTGCGTCTGTTGCTTCCCCATATAAACTTGAGACTCGTTTTGCTGCTATCCGTAAAATACTTGATGAGATTTTGAGTGGGACTGCATTGAATCTACAGGGCACGTTGGGAAGAACTGGCACCTTGGCAGTATTGACTCTTCCTGATCATGAACAAGGAGCATTTCTGTCTTTAGTTAGTTCTTTGATTTCATTCATCAGAGTTTCAGTTTTCTGTATGTAGGTCTTGTCCATATTTTGTTAGATTTATACCTAAGAATTTCATTTTGGGGGGAGCTAATATAAATGATACCATGCTTTTAATGCCAAATTGCATTTATTCATTGTTGATAACTAGGAAGGTCATTGACTTTTGTGTATTAACCTTGAATCCTGCAATCTTGCTAAAATCACTTAAAAAAAGATTTTATTTATACATTTGACAGACAGAGATCAGAAGAAGACAGAGAAGCAGGCAGAGAAAACGGGTCGGGGGGAAGCAGATTCCCTGCTGAGCAGAGAGCCCGATGCAGGGCTCGATTCCAGGACCTTGAGATCAAGACCTGA
The DNA here is from genome assembly GCF_922984935.1 of Meles meles. NCBI lineage: Eukaryota > Metazoa > Chordata > Mammalia > Carnivora > Mustelidae > Meles > Meles meles. The sequence continues at coordinate 249,149 of NW_025721110.1, read as the reverse complement.
GCCGAAGGCAGCGGCTTCACCCACTGAGCCCCCCAGGTGCCCCGCTAAAATCACATTTAGTGCCAGGAGTTTTTTGTTGATTCTTTTGGATTTTCTATATAGATATCACATTATCTGTGAACAAAGACAGTTTTATGTCTTCCTTCCCAATCTGTATATGTTTTATCTCTTTTCTTGTCTTATTACTTTAGCAAGGACTTCCAACATGGTGTTGAAAGGAGTGGTGAGAGGTGGCATCCTTGCCTTGTGGACCTGACCTTGGTGGGAAACTTCAAGTTTCTCATCATTGAGCAGGAGGTGAGCTGTCGCTTTTTAAAGATAGTCTTTATCAAGTTGAGAAAGTTCCCCTCTATTCCTAGTATTCTGAGAGTTTTTGTGATTGGTGGGTGTTAGATTTTGTCAAATGCTTTTTGCGTCTCTTGATATGATCAAGTGACTTTTCTTTTTTAGGCTTTTGATGTGATCATTCAATGATTTTCAAGTGTTGGAAGAGCCTTGAATGCCTCGGACAGATCTCACTTGGTTATGGTATATATAATTCTTTTTATACTTTCTGGGACTTGATTTGCTAATATTCTGTTAAGAATTTTTGCATATGTTCATGAGAGATATTGGTGTATAGTTTTCTTTTCTAGTAATGCCTTGTCTGGTTTTGTTACTAGGGTAATGCTGACCTCATAAAATGAGTTAGGAAATACTCCTTTTGCTTCTCTCCCTTGAAAGAAATTGTTGACAACTGGGATAATCTCTTCCTTAAATGTTGGGTGGAATTCATCAGTGAACCCACCCGGGCTGATGCTTTCTGTTTTGGAAGGTAGTTAAATTATGAATTAATCTCTGTAATAGATAGAACCCTATTTACATTGTCTAGTTCTTCTCGTGTGAGTTTTGGCAGATTTGTCCTTCCAAGGACTTGGCCCATTTCATGTAGGTTATCGAATTTATGGGCATAGAGGTGTTCATAGTGTTCTTTTGTTATCCTTTTCATGTTCATGAGATCAATACTGATGTCCCCTCTTTCATTTCTTCTATTAGTAATTTGCATTTTCCCTCTTTTTTCTTAGTTAGCCTGAATGATTTTAGTCTAAATTTAATGATCTTTTCAAAGAAACAGTTGCATTGGTTTTGTTGATATTCTTTCTTTATTTTGTGTTTTCAAATTCAGTGATTTCTGCTCTAATTCTTTTTTTAAAAATTGTACTTATTTATTTATTTTTTGGCGAGGGAGAAGGGTGGGGGAGGCGTGGAGGAAGAGAATCTTTTTTTTTTAACATTTGTTTATTTGACAGACAGAGATCACAAGTAGGCAGAGAGGCAGGCGGGGGGGGGGGGGAAGCAGGCTCCCCGCTGAGCAGAGAGCCCGATGCGGGGCTCGATCCCAGGACCCCAGGATCATGACCTGAGCCGAAGGCAGAGGCTTTGACCCACGGAGCCGCCCAGGCGCCTCGGGAGGGAGAGAATCTTAAGCTTTACACCCAGCTTGCACGGCCTGTACCTCCATCTCCTGACCCTGAGATCGTGACCTGGGCCGGAATCAAGAGTCAGTCGCTGAGCCGGCTGAGCCACTCAAGCGCCCTCTGCTCTCATTCTTGCTAAAGTCTTCTCTGTTGCTTACTTTTAATGTTCTGTTTGTGTGTTTGTTTCCTACAGCGGGAACTTAGATCACTGATTTTAAGTCTTTCTTTTCCGGTATGTGCTTTCGGTGCTATCTGTTCCTTGTAAGCATTGCTTTTGCTGCATCCCGTGAACTGATGAGTTTCATTTGCACTTAGTTAAAAATATTTTTACACTGCTCTTGAGATTCCTCTTTGACCCATGTATTACTTAGCAGTGTGCTGTTTAATTTCTACATATTTCAGGATTTTCCAGTTATCTTTCTGTTACGATTTCTAGTTTAATTCCATTGTAGTATGAGAACAGACATTTGTGCCCACTGTTTAACTAACTGTTTTCTAACTGTTGAGTTTTAAGATTCCTTTCTATGTTTTGGATACCAGTGTTTTATCAGATATGTGGTTTGCAAATAACCTCCGCCTGTTTGTGGCTTGTCTTTTCATTCTTTTAATGTCTCCTGTTTCTGATTATTACTGGTGCAAGGGTTAGAATTGGGTTTCTGTCATGGCTTCTGCTAGGGGCAGAAATCTAGGCTATTGACTTTTTTATGGCAATTTTGTATCCTACTACTTTCCTGAACCCTCAAATTGTCTATTAGTTTTAGCATCGACTCTTTGATTTTTTTCCCCAAGTGTATTTTGGAGACTTCTACAAATAAGTACTAAGTACTCCTTCCCAGTCTTGGACTTCTCAAGATCCTTTGCTTTTATTTTTTTTAAAGATTTTATTTATTTATTTGACAGACAGAGGTCACAAGTAGGCAGAGAGGCAGGCAGAGAGAGAGAGGAGGAAGCAGGCTCCCTGCTGAGCAGAAAGCCCAATGCTGGGCTCCATCCCAGGACCCTGAGATCATGACCTGAGCTGAAGGCAGAGGCTTAACCCACTGAGCCACCCAGGGGCCCTTTTTAAAAAAAAAATTAAAGGTTTTATTGCATGATTGCACTGGCTAATATGCTATCAGGTAACAATGGAGGTGGGGTTCCCTTCCCTTGTTTCTGCCTGTATGAATTTAGATTCTGGTTTTAGGCTTGAGAGGTTATGTGTGTGTGTGTAAGTAAAGTCAAGGTACAGGACCCATTAATTCCTATTTCAATAAGTGCTACAGTCTTTGAGGTAGGGTTTTTGGGTTGACCCAAATTCCAGACCCAGTTCCAACAGGGACGCCTTCCCTGTTCCCCACCCCTCCGCCCAGTACCAAGCAATTCTCAGACACCAGCAGGGTGTCCCAGAATCCAACTCACTTCTGATACTCGGGCTCCACAGCTCAAGGGTTCAGTCCTAGAAGACTTCCCGCCACGCTCCACCTCGGGCACCGGTCAGGAGCCCCGGGCTGTCACCTCTGCTTCTGATCTATCAGCTACGGACTGGGCTCCTGACTCCTCCCCATAAGTTCTTTGGCTTGCTCACAGAGCTCTGGGAAACACGGAACGTTTGCCAGTTCCCTAAAGGCTGTGATGCATGTCAGAATCAAGAGCGAGGTGAAGAGATACGTGGGGTGTGGGCTGGGAAGAGGGTGTGGAGCTTCCCTGCCCTCTGCTGGCCACTCTTCCAGGTCTCTGCCTGCTCACCAGCCCCGAGGCTCCCTGAACCCAGTCTTCGGGTTTTTATGGAGGCGTCGTTGCGGTCCTGATGTACTAAGTCATTGGCCATCGGCTGGTTCCTCCTCCAGCCTCCATCCCCTCCCTGGAAGTCAGGGTTGGGGTTGAGTGCCTCAACCCTCTAGTCACAGGGCTCGTTCTCTGGCGGACCAGCTCCACCTTTGGGTGGAGTCCAGAAGTCACCCTTCAAGACACCTGTGTCACCGTTAGGGCTCTGAAGCGTTCTCAAGAACTATGGATGAAGGCCAGATGTCTGAGAAATATATTGTGGTCATCTGAGTGACCACACATGTATTTCTTATAAATCATTATATTGTATATTTTGTTTTATTTATTATTTTTAAAATCTAAATTCAATTAATGAACATAAAATGTATTATTGGTTTACAGGTATAGAGGGCAGTGATTCATCAAACCTATAGTTACGTATTTTATTTATTTATTTATATTTTTATTTTTTAAAAAATTAAAAAGTTTTTATTAACCTAGAATGTATTATTAGCCCCAGGGGCACAGGGCTGTGAATCAGGTTGACACACTTCCCAGCGCTGACCACAGCGCACCCTCCTGATTGCGTATTTTAAAGGGAAGTGTGTTCTGTAGCTTCCTATCCTATGTTCAAGCATCATATGGTTTAGGTATGAATGCGGTGTAGTCCCCTGATGTTTAATTTTGTCAATCCATGACTGAAAATGAAATGTTGTTCTGTTGCCCTTTCCTATTATCTTAAATGGGAAAATTATAATGTGCTATAAAAATTTTAATGTATTAAAGTTGGTTGTACTCAAAATCCCCAATTAATTTTTAAAAACAGACTGTGGTGCCTGGGTGGCTCATTCAGTTAAGTGTCTGATTCTTGATTTCGACTCAGGTCATGATCTCGGGGTCGTGAGATCAAGCCCCATGTTGGGCTGTATGGTCAGCTGAAGTCTGCTGGAGATTCTCTCCCTCTGCCCTTCCCCCTGCTTGTGCGTTCTCTCTCCCTCTAAAAAATAAATAAATAAACCTTAACGAATACAGCTCAAGGACAGGTAAATAGAGGAAAGTAAAAACCACCCCGTTCGGACACAGAATCCCACCGCATTTTCCCCGATCACCACAGCTAAACTAGTTGTTCACAGGCAGTCGCTGTGCACACCTTCATAGCGGCTTCTGCCCTTTTCAGAAACATCCGTGCATCGTTCTGATCGTCAACCAGCTGAACTTGGAATCTTGGCTGAGAGTTTTTTCCCACGTTTTTTGGGTTACAAATGTTATATTGAGGGGTGCTGGAGTAGCTCCGTGGACCGAGCAGCGGAGTCCTGATTTCTGCTCAGGTCACATCTCAGAGTCCTGGGGTGGAGCCCTGGGTCTGGCTCCACACTCAGCAGGACGTCTGCTTCCTTTCTCTCTACCCCTCCTCCTCCGCTCGCTCTCTTTCTCTCTCACATGAATAAATCCACCTGTTAAAAATGTTATGTTGGGTTTGGGGGAAGTACACATTTCTCCTACGTAAATGTCAGCCAGAAGAACCCCAGCAACACTGCAGCGCAAGACGCATGTTCTGAAGTGTGCGTGTCATCAAACTGAGGGGCCCTCCACGGGGCCAGTTTACCCAGGGTGTTCTCTCTATGCTATGCCTCTTACCGAGCCACAGAAAGAATCAGAACGTTTTCTTCTTTTTCTTTTCTGGGATAGTTTAAGTAGCATTAGGGTTGCTTGGTCTCTAAAGATTTGGTAGAATTCCCTCGTGAAATCATCTGGGTCTGGTTTCTTTAGGAAGGATAATTCTTTGATAATTTTTCTTTTCTGTCTGGATATTGTCTGTTTAAACGTCTTACCTCTTATCTCCTGAGATCTGTTTGGTAGATACAATTTCCTTAGAAATGATCATTCGATCGAGGTTTTCCAATGTATGTATGTATAGTTAGACATAGAAGTGGCTTAAGTTTTTTAAAAATTTTCTGTTTTACCCCCTTAATCATTTTTTATCCTGTGTATTTTATGTTTCCTCCCTTTTTTGTTGATTAGATTAGTGATTTATATATGCTGTAGGTTTTCATAAAGAGAACCAACATTTTATTTTATTGATAGTTCTACTGTGATTTTGGTTTTTAACCTGTTACTTCCCAATTTTATCTTTATCATTTCCCTCTTGCCTTTTTGTTTTACTTTGTTGCTCATTTGTTAGCTTCCTGAGTTAGACACTTAGTTATTTTATTCAATTTTTGTGACGTGATTACTGAAGGTTATGAAATTTCCTCTGATTAGTAATGTAATTGTATGCTTTAATTCTGACATTTGATGTCTTCATTCTCATCCGATTTTAAAGAAATTAGGTAACTTTGGTTTGTCTTTCCTCCAGGTGCTTGTAGATTCCTTGGGATTTTCTGCATAAAGAATCAAGTCATCTGCTAGTGGACAGTGTATTTTTCACTTTCTTTTTTTTTTTTTTTAAAGATTTTATTTATTTATTTGACAGAGAGAGATCACAAGTAGATAGAGAGGCAGGCAGAGAGAGAGAGAGGGAAGCAGGCTCCCTGCTGAGCAGAGAGCCCGATGCGGGACTCGATCCCAGGACCCTGAGATCATGACCTGAGCCGAAGGCAGCGGCTTAACCCACTTAGCCACCCAGGCGCCCTATTTTTCACTTTCTGATGCATGTGTGTCTTCTTTCCTTCCCCCCTCGTTGCACGGTCGGCTTCCAGAACTGTGTTGAACAGCAATGGTGAGAACTGATGTCCTTCTCTTAGTCTCGTCTTGTGGGAGGAGGGAACGTGTAGTCTTTCAAGGTGCGAAGGATGATGTTAGCTCTCGTTTTTAGTTTTGGGTTTTTTTTGGGGGGGTGTTTGTAGATGTTCTTTATCGAGTTGGGAAGTTCCCCTCTGTTCCTTTTTCTTGAGAGTGTTGGCATTAAGTCAGAGCTATATTTTGTCAAGCGGTTTCTGCCTCCGTCGATGGGACCCTGTGGTTGTTCTTCGGTGACACGGTCGTTTGCGTTGTTGGTCTTCAGATGCTAGGTCGGCCTTGCGTCTCTGGGGTACGCTCTGCTGGCTGCTGTGCACAGCCGTCCGTGCGTGCCGCACTCCTCTGGGTATGCTGTGTGCACATTCGTGTAGACCGTGTCAGTGTGCGTTTGTGTGTACTGCTGAATCGTGCTTGTGGATGTTTTGTGAAGGAGCTTTGCCTCTGTCTTCATGAGGGATATTGGTACTTTTCCTTCTTTCCTTTTCATTTTTTGTGCTGTCTTTGGGTTCGGTATCACAATGGCACTGAATTCATAATTTGAGTTGGATAGTGTTTCTTCTGTGTTTTAGAGGTGACTGTGGGGAACCGGTGCTAATTGTCCTATCAACGTTTGGTAGACTTTGCCAATGAAACCTGTATTTTTGGAATTGAAAAACAGTCCTCAGTCGTGACAAGCTGTTACCTATTTCATACCAGCACCTGCCGGTTTTCTGTCTGGACCTGTCAGTGGCTGGGAAGGGGCGCTCAGGTCTTCAAGCAGAAACGTGGATTTGTCGCGTCTCTCGCAGTTCTGTAGGCTTTGCGTCGCATACTCTGCGTCGCGGCTGCTGAGCACGTGCGCGTGGAACCACCGTCTCCTTGAAAGGTTGGCGCTTCCAGCGTCGCGCGATGTGTCTTTCTGCGCCCGATGATTTTCTTCGCTCCGATGTCTACTTTATCGGACATGGATGTACCTACTCGTACTTTGTTTGGATTATATTTGCGTGGTGTATCTTTTTCACCTTTCTGTGTTCAAACCAGCTATACGGTAATGTTTTAAGTTAGCTTCTTATAGACGGCGCACGAATGGGTCGTGTTTTTAATCGGCTTTTTTAGGTCTGTTTTCTATTGGCGTATTCAGACGATTTACATTTGATGCAATTGTATGCGTTACGACAAGTCTGCTGTTTAATTTTTGTTTATTCTTTGTTTTTTATTTCTCTCGTTTCTTTCTTCTTTTTTCTTTTTTGCCCTCCTATGGGTTACTTATGTATTTTAGAGTTTCATTTTGTTTTATCTGCAGTACTTTTGAGTCTGTCTCTTTGTATTGTTTTTTAAATGGTTGCTCAAGGTATCACACTACATAGTAACGCATCTCAGTCTACTGGGATTGTTATTTCACCAGTTTAAGTGAAATATAGTAGGTTCACCTCTTTTTCCTTCCTGTGTATGGATGTCATGATCATTTCCTCCACATTCCTTTAGAACACCTCGGTGTGTGTTTTAGTTTGTGCCTCAGGTGACAAGCATCGTGTAGAAAACTCAAGAGAAGGAGAGTGTGTTCATTTACCCATGCTTTTACTTCTGTTGTTCTCCTTCTTTCCTGATATTCTGGTATTTCTTCTTTCATAATTTACTTTCTGTTTAGAGGGTCTTTCTTATTCTTTCCTTTAGGGCAGTTCTGCAGCTGACAAGTTCTCCACATTTCCCTTCATCTGAGAGTGTCTGGATTTTCCCCTTCGTTCCTGAAGGGTGTCTACACTGGGTATAAATTCCGGGTTGACAGTTCTTTTTTTTTCAGCACTTGAAAAATGTGTGCCTCTTCCTTCAGACCTCCATGGTTTCTGATGAGAAATCCACTGTCATTCGAATTGTTTTCTTCCTATAGGTAAGCTGTTGTTTCTCTCTCGCTGCTTTCAAGATTTTTTCTTTGTCTTTGTATTTCAGAAGATTGATTATGATGTATTTTGGCATGGGTTTCTTTAGGTTTATTGTGTTTGGGATTTACTCAGCTTCTGGAATTTGTAGGTTTATGTCTTTTTGCCAAATTTGGAAATTTTTTCATCCATTCTGTCTTTGAATACATCTTCAACTCCTCCCTCTTTCTTTTTTCTTTCCAGGACTCTGTCAGCATGAACGGTTGATCTTTTGTCTTAGTCCCAGAGGTCCCTGAAGCTCTGTTCACTTTTTTCAGTCTATTATCTCTCTGTTGTTCTGATTGGGTGATTTCTATTGTTCTGTCTTCCAGCTCAATGATTCTTTTCTCTGTGCCTTCCATTCTGCTGCTGAGCCCATTTATTGAGTTTTTTCATTTGTTATTGTATTTTTTCAGTTCTAAAATTTATATTTAACTCTTTATCTCTCCTATTTCTTTGCTAACGATTTTCTAATTCTTTGCTGAGATTCTTTTTTTCATTTGTTTCCAGTGTGTTTTTAATTGTCTGCTGAAGTATTTCTATGATGGTGCTTTAAAATTATTTTCAAATAATTCTAACATCTGTATCATCTTGGTGTCTACAGATTGTCTTTTCTCATTCAAATTAGCATTTTCTTGATTCTTGGTGACAATGATTTTTTTAATTGGACCCTAGATATTTTAATATTATATTATAAACTGGGGCATCTGGGTGGCTCAGTGAGTTAAGCCTCTGCCTTTGGCTCAGGTTATGGTCTCAGGGTCCTGGGATCGAGCCCCAGCATCGGCTCTCTGCTCGACAGGGAGCCTGCTTCCCCCCTTTCTCTCTGCCTGCCTGTCTGCCTATTTGTGAATTCTCTCTCTCTGTCAAATAAATAAATTAATAAATCTTAAAAAAAATGTATTATGAAACTCTGAGTTTTACTTAAGTCTTCTGTTTTAGCTGGCCTAATGTGATTCCCCTCCAGCAGGGGCAGGGTGGGCGAGCTGCTTCGTTCCGGACCCACGGAAGTGAAAGCACAGGTTTCTCGTGCGACTCTCACTGACACCCACACCCAGTGGAAGCAGGCTCCTTGCTCTTGCTGGGCCTCCACGGATACCACCCTGAGAGAGGTGGGAGTGCCTTGGCAGTGCTCCCCACATGACCTCTGCTGACAGTGTGGGTAGATTTCGTTATTCTGGGTGGTGGTAAAGTCCATGTCTATCTACTGTGATTCACTCTGGCAAGTAAAAGGGAGGGATGCCTCATGATTTTGGGGTAGAAATTGCAGTTCAGGCCACCCATGTGATCTTCGCTGATCTCACATGGATGGGGGGGGTCTTGTTCCTGCAAGGTCAGGATGAAAGTCTCTGCTCCCTACTTGGCTCTCTGATTCTACCCCGGGAGGGGCTCAGGGTACCTCATTACAGGCTGGTGAGGGTAGAAGTCTGCACTTCCAACCTGGCCTCTGCTCATATGAGCCACGATGGAGCTACAGTTTCCTCTGGGGCGTTTGACTACAGTAGAGTGTTTATTGTCTGTAAGTTTCCTGTCTTTATAGGCTGCATCGTTCCTGGCCCTATTGTTAGGGAGCGCTGGCTTTTTGGGGAGCTTTTAAAAATCTGTGCCTGTTGAGATTTCTGGGTTGCAGGCTTCTCCTGCACCAAACTTAGATAAGGCATAGAAGAAAACCCAGAGAAGAAAGACTTTCTGCCGTGTTGTTCCTCGGGCCCCGAGGTCCCTAACTGATCTGGCTTCTCTCCACCTTTCAGAATCTTACGTTGGCCTTATATGGTGCCTAGGGGTTTTTGTTCTGCTTAGTGGGATGCATCTTTCCAAGAGCTCAAGTCTTGAGTTAATTTTTATATATGGCATGAGGTGAGGACAGAGGAATTGTTTTATTCCCTTCCTCCTCCCCACACGGATATGCATTTGTTCTGTTGCCGCTTGCTGTAAAGGTTAGCTCCTTTTTCTTCATGGAATGTCTTTGGCACTTTTATCAAAAATCCTGGCTCATTTCCCCCGTCTTCTTTTCATCTTGCGATGATTTCAGTCATGTCTGTTTTCCCTTGGACTCCTTGTGGTTTCTGAGGCAGTCTTGTCTTTCTCTTTTACTTCATTTCTCAGATGCTTTCTTTTCAGTTTCTCTCCTGAGTTTGGTCAGCTCTCATCTCTCTTCTCCTGGTTTTCCATATATTCTTATTTCAAGCTTTTAACTTTTTTTGTGGTGGTTTTTCTCATTAGCAGTTGCTGGTTTAATTGGATCTGATCCATGTTGGAAAGTTGTGTTGTAGTTTGCTTTTCCTCTGCTTTGTGGTGTTTGATTTTGTGGAGCATTTGTTATTAGCTGAAACATTTTATCCTTACTTTCTGTTTTCTTTTGCTAGAAGCTTTGTGGGGTGGTCAGGTTCCATTTCCTGACGACGAGGAAGCATGCTGAATTTTCGGAGACCAGTGATCACATGTGATTGTGTGGGGAAGGGCTGGGGCTCCGGCGGCTTCGCTGCGCTCCGGTTCAACACACCCTCTTCCGTCAGTCCCGTGAACTGCAGCCTCTGTCCAGAGGCACATTGCTGGGGGCTGCTCTAGCTTGTTTCTCCTTCCCTTCATCACAGAGCTGCTGACGTGGGCTGCTTCCTTCCAAGCGTGTCTTTTGCCTCCAGAAGCAGTGTCTTCCCGAGGTTGCTGGTGTCAGGCCCGTGTACTTGGCGGTGGCAGGGCTTCGAGGACCTGCCACCCCCTCTTCTGAGGACAAACACCGTGTCCGACCGTCACCTGGTTCTTGCCGTCCTCTCCCTCCTCCACGCAGTCCCTGCTCGATGCCTGCTTGTGCAGGCTTCAGCGTTCATTTTCTCACTGACGTGTAAGTTCAGGCTATACTCATTTTCCGGGTGCTGTAGGGTTGGACTGTGGGTGATTTTACTAGCTTTCCTTGCTGGCTGTGTGAGTATCAGTGACTGCCATCATCTGTGGGACACCCTCTTATCTTTTTAGTTTCCCCTGGATTTGCAGTTGTGATCACCGTGACATTTCTAATTTCCTTCCCTTGGTAACCCCCTAAATCTTTGTCTAGTTAAATAGACTCAATTTTTGGTTTTCTTGATCTTCTCCATTGTATCTTTGTTTTCTGTTTTTATTATTTTTTCTTCCACTTCCTCTAAGATTCTTTCTCCCAGTTACTAGCGGGACACGCAGCTCCTGGCATGTAAGCTCCTCCACTTGCTGGTGGTTCAGTTTCTAACCTTTGCTCTAAGAAGGGTTTTAGTTGTGTCTTCTGAGTTTTGAAACACCATAGGTTTCATACTTCTAAATCTTTTTCCAGGTTTAATTATCATTTCTCATGACCCATGACTTATTTATAGTGTTGTTTTGAATTTCCACATGGCAGAAGTTTCCTAATTTTTTTTTTTTTTGCCATCGATATCATTATATCTTCTAACATTTCATCAACTCTGGCATTGAAAGGAAAGCATCCATTTGGCTTTTCCTCCCCTTGTGTTTGAAGAACATTTTTGGATTTATTTCTTTTAGTGAGGTTTGATGGTGGTAAATTCAGTCTGCTTGAAAAATCTTTATTTTAACCTTTGTTAGTAAAAAGTAGTTTTTTTTTAGATTATTTATTTGACACACAAATAGAGAGAGAGATCACACGTAGGCAGAGAGGCAGGCAGAGAGAGAGAGGAGGAAGCAGGCTCCCTGATGAGCAGAGAGCCCGATGGGGGGCTCGATCCCAGGACCCTGAGATCATGACCTGAGCCGAAGGCAGAGGCTTAGCCCACTGAGCCACGCAGGTGCCCCCAAAGTAGTTTTATTTTGTGTGGAATTCTAGTTTGTTAGTGATTTTCTGTCCACAGTGCCACCATTCCACTGTCTTTTCTCCCCTGTGGTTCTTGCGGAGAACGTAGCCGTCAGTCTGAATTGCTCTTCTGTGGGGCCTGCTTCTCTCCACGTTGCTGAGAGGAAGACTTTTTGTTGTGGAAAATCAGAGCCTTGGAAGTAGAGACTCAAGTATGATGGATCGGCACATACTGACCCCCACCCTTAAGAAATTATCCACATTCTATTAATCTTTGCTTTGAACCTTCTCATTTTTTCCCCTGTGCTTTTTTTTTTAAGATTTTATTTATTTATTTGACAGAGGGAGATCACAAGTAGGCAGAGCAGCAGAGACGGAGAGGAGGAACAGGCTCCGCTGAGCAGGGAGCCCAATGCGGGACTCGATCCCAGGACCCTGAGATCATGACCTGAGCTGAAGGCAGAGGCTTAACCCACTGAGCCTCCCGGGCGCCCCTCCCTGTGCTTTTTGTATATGATTTGTATATGTTTATGATTTTGTATATGAGTTTAGTTCTAACTGTGCCTATAAGCATCTTGAACAATTAAGGATGTACAACCACAGAGCATTCTTACACCTAGCAATACTGACAATAATTTCACAATATTACTTAATGTCGATCCCAAGTTTAAATTTTACCAATTTTCTAAAACATAACTTTTCACCATTGCCTTGTTAGGATCAGGGTCAAAACAAGGGCTACTCCTCTGCCGTTACTTGCTCTGTGTCTCTTTCCCTCTGTGGCAACTTCGCCTCTCTTGTTTTATGCCCTTTTTTGTCGAGGAAGCTCTGTCGTTTGTCCTGTACGACTTCCCCCGTTCTGCATGGACTGATTTCCTCATGGTGTCATTTGATACCGCCCTCTGTCCTCAGCGTCTCCTGTTGACTGGAAGTTCAGTCTAAGGCAGAGCTTCTGATTTGTTGTGTTGGCGGTGGCAGGCCTGTGGTTTTGAAGCTCTTCAGCAGCATCTCTGGCCTTTCCCCTCAAGATGCTGGCAGCACCCGAACCCTGGGACAACTAAAACATGTCTCCAGAGGTTACCAGGTGTCCCTGGAAGGCAGAATTGCCCTTGTTTGTAAACTACGGATCGAGAGACTCGATTGGACGCCAACGAAACTCTTCCGGGAAGCTCCGCAGGTGGGCTTCCTGCTGCCCTTACGTGGCCACGTCGTGTCGGGGTCACAGGTTTTCCTCTTTGCTACCGACAGTGGTTGGTCCTGGTCCGTCCACCCTGAAGTTCTCTACCATGCTTTTCCCTGAAGGCTTTCGTAGACACTGAGTTTTGCGTCACACAATGGTGAATTCATGATTCTGTTTTCTTTGTGCACTTCTTATTTTTACCTTTCCTGGAAGGAAGAACTTACCTCGTCAACTGCTGGAAATGTAGTTGGTATTTGTAGTGAGAAAGATACATGCTTACTTCTGTGCCTTTCCGTATGGGCATCATTTGTTTGCTCGTTTCTATTTGAGAGAAGATCTTACTTATTTGAGGTGGCGGGTGGCGTGGGCAAGAGCAGAGGAAGAGGGACAAGCGGGCTCCATGCTGAGTGTGGAGCCCAGTGTGGGGCTTGAACTCACGACCCTGAGGTCAGACCCGCGTTGAGTTGGAGAGTCATTGCTTAACCTGCTGAGCCCCCAGGCGCCCCCGTGTATGGGTCTTTATAATAGTGAACCTGTGCCCAGAAATTCTAAATATGGCCAATTCGACATTTATAGAATTATTAGTACGAGTTTTTTTATTTTGATGTGTTTGATGTGCTTTCGTTCTTGGAACTCACTATTACTTTTGGTGCTCAGGTTGTCCCATCTTTGGTCACTGGGTGCACCTTACAGTTGGCCTTTTTTTGACCTCACATGGTTTTCATCGAGAGCAGTGTGTTCCAGGATTATCGTGTCCCTTTTCTGCCCCAGCGTGGAGTCAGCCATCTCTCCAAGAAGACCTGTGCACGGGACGCTTTCTGTCCTCTTACTTCCGCGGCCTCGCCTTCGGCTCCTCCTGGAGGACTGCCACGGACCACCGCAGGGAGAGGGCAGGAAGTGGACATACATCACCCAGGCGGCCAGAGCCAGTGAAGGGTGGTGTGAAGCCAGAGGAGCCCGGCCTGTGGCTTCAGGTTGGGACGACGTTGAGGCTTAGCTCAGACCCCAGAGCCCGTGTGGGAACAGCCCGACCCTACTATTACAGGGTTTTACCTGCCACCACACTCTTGCTTGGCTGTTCGCTCTCTCCTGTGCTGTTTTCCTCACTTCCTTCCCGTTTATTCTGGAAGTAGTCGGTCACCCTCCCGCGGCTGCTAGTCTTGCGGCTTCTGTGGGGCCTGATCTGAGACGCGGCGGCCCCTTTGCTGGGAAATGATGCTTGTTTAGCGGTGTGGTTGCTGCTACTGCGTTTCATTGCTTCCAACGTTTTCAGAACTGTTTTCCGTTTTAAACCGGAGTAACGATTCATTGAAATGCCGGTGTCGTGGGCGTGCGGTGTCACGCTAGCTTCAGGTGCGCGATGCGGCGCCCCGTTCTGAGCGTCACTCGGGGCTCATGGAGACACGTGTCCTCGTAATCCCCTCCGCTGTCTCACCCACCTCCAGCCCCATCTCCGCTGTGGAACCGCCAGTCTTTCTGTACAGCGGAGAGCCTGCGTCTTTTTCCTTTTGTTGGGTTCGTTTATTCGGTTCCACATACGCGAGAAAGCACGTGCTGTTTGTTCTCCTGTGACCTCACGTACTGCCGTGCTCTCTAGATCCGTCTGGGGTTCCCGTGGCAGGATCTCGTCGCGCTGCGGCTGAGCACGGTTCCCTCGCGCGTGTGCCTGTCACGTCTTCGTTCGCTCGCGCACTGGTGGGCGCTGGGGCTGCTTCCCTCGGTCGGCGGTCGTGGACAGTGCTGCAGTAAGCACGGGTGCTGGTTTCTTTCTCTAAAGGTCTGTTATTTTTTATGTGAGAGAGCGCACGCGCGTGCGTGGTGGTGAGGCAGAGGGAGAGAGAGCGCACGCGCGTGCGTGGTGGTGAGGCAGAGGGAGAGAGAGCGCACGCGCGTGCGTGGTGGTGAGGCAGAGGGAGAGAGAGAGAGAGAGCGCACGCGCATGTGTGGTGGTGAGGCAGAGGGAGAGAGAGAGCGCACGCGCATGCGTGGTGGTGAGGGGCAGAGGGAGAGAGAGCGCACGCGCATGCGTGGTGGTGAGGGAAGAGGGAGAGAGAGCGCACGCGCATGCGTGGTGGTGAGGCAGAGGGAGAGAGAGCGCACGTGAGTGCGTGGTGGTGAGGCAGAGGGAGAGAGCGCACACGCATGTGTGGTGATGAGGGCAGAGGGGGAGAGAGCGCACACGCATGCGTGGTGGTGAGGGCAGAGGGGGAGAGAGCGCACGAGCATGCGTGGTGGTGAGGCAGAGGGGGAGAGAGCGCACGCGCATGCGTGGTGATGAGGGCAGAGGGAGAGAGAGCGCACGCGCATGCGTGGTGATGAGGGCAGAGGGAGAGAGCAGCCCAAGCAGACGCCCTGCTGAGTGTGGAGCCCCACACGGGGCTCGATCTCCCCACCCTGAGTTCAGGACCTGAGCCGAGATGCAGAGTCGGGCTCTTAACGGACTGAGCCCCCAACGCCCATGCGTGTACCTTCTCGGATTAGTGTTTTTGTGTCCTTCGGTAAATCCCCAGTAGTGCAGTGGCTGGACCTTGTGGTAATTTTAATTTTAACTTTTTTTTTAAAGTTTTATTTATTTGACAGACAGAGATCACAAGCAGGCAGAGAGGCAGGCGGGGGTGGGGGAGCAGGCTCCCGGGGGAGCAGGCTCCCCGCGGAGCAGAGAGCCCGATGCGGGGCTCGATCCCAGGACCCTGGAATCATGACCTGAGCTGAAGGCAGAGGCTTAACCCACTGAGAACCCAGGCGCCCCATCTTCTTGATTAACCTCCTTCTCCTTCCCGCACGGCTGCGCCAGTTTGCTCAGGCGCTAGTGCTGATGGGCGAGCGTTCCTTTCTCTCTGAACCCTGCCCAGCGCTTGCTGCACACTGCTGGTTCCAGCCATTCTGACAGCTGTGACAGGTGTGTCTCCTCGTGGCTTTGAGTTCCACTTCCCCGGCGATGAGGGATGTTGAGCATCTTCTCATCTCGATGTCGTCTTTGGGAAACGTTCGTGTCTTCTGCCCATTTTTAATTGGATTATGTGGGGTTTCTCGGTGTTGACTTGTGTAAATTCCTTAAAGATTTTGGATACTGACCCTTCATCTGATACGTCCTTTGCAAATACCTTCTCCCATTCAGTAGGTTGTCCTTCTTTGTGGTTGTTGAATGTTTCCTTCGCCGTTCAGAAGCTTTTCATTGTGATGTAGGCCCCATAGTTTAGTATTGCCGCTGATCCCCCTGCCTCAGGAGACATATCCAGAGAAATGCTGCTACAGCTGACGTCAGAGAAATTACTCTCTGTTCTCTCTTCCAGGGTTCTTGTGGTTTCAGACCTCACACACAGGTCTTGCATCCATTTTGAGTTCAGTTTTGTGTATGGTGTAAGACAATGGTCCAGTTTCGTTCTTTTGCATGTAGCTGTCTGATTTTCCCAATACCATTTTTTAAAAAGATTTTATTTAGATTTTTTGAGAGAGAGCAGGAGAGTGAGCGAGCTGGGGAGGAGTAGAGGGAGAAGGAGAAGCAGGGAGCCTGACGCAGGACTCGGTCCCAGGACCCTGAGATCGTGGTCTGAGCTGAAGGCAGATGCTTCACCGACTGAGCCACCCACACCAAACACCATTTATTGAAAAGACTTTTTTCCGTTGGGTAGTCTTGCCTCCTTTGTCATGGATTAATTAACCCTATAAACACGGGTTTATTTTTGGGTTTTCTGTTTTGTTCTTTTAATCTCTCTATTTTGTGCCGGTTCCGTACTGTTGTGAGCACTACAGCTTTGTAGTGTATCTTGAAATCTGGGATTGCAGCACTTCCAGTTTTGTCCTTCCTTTTCAAGCTTGTTTTGTCTATTCAGGAATGTTTCAGTTCTATACAAATTTTACGATTACTTGTTCTAATTCTGTGAGAAATGCTGTTCATATTTTGATGAAGTTGGCATTAAATCTGTAGATTGCTTTGGGTAATATGGACATTTTAACAATATTTGTTCTTCCAGTCCATGAGCCTGGAATGTCTCTCCATGTATTTGTGTCATCTTTGATTCCTTTCATCAGCGTTTTGTAGTTTTGGGAGTATAGGTCTTCCCCCTCGTTGGTTAAGTTATTTTATTATTTTTGGTGCAATTGTAAGTGAGAGTAGTTTCTGAATTTTTCTCTCTGACATTTCATTATTAGTGTATGGAAGTGGAACAGATTTCTGTATACGGATTTTGTATCCTGCAACATTACTGAGTCCATTTATCAGTTCATTTCATGTTTTCGTCACTTATAGTTTTTTGGTAGAGTCTTTGGGTTTTCTCTTTAGGGTATCATGTCATCTGCAGATAGTGAAAATTTGATTTCTTCCTTACCAATTTGGATGCCTTTCATTTCCTTTTCTTGTCTGATTGCTGTGGTTAGAACCTGCAGTACGATGTTGAATAACAATGGCGAGAGTGGACGTCCTGTCTTGTTCCTCATCTTCGGGGAACAGCTCTCAGCTTTTCACCATCGCATATGATGCTAGATTTGGTTTCTTCATATAAGGCCTTGATTATGTTGAGGTCTGTTCCTTCTAAAACCTACTTTGTTGAGGTTTCTTTTTTCCATGAATAGATGTTGTACTTTTTTCTTTTTTAAAGAGAATATGTCATGTATTCTTTTGCCATTTGTCATTCAAATGTAAGATTATAGAATTTTTATCTTACTTCTTTGATTTTGTATTTATATCTCTTTCCCTTTATACCAAGCAGTTTATCTTTTTGTTGTGGGTTCACAGTGAAATTCAGCAGAAAGTGTAGATTTGCTGTATATTCACCACCCAACCTCCCTTCCTATCAGCACCCCCGTAAAAGTGGTGCATTTGTTACAGTCAGTGAGCCTACGCCCGGAGTTCAGAGTTGATATTGGGGTTCAGTCTTGGTGTTTTATGTTCTGAGGGTTTGGACAAAGATATGAGGACATATACCTACCTTTATAGTATCATGCAGAGTAGTTTCACTGCCCTAAAATTCCTTCATTTGTCTTTGATTTTTGTTTATTCTGTTTTTTTAATTATATTGTTTAAAACATTGTATTTTTAAGTATGTTGGCTTTCTTTCTAGCCACATATTGCCAAGCAAAATTTCCTCTTAGTCTAAATAGTTTCTCTGCAGATTACTTTGTTTTCTATGTAGACATAGTTATACTGCCCATAAATACATAATTTTTGACCAATGAACTTGGTAGAGTCTGTTTTTTAATTTCCAATTAGAAAATTTAAATTTTAATTGATCTTTTTGTTCCTGATTACTGCCTTAATTTCTAACTTAATTGCACTGGGGGTTAAAGAGGAAGACCCGTATCATGGTTTCCTTCGAGATACACTTATAATTGCTTTATGGCTTGGCACCCGGCCAGCTTTTGTAAGTCCCCCCCCACCCGTGCTTCAGAGGAATGTGCTGGGGCACCTGAGTGGTGCGAGTCGGTTAAGCACCCGACTCATCATCTCAGCTCAGGTCGTGATCTCGGGGCCGTGGGATCACGTGGTGTGGAGTCTGCTTGTGCGTCTTTCTCCCCTCCCTTTGCCCTTCTCACTCATGCTTTCTCCCTCTATCTCTCCCTCTCAAATAAATAAATATATAAATCTTTAAAACAAAGGGAAAAGAGGAATATGTTTTCTCTAATTTGGGGAACACTGGCCTTAAAAATTTTTTTAATGTACTTTTTTATTATGTTCAGTTAGTCACTGGCCTTTTTGTATTTGCTAAATCAAGTCTTTAATGCTAAATATTCTGTATATTCACTCGTGTTTTGCCATATCAATGACTGGCCCATTGATAATTGGGGTGCATTGAAATCTTTCTTTTTTTTAAGACTTTATTTATTTATTTGACAGACAGAGATCACAAGTAGGCAGAGAGGCAGGCAGAGAGAGAGGGGGAAGCAGGCTCCCCGTGGAGCAGAGAGCCGGATGCGGGGATCCCAGGACTCTGACTGAGATCATGACCTGAGCCGAAGGCAGAGGCTTTAACGCACTGAGCCCCCCAGGCGCCCCGAAATCTTTCTTTTTTTAGACTTGTCTGTTCTTGGAATAGTTTGGAACATGCATCTCATTGTGGGGACAGTCTGACAGGTGACCGGCCGTTGTTATGCATGTTTCTACAACAATAGCTCTGTGAATCTGAATCTCTTTTGTGGGGCTTTTATTTCTTCATTAAAAACCACAAAACTTCTATTAAGATATATGTCGCTTTCTGTATTTGGGGGATTTTCTCTATGTGTGAACCCTGACGTCTCACAAGGTCTGCGCAACCCCTGCTGACCACGGTCAGTCCAGTGGTTTTTTCTTAAAGTGTGTGTTTCTGTGCGAAAATAGAACGGACCGTTTTTCTTTCGAACATCTGGCAGGTGTATCGTTTTCCAACTTTTGGCTTGTGACCTGAATGTGGCCTTACGTTTTGGGCGTGTCTCTGGAACACTGCCTGGAACTGGGGTTTGAAGGGCACAGCTGGTGGCCAGAGCTGGCCGCCGGGCCGCGCCTGTGGACCGAGTCGGGTCCCTCGGACTCGCTTCGTCGGTCTCGTTCTACCTTTTTATTGCTTCATCTGCTTCGGAGTGTGGCATTCGTTCCATTTCCCTGTGCTTTTTTCTTCTTTCCACTCTGTTAGAAATAGGAGAAATTGGTCACTTACTTGCTTGTGTGTCACTTTTCCCTCTGCTAGTTTAAAAGCTACGCGCTCTGTCTGGGTGTCTTTTCTCGCGGTGCTCCCTGTCATGGCGGCGGCGCCTGTCACCAAGTCTGTCCTTGGGTTCGCTCTAAGCTCCCGCGGGCGATGCTGGGACCCCGGGGTGGCAGCTGCGATCACGCTTCCCCCAACTTCTTTGTCACGGTCGGCCTTTGTGGGACAACGCTTGATGCTTTCCTGATCTTAAAAAGTGGATGTTACTATTGTTTTCACTTTACAGAGATCACGTTTCTTTAGATTCATCTGTTTCTTGGCTTTCCTTTTTATATTGCATCTTGGATCTTCCGTTATATCATTTTTGTTCTTTTTTCATTGAAGTATAATTAATAGACAGTGTTATATTAGCTTCAGGTGTACAATACAGTGACTCAGCAATTCCTTTTTTGTTTTTATTTATCTGAGAGGAAAGAGAGAGAGCATGGAGGGGGGCAGAGCAGAGGCAGAGGGAAGCAGACTCCCGCCGAGCAGGGAGGGAGCCTGACCCGGGGCTCGATCCCAGGACGCTGGGACCACGGCCTGAGCCAAGGGCAGAGGCTTCACCGCCCAGTGCCCGGGCACCCCGAGTCAGCAGTTCTCTGTATCACCCAGCGTTCGTCATGGTCAGTGGCCTCTGGAGCCCCTTCCCCTATTTCACGTGTCTCCCCTCCTACCTCCTCTCTGGCAGCCTGGTTATTCTCTGTATGTAAGTGCCCATTTTTTTGCTTGTCTCTTTTTAATTCGTCTCCTTTTATTTTTTATTTTTTTAGGATTTATTTATTTATTTATTTGACAGACAGAGATCACAAGCAGGCAGAGAGACAGACAGAGAGAGAGGAGGAAGCAGGCTCCCCGCTGAGCAGAGAGCCTGATGCGGGGCTTGATCCCAGGACCCCGAGATCATGACCTGAGCTGAAGGCAGAGGCTTAACCCACTCAGCCACCCAGGCGCCCCTGTTTGTCTCTTTTTAATTTGTTCAAATGTTATGTTTCTTGAATCCACCTGTGAGTGAGGTCCTATGGCATCTGTCTTTCTTGCATTTACTTATCTCGCTTAGCCCAGTGCTCCCCAGATCTGTCCGTGGTGTTGCCGGGGCGAGATTTCATTGTCAACGCCGAGCGCCCATCTTTATCCACTCATCTGTCCCTGCGCCCTCGGGCTGGTCCACACTGGGCTGTGGTAAATGCCGCTGCCAGGACTGGAGCTTTCTGAGGAGTGTTTTCCTAGTCCGTGGTAAGTCCTCAGTAGTGGAGTCACTGATCATGTGGTGATTCTGTTTTTCGGGTTTCTTCTGAGGCGCCTCCGACTGTCTTCCGCCACGGCTGCACCCGTTTGCATTCCCACCGGCAGTGCGCGAGGGCTCCTTCCTCTCCACACTCCCCAACGCTTATTATTTCTTGTGTTCTTGATAAATACCATTTTCTGTCCTTCTTAACTACAGACCTTCCTGCTACAACATGCGCATTCCTGAGAATGCGGTGCCCAGGAGGGAGCAGGCCTTGTCGCAGAGTGAGGGTGAAGGGCAGGGGTCCCCCGCCGCGCAGCTCCGGAACGGGCCGCCGACACACGGGAGCAGCCCAGTAGAGCCGCTGCCCGCCCAGTTACCTGTCGGCGCTGACGGCCGCGTCCAGCCTTCAGCCTTGCTGTCATCCCCGACACGAGCTTCCTGGAGGGCCTTTGCCGCTAGGGGAGTCAGGCCTCCTCTCGCACCTGCCGCAGTGTGCGGGGGCAGTAATTGGGACGCGCGTCTCGTCTCCCCGACACCCCACTCTGGGATTTTGCCCCTCATTCCCAGATACTTCGCCGTTCCCAAACACCAGTCTTTGTTTCTTCTCCCTGTGAGAGTGTCGCTTTCGAATGGGCTGTTCCCTCACCCTGCAAATAGGTACATGGGCTTAGGGGGAAAGCTGGGGTAACTCGGGGTCACCTCTGTGCTTCTCTTCTCCCGGGATTGTAGCTTCTTGGCTCCTGTCCAGGTTGGTTTGTTCCCAGCGCCTTTAAAACACTTACATTATGTGTTTCGTTCAGCGTGTTGGTTGTTTTCGGTGGGAGGATGAGTGCATTTTCAGTTTCTCTGCCACAGGTCATGGAAATGCTGGGTAATTTTATAGACAGTGATTGTTCACGCATTTCTTTAAGATTCGTTTTTTATTTACTTACGTATTTATATTTACATACTTTATATTCTCATCTCACTTTTTTTAACTCTTGTATCCGAAGCCGGGGGAGGGGGAGGTAACCTGTTACTTATTTCTGCTGTCTTTTCATTCATGGGGACCTTGATCCTTGGTGTGTTTGGCGACGGTTTTTATTTTGAGTTTGGGTGTGACTGACCTTACTCTGCCATTTCTTGGCTGGGCTTTTGTGAGATAGCGAAGCCCTGTAGAAAATGAGTTGCTGGACTCCTTTTTCAGTTCTCCCAAGGGAGGTGTACAGCTCGTGCCCTTCTGAATGTACAGGAGAGAAATTCTTTCCAGAGCGTGGAGGTCTGGAGGGCTGAAGTTCTCTTCAAGCTGGGATGGGTCGCCCCGTCTGTGGGGCCGGATGAGGGATGATTTCGTCATGACGTTTGCTCTCCCAGAGGCCCAAGGCACCACCGGCCTGGCTCACTTTAGCCCCTGGGAGGAGAGTAGTTTAGTGTGACCCTGCCTGGATCTCCCGCCTCGTCGCAAGCCCAGGGCTCAGGGCCCTCATCCCAGCCTTGGCAGATCATGTCCCCTGCAGTAATGTCTCAGCTCTGATCTAGAACGCAGAGGTGACAGCGGGAGCCGGGGAGCGCTGTGAGGACGCGCGGAGCCCTTGGACCATGTCCAGCATGTGGCTGTTGCTCGTGAGTGTTCTACCGTCCCCGCTCCGCAGCTGGCCATTTTGCTGGGTGGACTGCCCCATTTCGGGGTTGAATTTTCGTAACTGTCAAGTCTTGTTTGTCGGTTGGCTTGTTCGTTTCTTAGTGACTTGGTTCTAACAACGAACTTGGTCTGCTGCAGTTCTGTGTTGATCCTCTCCTCTGTTTTGGTCTGCTTTGACCTCATTGATCACATTTGTGGTTGCTGTAGATCTGTTCCAGGAGAGTGTTTCCATCCAGTTTCTGGCATCTTTGTTCCACTTATCTTGTGCAGCCAAACTCTTCACTGAGTCCATATTGGTCCTGCCTTATTGTTACTGGGGAGTCCGAAAAGAAAAGCTGTGGTTTTAAAGTAATAAATTTTTCTTAATTTAAAAGTAATGAGTGCTCATCATGAAAAAATTTTAAATGTTAAAAATATTGTGACGAGAATTAAAACTCCTGTCCGCTGTTGAGCGATCGCCACAATTAGTACTGTTTTGGTGTTGCTTCTCTCCCCACATGTGTGACTGTTCTGGAGTTGAGCTCATCGGGGATGTACAACGACGCAACCTTTTTTTTTAACTTACAATACCGTAAGCTTCTTTTGTCCTTGGAAGTATTTGTAGGCATTTTACATATCTATCGTGTGGTGAGTCACGGGAATACTGTGCACTCAGTCTTTTTCCTACGATTGTGCATTTTATAGTTTTTTGTCACCGTAGAAGAACTTCCAACAAACACCTTTGTGAAAGCAGGTTACAGATGAAATCAGGGAGCAGAATTCTTTAGGACTTCTTTGCCAAATGGCTTTCTGGAAGATTCTGAATGACGTCAGCGGGAGCTGCTGGCCTGAGCTCTTCCACGCGCGCCCGGGTCCTTTTCTCGGGCTCAGCCGTCCTCCCTGGGACTGGCGGCCGCACCCTCCTCTCCGCTGCCTTCTAACAGCCCGTTTCTCGTGGGATGCCATGTGAGGTCCAGTCCTGGGCCTTGGCTCCAAGTCACTGCCCCGTCTTCCCGGGCACCCCTGTGGTCTCAGAAACTCCGTTACCCACAGGAACAGAAACGCACCTTGGGATAGAGAGAAATGAAAAGTCAGTGGGAGAAAAAGCACGGCGCACAGACACCAGAATCCTGGTGAATCCTGGTGGTTTGAGGTGTGGGTAAGCACAGGAGCAGACTGAGGGGCAGGGCAGCGAGCAGTGAGGCCGAGCGGGGGCCCCTGTGAGACGTGGGCTCTGCTGAAGTCCTCCACGGGTCACCGTCCTGGCTCTGTAGGCCTTTGCCAGGGTCCCAGGCTGGGTTCGCCAGGACTCCCGGGCTCAGAGGAGTGTCTGTGGTCCAGGGCAGGTCCCCGCTCCTTCCTGTCCTGCTGGCCGAGATCCCTGCGGGGTTTTCTCACCACACAGACACATGCTGCCTTTTCTCCAAGAGGCACCGAGCCCTGAACCCAGTGAGCGGAGCCTGATGGCCCTGGTCTTGGGGGCCGAGGGGGACTTTGGTGTTCACAGAACATCTAGACCAGTGGTCCCTGGTGGGGCGGAGGTGCCCACAGCCAGGACCCCGGGCTCGGTGCTGCTCCCACGCTGACCCTCGTGCAGGGGGAGGGGAAGAAGGGCGCCCGGTGCTGGCTCCGTCCTCAGCCGCTGTCGGAGGGGGTCTCCTGTGAAGCGGGGTCTTAGGCCCACGCCGTTCCCTGGCTGGGACCCTGCAGGCCAGTGGGGCTGGGGCTGGAACCTGTCTGCTGTACGGGTGAGGCCGTGTGGCGCCGGCTTCGCAGGCACCACGTCTCTAACTGGGTGGCCCTGTGTCCTTGTAGGTGGTAACGTGGACCTGGAAAGCCAAGCCGAGGGGAAGAAGGAGGCGGAGGCCGATGGTGTGATGCGGAGCGGCCCCCGACCCATCGTGCCGTACAGCTCCATGTTGTGTTTGAGCCCCACCAACCTGTGAGTCTCCTTTGTGCGCCCACGCCGCGTGCCTGTCCCATGTCCGTGGCCGTCGTCCATGTGGACGGTAGCAGCGTGTGCTAGACGTGGCCTGGTGGGCATGGTTCCATGCCCTTCACATGTACTAGAGTCCTGATCCCCCAGCAACGGCGGTCACCCCGCAGACGAGGACGGAGAGCCACGGCGAGGCCCCAGCCCATCCGCACATGCACAGGAGTGAGCCCCGCGGCAGGGCGAGGGCTCGAACCCGGTCAGCCACAGAGCAGCCACCCCCGCAGCTGGGACTGCTCCTGCCGCGCACATGTCCCATTTATGTCCCTCGTGTGTCCCCTTCCGTCGTGCCCGCCATGCACGCATGCCTGCTTGTGTCCACGATGTCCACTCACGTGTCCACCTGTGTTTCTCCGCTCGGTGTATCATGAAGTCGCCGGCGTTTCTCGCCCCCTCATCAGTCCAACTGGTGCCGTAGGTCACCCAGGACTTCCCTAATGGCAGGTTAGGTGCTGGGAGAACAGGGGAATGAGCAGAACGGACAAGGACCCTGTCCTTGATAAGCTTCTGTGCAGGTAGGAGAGACAGAGAGCAGAGCAGACAGTCAGGAGGGCACCTAAGCCCTCACAGGGTGGGAGGCACTAGGAGGCAGCCCAGAGCTTCGGAGGGAACTGCTGTCGGGGTGGGAAGGTCAGGTCGGGTCTCAGTGGGAGGGGGAGGGGGGTGGGGCAGGGCAGGGAGACCAACCCGCAGAGGCAACAGACAGAGCGAAGGTGCGGGGCAGCAGGGTCCTGCGGGCAGAGGGTCTGACGGAGTCTGGCTGCGCCCTCCGGCCCCACCCCTGCACACGTGCCCTCTCTCTGCCTGTCTTCTCGCCTTCGCTCGGCACCCACTTCTTGAGAGCTCACTGGGCCCTGCTAGGGGGCACGGTCCTGCCCGTGAGCGCGGACGTGTGCCGGAGGAGCAGGCAGTGGCCGGCGATGGGGGTCGGTGGGGACACGGCCAGCCTGGGCGTCCGCAGAGCCCTGCACAGAGCTCCGCGGGCGGGCCCGGTCTTCAGGAGGAGATGACGGAGGCCGTGTGGGGAGTTTGGGAGTGGAGTGCTTGGGAAGACAGTTGGGAGAGAATCTGCGGAACTTGATAGATTAGATGGGGAGAGGGAAGGAGATGTCAGGGATGACCCCGGGCGTTTCTGCAGGCCGGCTGCCCCCCCACCCCACCTGAGCTGGGGGCAGGCGGGTGCGGGTCCTGTGGAGCAGGGACAGTCCGCGTCGGGTCTCTGCTGGGGCTTGGGAGCCGGGTGGACTCGGGGCGTGCATGAGGGGGAGAGCTGAGGGGATACTCAGTCCCAGGACACAGGATGAAAGAGGCAGAGACAGAGTGTCCCGGAGAAGGGAGAGGCGTGTGCACAGAGGGTGGCGTGGCGGGAGGTCACCAGAGGCTCTGGCCGGGGGCGGGGGCAGAGTATGGCGGTGGTCCCCGTGGAGAGGGGAGCACGGTAGCCCCTTCAAGGCGGAGAGAGCGTGGGTGGGTGCGGCTGGGAGGTGGAATTCCCTTCAGACCTTCGGCCCTAAGAGTAGGAAGTGGTCAGAGAGGGGGCCGGGCTGCAGAGTGAGACACGGTCTGTCCCGCCTCCCCCGGGTTCTGCTTCTGTGGCTGCTCCTCCCAGGGGACTGGCTTCCCTGCCCCCTTCCTCCCCACCTAGGGGTCTTCCCAGAGCTCCTGGTCACTGCCTGCCGCCATGGTGTAGGCTTTGCCAGCATTTCAGTCTCCCGTTGGTGTCTGGCCACACTCCCGTGCAGCACCAGGCCCCAGGGTCCAGCATGTGCCTAACAGAGCAGAGTCGTGGTCAGTAATGCCCGTGGTGCTGCAGGGAGGCAGGTGACCCCACAGCCCTGGCGGGGACCCTGCAGCCCTGGGGGGGCGAGCACGGGCCAGCACGGACCTAGAGGAGGGTCGTGCACCCGCCGTGCACAGGAGGCTGGGGTCCAGCCTTGTCCTCTCTGAGCAGCCCCCCCCACCGCCTCTGTAAATCTGTAGAGGGCGCGGCCGTCCACACACAGCGGGGGACTGTGCGGGGTGGCTTTGAGCCCTCATTCCTCATGTGCCGGCTCTGCTGTGGGTTCCTGCAGCCTTCCCGGCTCTCTTCCCGGGCCATCCTTCAGGACTCGGAGGCACCAGCAGGCGCCTGGGCACTGTCCGCCACCTGCAGGGACACAGCAGAACCCGGGTGTGGGGTGGCACGGCGTGCAGGGAGGGGCTGGGTGTGTGGCCCGGGGAGGGACCGGTCCCGCTCATCGGGGGCCTCTGCTCTGCCCGCAGGCTTCGCCGCTTTTGCCATTCCATCGTGACCATGCGCTACTTTGAAATGGTCATCCTTGTGGTCATGGCCCTCAGCAGCATCGCCCTGGCCGCCGAGGACCCAGTGCGGACAGACTCCCCCAGGAACAATGTGAGTGCGGCCCTCGGGCTGGAGGGGGCCGGGCCGGGTCCCGTCTGCAGGCTCCGGGGGCATGGGGGTGGCGGCCGGGGCTGGCCCCTGACAGGCTCTCCTGCGGTTCTAGGCTCTCAAGCACCTGGACTACATCTTCACAGGCATCTTCACCTTCGAGATGGTGATCAAGGTGAGATGTGTGGTTCCCTGGTGGCCCGGGGCTTCACTGGTCTTCCCTCACATGGGCCAGCCGGGCCGGGGCTGCTCACGAGGCGTGTGCTGGCTGTGCCCTGGCCGTGTGCTCCCAAGAGAACCGTGCACACGGGCGTGCTCATGGGTGTGGTGGGGGGCGCAGGCCAGTTCACCAGACGCACACCCGGCTTTGGGGGAGCCCAGGAGCCGCTGCCACCCGCCAGCCAGGCCTCCAGGCTCCTGGGAATGTGTCCCCCTCGGGACAGTCCCGTGACGTCAGGCTGGGAGGAGGGAGGCTGAGTGGGTGCTCAGAAGAGCTCTCGGGCGTCCTGTGAGGTGACGGACACACCCCTTCACCGCTCGGTTCTGCGTCTTGAGTCCTGACGGGCTTCGCTCCTTCCTCAGCGTCTGACAAGTGGCTGCGTGTGTGCACGGGCGCTGTCTTTGCCCACAGGGCTGCTTGGGTTGTACCCGCGGCTTGGTGACCGGTGTGTGTGTGTGTGTCTGTGCGTGAGCTCCGCTTCTTCTTTTCCTCCTGCAGACGCACGGGGGAGGCGTGTTCTTTGTCGTCCCATTTTAGAACGTGGAAGCTGGTGCCGGCCGGAAGTTGCAGCTGTGGGACTGGCCGAGCCGGTCCTCGTGAACCGGCCCTTCCTCCTGCTGCAGAGAGCTGACCCTCTGCGGGCTGGGCAGTGTGCGGGCTTCCTGGGGTGGGGGATGACTGCAGCCCGGCGAGGGGAGGGTGTCACCAGAGGGTGGGCAGCCCAGGCAAGATCTCAGCCAGCCGTGACCATGTAGGGATATTTGGATCCATGGTGTTGAGGTTCAGAGGCCCCACTGAGGCCCTCAGAAGACAGGATCGGTGTGGCCTCCTTCCCCCAACCCCATGAGTCTGGGGCCTGGCCCTGCTCTGCTTTCTGAAATATTCAGCAGCTAATATTGTTGCTCCCCTGCAGATGATTGAATTGGGACTTCTGCTGCACCCTGGGGCTTACTTCCGGGACCTGTGGAATATTCTGGACCTCATCGTGGTCAGTGGGGCCCTGGTGGCATTTGCCTTCTCGTAAGTACCAGGTCTGCCCTGGGTCTGGCCGGGCTGCCAGCCCAGGGCTGTGGTGGGTGTGCGGTTCGGGAAGGAGGGCCCCACTGGCCTCCATGGCTGTGTGCAGCTCCCCTCCTGTCTACCTGGGACTGGGCTGTGTGGGACGGAAAGCTTCTCATGGCCACCCGTCCCTGCCACGGCCTGTGGTTCTGACCTGGGTGGGCAGGCCTCCGGTTCCTCTGCTGCTTGCCTCTCGGGTCTTCGAGAACCGCTCTCCGCCCCGACCTTGGCTGTGCCACCTGGAGAGCCGGAGCTGGCGGCCGCTGGCGGGTGTTCCCCCACCGCAGTGTTGGGCCCCGGTTTCTCTGACTCCCGAGTCCACACTCAGCTCCCTTGTGGCTGGGCCTGGGTCGACTCCCTCAGACCCTGCATGGGGGTGGGCGTGGGGCAGGTGTGGGGGCCGGGGTGGAGCTACAGGGGAGACCCAGAGACCAGGAGGACCCGAGGGATGGTACCTGCATCTTCTCTGAGCATTCGGGGACGGCGGCGCCTCCTCACTGACTCTCTTCTCTTTGTCTCTTTGTCGCTGGACTCTCGGTAGGAGCTTCATGGGGTAATGCCTTCCCTCTGCCCCTCACACGGCCCCACATCATAGCCCAGCGTGGCCCCTCCGGGCCGGCTCACTGCCACGTGTCACCTCTGCTCCCCCTCCACTGTCCAGAGCGCATGCTGCCGGGAGCCGTGTCCCCAGGCCACGGGTCGCTGCCTCACCTCTGGGGACTGGGCTGGGGGCTGGGGCTGGAGCAGGGCACCCCAAGTAAGTGTTGGAGGCCGGGAATGTGGGCCCTGAGGGCAGTGAGGGCCTGGGTGGGAGCTGCTGTCCCCGTGACTGCCAGGACGTTGGCCATCCTGACGAAACTTCCCACGTGTCTGCTCCGGCACTGGGGCCTGTTTCTTCTCTCTGTTCCCCATGACTGCCCCCCGGCAATGCGCAGCATCTACTGTGGGGGTCATAACTGGTTTTCTTTCTGCATAAAGTGTCAGTGAGGGGCTTAGGAGAAAGACAGGAAAGGGGTGTAGTGCAGCCGGGCGGACTCAGTGAGAGAGCTCCGAGCGAGCGAGCGGGGAGTGAGGTCTCTAGACACAGAGCACGGACCACTTGAGGCCTGTCCCTGCAGAGAGCCCTCCGCCAGGAAAGGAAAGCAGTGACCCTCCCTTCTGTATCTACGGGGGGTCTGCCGGCCCCTGTCCTCTTGGGACTGGTCTGCAGGGCTTCTGGAGGAACCTGGCCTGCGGGCGGGTGTCCGGAATGCTAGGGTGACGGGAACACCTGACACAGTGTCTGGAGGTTGGTGTTTTGGAGGGAGTTTGACCTGGCTCGGATGTAGGCCCCGGCTGGTCTTGGGGCGGGTCCAAGG
Organism: Meles meles; assembly: GCF_922984935.1. Lineage (NCBI taxonomy): Eukaryota > Metazoa > Chordata > Mammalia > Carnivora > Mustelidae > Meles > Meles meles. Next base: position 219,854 of record NW_025721110.1, on the reverse strand, counting down.
GACGAGGGCTCCCCAGCTCTCCTTAACCCACGGGTCCCACCTGAGCCTCACAGCTGCCTTTCCCTAGAGCTTAGCGGAGCCCAGAGAAGACCACTGGAGGCCCTGCCCCCTCTCCCCATGCGCAGGCTCCTTGGGAACTCGGAGGGAGGTGACCTCTGAGCAGGACGGACTAGGACCCCAGTCCTGAGTCCTCAGCCACTGCTGGGTGGGGTTGTGGCCTTGCTTCTAAGAATCGCCTCCTTAGGCAGTGAGACGTTCCCTCGGGATCACCCCCCACCCCCACGATCTGCGCTGACTTTGGGCTGGCGAGAAGGCTGCCCAGAGTTTGATGACAGCTGGGCCCCTGGCAGCCCTAGGGAGCCGGCCGGGACTGCCCCAGCGTCCTTGTGCGTGGCCCCAACCTGGGCCTGCTGGTCCTGGGTCTCCGAGCCGGCGTTGGGTATCTGGAATGTTCTTTTCCCGACTCTGTCTTACCCCCCACACTGGGTGTCCTTGTCCGCTGCTCTCTTGGTCTCTCTGTGGGCTCTTTCCTCCTCCTTCCCTCCCTCTCTGTTTTTCTCTTTCCTTTGGTCTTTCTTTCTTTCTTCTTTTGTCTGCCCTTGCGTGGCTCCATCCCTTCCGCTGCCCAGTACTCAGCTGACGTTTGCTCGTCCTCCTTCACGCCTCCGCATCTGCCTGCCTGTCAGCCTTCTCCTCCCCTCCCTCCCGGTCAGTTTGACATCGTCTGGAGGAGTGTGGGAGCAGCTGCGTGAGGACAGGCAGGGAGACCCAGTCATGTTCCCCTCACCTCCCTCTCCCGGGACTGAAAAGCAGGAGAGACCAGCCCTTCCAGAAGGCTCTGACCCTAATGGCTTGTAGGCTTCTGAGCCAGGTCTGCAGTCCTGGGGCCAGCTCCCTTCTCTCCTCTTTAGCCCCATGGTTGGTGTCCACATGGCGGCCGGATGAAGCCGTTTTGGGTGGGCGTTAGGGGACCCCTCGCATGGAGATGGCGGACGTGGTCTGCGAGAATGGGTTCTTTCCACCTGGAAGCCTGGCTTTCCCCATATGCCAGGTGCTGCCCTGGGCCTGGTCTTGGTCTGCTCAGACAAGGCCTGGCTCGTGCTCCCGCAGGAGGGGTGCGGCAGCCGGTGGGGCTGGCCGGGTGGAGGCCTGCCTGTTCCTAGGCCATCCGCCCTGGGCCCTGTGACCGAACGCACAGGGGAGTGCTACCCGGCGGCTTTGTGGGAGCGGCACGGGTGCCGTCCTGCTTCTGCATGTGTGGCTTCTCCCTTCTAGAGGATCCAAAGGCAAAGACATCAACACCATCAAGTCCCTGAGAGTCCTGTGCGTCCTGCGGCCCCTCAAGACCATCAAGCGGCTGCCCAAGCTCAAGGGGAGAGCCTGGACCTGGGCTTGGGCAGTGCGCAGGGCTGTCACGTGAGTGTAGGGCTGTGTGCGCATGTATGTGTGCCGTGTACATGCGTGTGCACATGTCTGTGCATGTGGGTGCAAGTGTGGCCGCCTTGTGTGGTGTGTGGATGCGTGTGCGTTCACCTGGCGTGCCGTGTGCATGTGTGTGCGTGTGAGTGCACACACGTGTGGCATGTGGATGTGTGTGCATGCACCTGGCGTGCCGTGTGGATCCGTGTGCGTGTGCATGCACACACGTGTGGCATGTGGCATGCGTGTGTCCGTAGAACTCACCCGGTCTGGCTGCAGCTCCCCTCGTGGGATGGGGCGAGCGGAGCTCTGGGAGATCACACGTCGTGTCAGTGGGTCCAGCTCCCCCAGCTTCCCATTGGAGTGTTCTGGAAGGCTCCTCTCCCGTGACCAGGCAGCACCAGCAGCTGTTGTACCGGGAAGGGGAGGGGCTGCTGCGGGGCGCCTGGGTGGTCCAGGGTCCAGCTCCTGGTTTCAGTGCAGGTCATGATCTCGCGGTCGTGGGATCAAGTCCTGAGTCAGGCTTCGTGCTCGGGGGGAGTCTGCTCGGGATCCTTTCTCTCCCTCTGCCCTTCCTCTCTCTCGCTGACTAATCAAATCAGTTACATTTAAAAAAGGAAGAAGGGGCTGCCGAGAGAGGTGGAGGGTCCTAAGGGAGACGCAGGGAGGGCGGGGGCTCCTGAGAAGTGGTTCCTGGCCGGGCGCCAAGTGTTGGAGGGGCTGAGGTCCTGGAGAAAGAAAGTGTGAGCCCCAGCTTGGAGTTGTGCTAAAATACGGTACGTACCGAGCGTGGCCCTCACTGTGAGGAGTGCTCGCGAATCTTCCACTTGGTTAATCCCACCAAATGGTGCCGTGACGTCGCCCGCGCAGCACGCAGAGGCAGGCCTCGCGACCTGAAGCTTGTGGGGTGGTGGTGTGCTGGGGGCGGGGGCTGGGGGGGGCTTGAGGGCAGCCTCAGGTGGGGACTCAGACCTGGGCGGGCAGCTCAGAGGTGTCATGGCCCCTGGGCAAGGGGGCCGCGGCCGCACTTGCTGAGGCAGCCGCTGGTGTCGGAGTCGGCCAGCGGCATCTCAGGAGATGGTCGTGCACCTGCTTCTTTGCACAGCCCGGGCTGCCGGGGGTCCCCTCGGCTCTGAGGGACGGGGACCAGGCCAGGGTCTGGCAGGCAGTCCAGGGCCAGCTGAGCTTCCAGGCGGGGAAGAGCCTGAGAAGAAGCCTTGGTGCTGGTGCTAACAGACGGCAGAGTCACCTCTGGGCTACACCAAAACACGCTTCAAGTCCCCGTGTCGGAGCTGGCCACAGCACTGCGGTTTTCTGCCCCGTGCTGGCTCGCACTGATGGGCAGGGGCACAGCGTGCCCCCCCAAGCAGGCCCGGACGCGGGAGCAGAGGACTGGCCATCTCCCCACCCCGACCCTGTTCCCGCTGTGTGGGCCCCTCCCGACGCTGGTTGACCTGGGCTCCAGGCCGGCCTCACGCAGGTGGCCTGTCCTGTGAGTGTCCCGCCAGCATCCAGGCCATCTGGCCATAAGGCCCTTTCTCGCACCTCCCGCCCTCCCAAGTCCCGGGAGACGCAGCAGCTGTGTTGGGGGATGGGTGGCGGGTCCCTCCGTGGGTCCGGCCGAGGCCCTGGGCCTCTGAGCCGGGCCCCCGCCCCTGCAGGCCGTGTTTGACTGCGTGGTGAACTCGCTGAAGAACGTCCTCAACATCCTGGTCGTCTACATGCTGTTCATGTTCATCTTCGCCGTCATCGCCGTGCGGCTCTTCAAGGGCAAGTTCTTCTACTGCACCGACGAGTCCAAGGGGCTGGAGAGGGACTGCAGGTGAGCCGAGGCCGGGCGGGGCGGGGGAGGGGCCGCGTGGGCCAACTGAGAGCTGCACCTCTGCCCCAAGGCCACACCGGGGACTTCCCTAACGTCTCCCTCAGCAGAGCCAGGGTCCCGCCACTCTGCGGGACATGCTCTTCCTGCCCATGACATCGGGGAGCACACGGGGGCCACTGCGGTGGCCGGAGGGCTCCAGGCCAGGCTCTGAGATCAGGGGGCTGCCCTCTCTGGATCTGGCCCCACCCCACAGGAAACAGGAGGGGGCGCTCGGTTGGGGGGGCTAGGGGAAAGGGAGGTAGGGACTGGGGTGGGTGCTGAGCAAGGCAGCAGGGGCAGCTCCTTCTCCCCCCGCAGGCGATGGTCCCCGTCGCCTCTGTTCAGGCAGTGTTCTCTGGTGTGAGCGAGTCACCACGTGCCTCCCCCTCTGTGCCTGCGGGGCATGGGGGATGTTTCCAGTTGGAGGCCTTCCTGACTCGTCCGGGGCACGTGTGCTCGGAGCACACGTCTGCGGTTCCAGGACGGCGTAAACCTGGCGGTCGGTTGCAGGGTTGTGCACTGTGTTTCTGCAGGTGCTGGTAGACGTGTGTGAAATCATCTTCCGCCATGCGGGCGAGGGCTCCAGGCCTGCACTGCATGGGCAGACTTGGGCTTTCTGTCTTGCGCTCTTCAGCCTTTCTGATGTGGGGCTGCTGGCCCTTCTCTGTGGTGTGATTCGTGTGGTAGCCAGTGATGCTGGGTCCTCCCCAGGGGATGGACCGCTCAGTGTCCCAGGAAGGGTCTGGGCATGGCTTCCCCTGTTGTCCTGTATGGGTTGTCTTTCTCTCTCTGACTGATTCGTAGGAGTTTTGTAAGGTCCTAGATCGCCATCCTTTGTCAGATCTATGGGTTACGGTTGTCTTTTTCTCCTTTGTGGGGTGTTTTCAACTTTTTAAAACGTGTCTTTTCAAAAACCAAAGTCGTGATTGTAGTTTGGGCCACTTAATCTTTGTTACATTTAATGCTCTCTGTGTCCTGTTCAGAAAATCTATCTGAAGGTCAGGGAGAAGTCCCCTTACGTTTTCCTCTGGAAGTTTTATTTCTGCCTCTCCCGTTTGGATCTGGGGTCTCTCTGGGGTCGATTTCCGTGTGTTAGGTGAGTGTGGACACAGGCGGGTTTCTGTAGATGGGCACTCAGCTGGCCAAGCACCATCTGTTTGCAAAGACCCATCCCTCTCCCCCATTCCATGGTCTGCTTTGTTTTTACTAAGCTATGATTCCTATGACTCATCCCCTGGAAGTTCACAGTTCCGTGATTTTTTAATGCATTCACAGATAGGGCAACCGTCACCACAGTCAACTGTAGACAATTTCATAAGTTAAAAATAACGCAAAAACTCCCATGTTCTTTGTTACCACCAGCTCCCCATCTCTCCCCTCAGCAACCGTGAATCTACTTTTGTGCCTTTACAGATTTCCGTGTCCGTCTAAAGGAAATCATAACTATGTGGTCTTCTTGGTCTAACTTCTTTCCTTGTTGAGGTCACCTGCGCTGTACCGTGTGTCCGAACATTGTTCCCGTTTATGGTTGGATTTTATTCCATGCTGCGGGTGTGGCCCAGCATGTCTACCTTGTCCTCTGTCGACGGGCATCTGGGTGGTTTCCGTCCTTTGGCTGGTGTAACTGATGCTGCCATGAAGTGTTTGTGTGGACGGATGTTTTCATCTCTCTGGAGTGGACGCGTTGCCCTGGAGTTGATGGGTCCGTGCAGATTCTGCTGCCCCGTCTCAGGGACCGCGGGGCTCTTCTGGCACGGCCGACCCGGCCTGTGTTCCCAGCAGCCGTTGGGGAGAGTCCTCATTTCTCCACATCCTTGCCAGTTGTTATTTTCCTTTTTAAAAATTAATTATCGCCCTCCTCCTGGGCATACAGCAGCATCTCACTGTGGTTTTCTTTTGCATTTCTCGGATGACTCCTGATGTTGGACGTCTTGTGTGTGCGGATCGGACGTTGGTAAACCTTCTTTGGAGAAATGCCGATTCAGATATTTCACCCATTTTTTAAAATAATTGATTATAATTGTTCTTTGTATACTCTGGATCCAACTCTTACCAGAGAGGCGATTTTCCAGTATTTGGTTCCGTTCCGTGTTGACGAGGCTGTGAAACACAAAGCTTTCCATTTTGATGACGTCTGCTTTATCTCCTTCTGGGGTTGGCGTCCCGTCGAACAGTCGTTCCCCTCGTTCCAGGCCCCTGGGTCGTCGTCTCACAGCTTTCTGGTGTCAACTCTCACCTTCGTGTCTCGGTCCGTCTTGCGTTGGGTCTTGTACCTGGAGGGGGGTGGGGTCCAGCTTCCTTCTTCTGCGAGCAGCCCCCGCTGCCCAGCGCTCTCCGTGGAGGAGACTGCTCTTCCTCCGTGGGACGGGCAGCCCTTCCAGAAGTCAGCTGGCTGTCGACAAATGTGTGTGTCTGGATCCTCTGTCTTCACGCTAACCTCACGTGTGTGCTCGTCCCCAGGGGCCAGTATCTGGACTACGAGAAGGAGGAGGTGGAGCCTCAGCCGCGGCAGTGGAAGAAATACGACTTTCACTATGACAACGTGCTCTGGGCTCTGCTGACGCTGTTCACGGTGTCCACGGGAGAAGGGTGGCCCACGTGAGTGCTCACTGCTCCACGTGGCAGAGCAGGGAGCAGGGGGGCAGCTCGGGCAGGGAGTCCCCACCCTGCGTCCGGGCATGTTTTAGTCACCCGGCAAATGCCCTGTTGGCCCTCTCGGGGCAGACACGGCTCTGCTCCAGGAGTGGGAGGAGCAGGAGATCCAGACAAGGTGCACAGCACAGCGATCGCCTGAAAATCGTTTTTCTGAGTGGCTGGAGGCCAGAGGGAGGATGGGGCTCGATATCTCCCTGTCCTGCCCTTCTGGCCCCAGTTAAGGGTGGGCAGAGGGATGTATGTGTTCCGTGCCACACGGGATGACAGGGGACTCCCTTTGGGGCTGGGAGGACCGCCACTCAGAAGGTGGGATCAGTGCCGTGTCTGGAGCCCAGGGCTTTCTAAAGGCAGGTGAAGCTGGGCATGAGCAGGTGTGAGCCAGGAGTCAGCAGGGCAGGGCAGAATCCCCAGGCCTCCTCGTGTCCTGGGGTTAGGACCTCTGGGCCCCGGAGACCGCCCCTTGATGGCTGTCCACCAGCCCTGAGTACAAGCCCGTCGGGAAGGTCATCTGCCTCAGGAGACTACAGTCTTGGGGAGAGGGCTGGGGCCCACAGTCTTGAGTACCCCCTTCCTTTTGCCGTCCCTGGGTTCAGGTATGGAGGCCTCACCTGTCATACAGGTCTTGACTTTCCGTGGCTCTGTCCTCGGGTCCCCCTGACACTTGGTGTTTGCTCTTGGTGCAGGGTCCTGAAACACTCCGTGGACGCCACCTATGAGGAGCAGGCGTGGAGCTGTCCATCTCCTATGTGGTCTACTTCGTGGTCTTCCCCTTCTTCTTCGTCAACATCTTCGTGGCCTTGATCATCATCACCTTCCAGGAGCAGGGGGACAAGGTGATGTCTGAATGCAGCCTGGAGAAGAACGAGGTGGGTGGCGCCCTCTTCTGCCTCACGTGCACGTGGGCCACGGATGCTCTGCTGGGCCCCCCCGATGGGCCACGGAGGCAGAAGCACTGGGCTTCCCTTCCGCGTGGGGCTCACTCATTGCTACAGAGCTGGCGGCCAGCACGGGGGGCGGGCAGAGGAGGAGGCTGGCCCAGGCTGCCTGCGAGGGTGGAGGACATGGGTGGGATGCTCTGGTGTGGGGGTTCCCCTGCCCCCTCCGGGTGCTCACTGCCCCTTCCCCATGCAGAGGGCTTGCATCGACTTTGCCATCAGCGCCAAGCCTCTGACGCGGTACATGCCCAGGGACAAGCAGTCATTCCAGTACAAGACATGGACATCCGTGGTCTCGCCTCCCTTTGAGTACTTCATCATGGCCATGATCGCTCTCAGCACGGTGGTGCTCATGATGAAGGTGTGTGGCCTGGCCTGGGGGCAGTGCGGGACCGCTGGGCTGCGGGAGCACCACCGTCGCGGCTGGTCACATCCTGGGCACCATCGGATGCCTCCTGTAGCCCCGGGCCAGGGTTCTCTGTGGGCTGAGATGGTGTGTCCTGGAGAACACGGGGAGAGCAGGGACGGCTGTCCCCACCTTGGGCGGGTGCGCAGCTCTCAGTGCTCTGGCAGGAGGTCAAGGTGGGGTGTCGTGGGGCTGCCGAGCCTGCGGCCGATGGCGCTCATTCCCACGCAGTTCTACGACGCGCCGTACGAGTACGAGCTGATGCTGAAGTGCCTGAACATTGTGTTCACGTCCATGTTCTCCATGGAATGCGTGCTGAAGATCATCGCTTTTGGGGTGCTGGTGGGTGCCTTGGCTCCCTCTTCGCGTTTTGGTGGTCTGCACTCTGGCTCCCTCTCTGTAAGGGACCCTTCAGGGACTCAGAGCGTGGAGCTGGGAATTCCCCAAGCCCCCAGTGCAAATGCGACATTGCCAGGGCCCGGAGGAAGGGGCTGCTTCTGTGCTCTCAGCTGCCTGAGCTCCGCCCCAGCCCAGCTCCCGGAGACAGGCGGGGCCATGTTCCTCCTCTCTGGATGGACAGCTCTCGGTTCTGCACCTGCGCAGACCCACAGGTGTTTGCTTACCAGCCGGGGCGGCCCACCTGTTCCTCTGCCCCTTTCTCGATGAGGACACTTCCTGCGACGCCGCTCCTGGCTTCTGCCTTGCTGGCCTTGGGGACTAACTGCTCTTTTCCTCTCTAGAACGATTTCAGAGACGCCTGGAACGTCTTTGACTTTGTCACCGTGTTGGGAAGTATAACTGATATTTTAGTAACAGAGATTGCGGTGAGTAGCGTCTCCTGTCCTTGCTCCAGGGCCCCAGGCTGGTTTCCTTCTGGGCGGGGCTCCCTCGGTGTACCTCCGGGTCCTGAGTGCTAGGCCCCCTCTCTCCTGCCCAAGGAGCCCCCGGAAAGAAGAAGGCTTCTCTCCAGAGGGCAGTTGAGGATTTGGTATTATCTTGGGAAATGCATTTTCTTGGATTAGAAAGTGGTTTCCAAAAGGTCTTCTGGTCTGGTGGCCTGAGAGTCACCTAGGGGCTCCATCAGTAGTGACTGACCAGGAAGACAAGAATCTTAAATCTGCATGTGTCTAAGAAATCGAACAACTTGGCACCAAATTATAGGAAGTGAATTTAGACTATTTTAGAATATCAGGTTTGTTTTACGTGTGTGTGTGTGTGTGTAAATAAAATGAGGTCCTCGTCCACATCATACACGGATTATGGGCAAAAACTGACCCCATGCTACAGCATAAACTTGTCTCAACCCATGTCACAGAATCTGAATTCAGGCGATAGGCTTTGAGTACAGTGCATGAAGTTAGAATTAAATGGCAAAACGTCTCCTCTCTGTCTTAGACTGGGCTCTCCGGCAGCCGGCGCGGGAGTGGGGTCTCCGACAAGTCGTTCCAGGAAGCGTTCCCAGGCAAAACCGCGCGAGAGGGGTTTGGGGAAATGGGTGGTAAGTGGAGGAGCATCAGGAGTGTTGGGTCTGGAGCCCAGTGTCGGGTGAGTTTGGTTCGTCCCCCAGGGGGCCCAGAGACAAGGGGGCCATGGCTCAGAGCTCTTGCCTCTGCGCTGGTCGGTCCACAGCTACGGGCTGCACCTGGGGTCCGGTTGTCAGATGCCTCCAGCCCTCCTGAGGGCACCCCGTGCGGCGGCTCTGCAGCCCTGGGGAAGAAGGAGCGCCAGGCTCCACGGCGACAGGGCTGGACAGCAATGCCCGGCCGACTGCTGTGACCCCGGCCCCGCTCAGCTCTGCCACTTCTCACACCGGGCTCACCTCCCTTGTTCTTCAGGGTGGTGCTGGCCTCCGTGTCTGGGGCAGGTGTCGGGAACCACCTGGAGCTAGTCGCGTCCAGGTGAGGCTCACGCACATGTTCTTCCTGTCCCCCCTTGGGGTGGCCTGACTGGTGGCCAGCCTGCTGTGGCGCTGGTTCCTGGGCCGGATCAGGGAGCCTCCAGTGAGACCCTGTGTGGCCCAAGCCCCAGCTCGTCACAGTTGTGTGGTTCTGGCTGACATAGTACCCCAGTCGTGATTACGACTGTCACAGAGCATCTGGAAAGGCCCTGGCGAATCCCCTGGTTTCCAGATAGACGACTTCCTGCCCTGTGTGTTGGTAGCTCGGCCCTTCTCAGTGACCGGCATCAAACACCCTGGCCAGCCCGGAAGCTCCGCTCGGCCTGCTGGTCTTATGGCACGAGAGGCAGCAAGTGACGGGGGGCCACCATGACAGCATTCCACAGTGGAACACTTCGCTACCCCTTGAGCCAGGACCTCTAGATTGGCCAACGAAACTTACGGAGATGATGGGAACTCAGTCTGACGTGGGCAGCCGCAGGGCAGTGAGGGGCCACCCCTGCTCCCCGCTCTTGCTTTCCGGGCCTGTACAACACTGGGACGCCAGCACCATCTCTTGTCTTTCCACTCACCTTGAAGGACGTATCCCAGCCCGGGAGGCAGGTCACTGAGCCGGCACTTAATCTGGGCCTTTAGGAGCCTCTTCCAGGAGGTTCCCACCTCCTGAGGGATGCGGACTGGGGTACGCCCGTGGACCCTGTGTCGCCGGCTCCTGTGTACCTGCCTGTGCGTGCTCTGAGCGGATGTTACGTGGAACCCAGTTGGGTAAATTCGATGCTGGTGCAGGCCAAGGTGCTCCCTCAGCAAAGACAGACCCACACCCAGAGTGGGAGGGATCGCAGTTGAGACAATCCACCGCCACTTCCAGCTGAAATGGTTCCCCCGTAACCAGTTGTCACCAAGTGGCTGGTTGGCAGCCTAAAGCACGGTGTGCCGTAGAGGCCTCCTTGACTTGCACGCACAGCAGGCTGCGTGTTAGGTAGGGCCGTGGCTGGATCGGCTTTGCTGAGAGGGATCCTCCTGAGCTCAGGCACAGCTTTCCCCTCAGCAGGTCACTGCACTCGCAGATCTGCTGTGTGAACATGGGGCTGGTGAGGATAGAGGCTGGCCGTCATCTCTCGGGTCAACCAGCTCAAGGCCTGGTTTTTGGTGCCCTGTGGCTGTGGGTGCTCTGGGTGGGCACTGATGTGTAACGCACGGTCGGCTGGGCCCATCTGGATGCTTTTCCTCAATTTCCGTTCCCTCCGGAGCCGTGGCTAAGCTTTAGCTCCTGCCCGCGGTCTTGTCAGTACCACAGGCAGCTTCTTTGTCCTTCGGGGCCGTGGCTGATCAGGTTCCTCGCCGGGTCCTTCGGGTCGCCTCTGGGTGGGGTTCTAGGGAGGCTGCCCCCGTGTATTGAGCCAGCCGCTTCAGAGATCAGGTTTGAGCTTCTTCTCCCGGCTTTAGGATCATCTCAGGATATGTTGGGGTGGGGGTGAGCTAAGGAAACAGGTGCAGCAAAGGTGAGAGGCCTGGGGCACTGGGCCACCTGTCACGTGACTGTGTCCTCTGAATGTGCTTGGGTTTGGCCCTGGATGCAGCGGTTCCACCATGACACCGATCGTTGGCAGGCCTGCCGCACACACTCCTAAGGACAAGCAGCGGAGCCATGGACACGGCTGTCTCATGGTCAGACACGGTCTCCACCAGGGCCCAGTAGCCAGGAGCGGCCCCTCCCATGGGTGATGTCTTCAGCCAATGGCATGGCCTTGCTCCAGAACTGTAGGTGTTTGCATTGACCTTTCTCTGCGGACTTTCCAGGGACTCCACACGGCGTGTCTGCCTGCCGTGGACGCCCGCACCGTGGAATCTTGCATCTCCCGGCCCAAGTGATCGGGCTTCTGGTACTGCAGCATGGGTCTGCATCTCCCTGCTCTGAGTCCTCTCACACCTGGCAGCTTCGTGTCACGTGATAAATGGCTCAAACAGTATTTCCTCAGTGATGCATGGCATCGTCAAACTCAAGGAAGCCTGCCAGGAGCAGGGAGTGTGAGGTGTGAAAACCAATTTGTCTTGCCTCATATCAGTGATTGTAGTAGTTGTATGCATTAGCTTTCTGCCTAAAATATCATGAAAGATCATCCTAACCCTAAACAAGGTCCTTTTTTTTGATATTTCAACTTTATATTATTTTTCCAGTGTTCCAAGATTCATTGTTTATGCACCACACCCAGTGCTCCTTGCAATACGTGCCCTCCAAATACCCACCACCAGGCTCACCCAACCTCCCACCCCCGTCCCCTCCAAAACCCTCAGTTTGTTTCTCAGAGTCCACATCTCTCATGGTCTGTCTCCCCCTCTGATCTCTCCCCACTCACTTCTCCCCAGCTCTCATTGTCCTCTGTGTTACTCATCTCCACAAGTAAGTGAAACCATGTGGTAATTGACTCTCTCTGCTTGACTTATTTCATTCAGCATAATCTCTTCCAGTCCCGTCCATGTTGCTACAAAAGTTGGGTATTCATCCTTTCTGATGGAGGCATAATACTCCATTGTATATATGGACCACATCTTCCTTATCCATTCGTCCGTTGAAGGACATCTTGGTTCTTTCCACAGTTTGGCGACTATGGCCATTGCTGCTATAAACATTGGGGTACAGATGGCCCTTCTTTTCACTACATCTGTATCTTTGGGGTAAATACCCAGCAATGCAATTGCAGGATCATAGGGAAGCTCTATTCTTAATTTCTTCAGGAATCTCCACACTGTTCTCCAAAGTGGCTGCACCAACTTGCATTCCCACCAACAGTGTAAGAGGGTTCCCCTTTCTCCACAACCTCTCCACAACCTCTTTGTCAATTTTTGCCATTCTCACTGGTGTAAGGTGGTATCTCAACATGGTTTTGATTTGAATTTCCCTGATGGCTAGTGATGATGAACATTTTATTTCATGTGTCTGTTAGCCATTTGTATGTCTTCTTTGGAGAAGTGTCTGTTCATGTCTTCTGCCCATTTTTTTAACGTGATTATCTGTTTTTTGAGCATTTGAGGAGTTCTGTATAGCTCTTGGATATCAGCCCTTTGTCTATATTGTCATTTGCGAATATCTTGTCCCATTCCATGGGTTGCCTCTTTGTTTTGTTGACTGTTTCCTTTCTGTGCAGAAGCTTTTGATCTTGATGAAGTCCCAAAAGTTCATTTTCGCTTTTGTTTCCTGTGCCTTTAGAGGCATATCTTGAAAGAAGTTGCTGTGGCCAATGTCGAAGAGGTTACTGCCTATGTTCTCCTCTAGGATTCTGATAGATTCCTGTCTCACGTTGAGGTCTTTTATCCATTCCGAGTTTATCTTTTTGTATGGTGTAAGAGAATGGTCGAGTTTCATTCTTCTATACACAGCGGTCCAGGTTTCCCAGCACCATTTATTGAAGAGATTTTCTTTTTTCCACTGGACGTTTTTTCCTGCTTTGTCGAAGATTATTTGACCATGGGGTTCTGGGTCCGTATCTGGACTCTCTACTCTGTTCCACTGGTTTATGTGTCTGTTTTTGTGCCAGTACCACGCTGTCTTGGTGATTACAGCTTTGGAGTAAAGCTTGAAATCAGGTAATGTGATGCCGCCAGTTTTGTTTTTGTTTTTCAACATTTCCTTAGCAACTTGGGATCTCTTCTGGTTCCATACAAATTTTAGAATTGTTTGTTCCAGCACTTTGTAAAATGCTGGTAGAATTTTGATCAGAATGGCATTGGAAGTATTAGATGGCTCTAGGCAGTATAGACATTTTTTAAAAGACTTTATTTATTTATTTGACAGATCAAAAGTAGGCAGAGAGGCAGGCAGAGAGAGAGGAAGGGAAGCGGGCTCCCTGCTGAGCATAGAGCCCGATGTGGGGCTCGATCCTAGGACCCTGAGATCATGACCTGAGCCGAAGGCAGAGGCTTAACCCACTGAGCCACCCAGGTGCCCCAGCAGTATAGACATTTTAACAATGTTTATTCTTCTGATTCCTGAGCATGGAACGCTTTTCCATCTTTTTGTGTCTTCTTCAATTTCTTTCATGAGCCTAAACAAATTCTTGAAGTGAATAGAAAAAGAGTGAACACCCCTAACTACTGATATGAGACTAGTACAACCTGGACACCAGAATTATTTAAAAAGCAGAATATAATAAAGGAAGATCATACTCCATGCTCATTCATTAACACTGAGTAGAATGCGTTAGGGAGTCTAATTTAGATTCACAGATCAAAGGATACTGTTAATGTGGTCCTGTCATTGGTGCAGAGAAGATGTTCAATAAAACTCAATTGTATTCATGATGGAAATTACTAGCAATGTAGGAATTATTGACTTGATGAAGAGAATTTACCAAAACTCCTGCACTAACATCATACGATGCTGGAATTTGGAAAGAATTCCCTTTAAAATTAGGAAAAGACCATACCATAAGCTCTCCTTCTTTTCAACATTGAACTTCAGGGCCTGGTTGCTTCAGGAAAGTGAATGTCAGCCCCATGAGGATAGAGGTGTTTGTCCGGATCACTGCCACGTTCCAGGGATTGGGTGTTTGGTAGGCACTTGTTGAGTGAACGAGACAAGAAAAATAAGTAAAACACCCAAGTATTAAAACAGAAATAGGCAAAGTTGCTATTACTCCTAGATAACATTATTATCTGTAGATGAGATCTGGAATCTTCTCGAGCCAAGAAGAGCGTTCAGCACGGCTGCTGCGTGGAGCGCCCGAGTGAGTGGTTGTCTGCAGATCATGGCCGCACCAGCCGTCCCACCCATAGCCTGACGACATCCGAACACAAGATCCTTATGTGGAAAAGTCCTAACCCTCAGTGACAGATAGGAAAGGAGACTTAAGTAGATGGTGTTAGCACGTCAGTACTAAATAGTGTCAACTTCAGAGATGGTTCTGCCCAAATTGATCTGTAGATTCAATGTAATTTCAATAAGTGAATTTGTTTTTGTTTTGGAAATTGGCAAGTTGCTTCTAAAATTCATCAGAAAGGGCAAAGGCCCCCTAAATACTCAAGATCCTTAAGAAGCAGAGGGTGCTGCTGGGGCAGTGGGCGTGGAAAGGTGCTGTTCTTGTTGGTGATAAGACTGTGGTGCTGGCTTGGGGGAGAGTAAATGAGCCAATGGAAGGAATCAAGCACTTAGAGTCGGAATCACTCGTGTATGGAAACTTGATATATGACTGTGCTGCTTAGTGGTGAGATAATTCAACAATCGATGCGGGTATAATGATGATCAACATAGTGAAAGATGGAAATCGGATCTTCATCCATTCACAAAAAAGCTATTTCAAATGGATGAAAATACTTAAATACAAGAGGAAAAACTTTAAAACTCTTAGAAGAGAATACAGGAGATTCTCTTTAAGACCTCAGGATAGGGACCGATTGCTTAAGCAAACTATAGGAAGCACCATCCATAATTGAAAAGAAAATTCTGTAAGATGAAGAGTTTCTGTTCATCAAAAGAAGAAAGGGCAATCCATGAAGAGGAAGGGGGTATTTGCATCACATTCCTTCACTTATCTGTTACGAATCCCTTATAAATTAGAAATGGATGAACCCATTATCCATTACCAATATTTATGCACTGCCTGTCACGTGGTAAGCAGTATTCTAAGTGCAGGGACAAACGATGAACATCTCTGAGTTTCATTCCAGTAAGAGAGACGCAGTGTCACACAATGAGAGGCACTGGGAGAAGGCAAAGCCGTGAAGGGTTATGAGGCACGGGACTGGGGGGCGGGGCTTTGGTGGCTGTGTGCCCAGAGGAGATGCCACTGACTTGGTGACCTGCCAGGGAAGATGTCTGGGTCTGTGAGGACGTGGAGCCGGGCGCCTGGGGCAGCGGCCCCGAGCCTCACCCACCTGCACCTGCTGCGTGACGAGGGGCGGGGGAATGGGGAGAAGGGAAGGATTTGCAGTCGCAGTCAGTTTGGGATTTTATTTAGAGTGAGGTAGGAAGAGGAGGGACATGATCTGCGTTTTCAGACCAGACGTCTAGCGGAGAGTGTAGTACAGGGCACAGACAGAAGCAGCTAGGTGGGTTAGGGCTTAGCTGGTCATCCCAGAAGCAGACCCCAAGACAGTTCAGTGCAAGTCATTCATTTGGGAGGTGACCTCAGGAATACCAGGGAGCAAGGAAGTGGGCCAGGGGAGGGAGGCGGCCGGAGCGCCTTGTACTCCGAGGGCAGTAACCACTGTGGGTCCTCACTGGGAGCCCTGAACCTCCGTTATCCCCGCAAGCGGCAAGGCGACCGGTCTTTTTCAGCAAGTGCTGTCAGCCACTAGCCGAAGGCTGCTGGTGCGGGGAGGCCATGGAATGTTAATTCTCAGACACCTGTGTCCTGGTCTGGGAGAATACGAGCGCCACGCAGGGGACCCGGTGGAGGGGCTGGGGGCTTGGGCTCAGGTGAGAGGCCGTCGCTCTGGATGTGTTTTCCAGTAGAGCTGCGGCGTAGCAGCGCTCGGTGACAGCTGAGGCAAGAACGGCGTCCGATCTGAGCACGGGGACGTGGGTTGGCTGTCATTGGAGTGGGAAAGACTGGGGGGACCAGGTTGGTCGTGCACCGTTTGTACATGTGGTCTGGGTGCAGCGTGCGCGCGTTAGGGTGGGTCGCCTGCTGGCCTTCCAAAGGATTTTTCCAACAGGCCGTTGGACAGATGTGCCGGGAGTTTGGAGGAGACATTCATGCCAGTCCTACGCTGGGGAACCATGAGCCTGTAGGGGCAGATCAGAGCCGTGAGACTGGATGAGGTCAATGACAGAGAGCAAGAATGAGCTCCTCGGGCCTCGGTTGTACCGACATCGATTGACAAAGGCGTGGTCGGAGGGCCGAGAGGTTTTCTGAACCATTAGTGAAGTTAGTGTCCAGAATGTGCAAGGCCCTTCAGTGAATCGTTAAGAAAAACAGAAGCAGGGATCGGTCAAGATGGCAGAGAAGTAGCAGCCTGAGACTACATCAGGTAGCAGGAGATCAGCTCGATAGCTTATCTAAACATTGAAAACACCTACAAATCCAACGGGAGAGCA
Organism: Meles meles; assembly: GCF_922984935.1. Taxonomy (NCBI): domain Eukaryota; kingdom Metazoa; phylum Chordata; class Mammalia; order Carnivora; family Mustelidae; genus Meles; species Meles meles. The sequence continues at coordinate 203,645 of NW_025721110.1, read as the reverse complement.
AAGAGAAGAAGAACAGCAACTCTAGAAACAGAAAATCAACCACTTTCTGAAAGGTAGGACTGGCGGAGAAGTGAATCTAAAACGACGGGAAGATAGACCGCGGGAGGAGGGGCCAGCTCCTGGCAAGCGGCAGAGGAACGGAGCACAAAATCAGGACTTTTAAAAGTCTGTTCCACTGAGGGACATTGCTCCAGGGGCTAAACCGGGGTGAAGCCCACGCGGGGCCAGCGTGGCCCCAGGCCCCGCAGGGTCACAGAAGGATCGGGGGTGTCAGAGTGTCGGAGAGCTCGCAGGTATTAGAATGGAGAAGCCGGCTGCAGAGACAGAGCCGAGGACTGAACTCTCAGCTCGGGGTTACCTTGAACTGGTCGCGGGCTGGGTGAGCTCGGAGCACGGCTAGAGGCTGGGGATACGGGAGTGATTGGGTGCTGTCCTCTGGGGGCGCACTGAGGAGTGGGGCCCCAGGCTCTCGGCTCCTCCGGGCCGGAGACTGGGAGGCCACCATTTTCATTCCCGTCCTCTGGAACTCTACGGAAAGCGTTCAGGGAACAGAAGCTCCCAAAAGCGAACCCGAGCCGATTACTTAGTCCGGCCGCCGGTAAGGGCGGTGCAATCCCGCCTCGGGCAAAGACACTTGAGAGTCACTACAACAGGCCCCTCCCCCAGAAGATCAACAAAATATCCACCCAGGACGAAGTTCATCTATCAAGGAAAGCAGGTTCAATTCCTAAGACAGCAGAGCAATTCCAGAGGAGGAGAAAGCAAAGCACGGAACTCATGGCTTTCTCCCCATGATTCTTTAGTCTTGCGGCTACTTCAATTTTTTTTTCTTTTTTCAATTTTTTTCTTTTTTTCAATTTTTTTTCTTTTTTCTTTTTTCTTCTTCTGCTAAATTTTTTAAAACTTTTACCCTTTTCTTTTTTAACATTTTTTGACTAGTTCATCTAAATATATATATTTTTTCTTTCTTTTTTATATTTTTTTATTTGTTTTATTTTTTAAATTTTTTTCTTTCTTTTTTTTTTTCTTTTTTTTTCAGAAGCTGTTTTTATCCCCTTTCTCCCCCCCACAATTTGGGGTCTCTTCTGATTTGGTTACAGCGCATTTTTCTGGGATCTTTACCACCCTTTTAGTAGGTTATTTGCTCCTTCATATCCTCTTATCTGGACAAAATGACAAGGCGGAAAAAATCACCACAAACAAAAGAACAAGAGACAGTACCGAAGGCTAGGGACCTAATCAACACAGACATGGGTAATATGTCAGATCAAGAGTTCAGAATGACGATTCTGAACATCCTAGCCGGGCTCGAAAAAGGCATGGAAGATATAAGAGAAACCCTCTCTGGAGATATTAAAGCCCTTTCTGGAGAAATTAAAGAACTAAAATCTAACCAAGTTGAAATCAAAAAAGCTATTAATGAGGTGCATTCAAAAATGGAGACTCTCACTGCTAGGATCAATGAGGCAGAAGAAAGAATTAGTGATCTAGAAGACCAAATGACAGAGAATAAGGAAGCCGAGCAAAAGAGGGACAAACAGCTACTGGACCATGAGGGGAGAATTCGAGAGATAAGTGACACCATAAGACGAAACAACATTAGAATAATTGGGATTCCAGAAGAAGAAGAAACAGAGAGGGGAGCAGAAGGTCTATTGGAGAGAATCATTGGAGAGAATTTCCCTAATATGGCAAAGGGAACAAGCATCAAAATCCAGGAGATGCAGAGAACCCCCCTCAAAGTCAACAAGAATAGGTCCACACCCCGTCAACTAATAGTAAAATTTACAAGTCTTAGTGACAAAGAGAAAATCCTGAAAGCAGCCCGAGAAAAGAAGTCTGTAACATACAATGGTAAAAATATTAGATTGGCGGCAGACTTATCCACAGAGACCTGGCAGGCCAGAAAGAGCTGGCATGATATATTCAGAGCACTCAACGAGAAAAACATGCAGCCAAGAATACTCTATCCAGCTAGGCTATCATTGAAAATAGAAGGAGAGATAAAAAGCTTCCAGGACAAACAAAAACTGAAAGAATTTGCAAACACCAAACCAGCTCTCCAGGAAATATTGAAAGGGGTCCTCTAAGCAAAGAGAGAGCCTAAAAGTAGTAGATCAGAAAGGTACAGAGACAATATACAGGAACAGTCACCTTACAGGCTAATAATGGCACTAAATTCATATCTCTCAATAGTTACCCTGAATGTTAATGGGCTAAATGCCCCAATCAAAAGACACAGGGTATCAGAATGGATAAAAAAACAAAACCCATCAGTATGTTGCCTACAAGAAACTCATTTTAGACGCGAAGACACCTCCAGATTGAAAGTGAGGGGGTGGAAAACAATTTACCATGCTAATGGGCATCAGAAGAAAGCTGGGGTGTCAATCCTTCTATCAGATCAATTAGATTTTAAGCCAAAGACTATAATAAGAGATGAGGAAGGACACTATATCCTACTCAAAGGGTCTGTCCAACAAGAAGATCTAACCATTTTAAATATCTATGCCCCTAACATGGGAGCAGCCAACTATATCAACCAATTAATAACAAAATCAAAGAAACACATCAATAATAATACAATAATAGTAGGGGACTTTAACACTCCCCTCACTGAAATGGACAGATCATCCAAGCAAAAGATCAACAAGGAAATAAAGGCCTTAAATGACACACTGGACCAGATGGACATCACAGATATATTCAGAACATTTCCTCCCAAAGCAACAGAATACACATTCTTCTCTAGTGCACATGGAACCTTCTCCAGAATAGATCACATCCTGGGTCACAAATCAGGTCTCAACCGGTATCAAAAGATTAGGATTATTCCCTGCATATTTTCAGGCCAGAATGCTCTGAAGCTAGAACTCAATCAGAAGAGGAAACCTGGAAAGAACCCAAATACATGGAGACTAAACAGCATCCTTCTAAAGAATGAATGGGTTAACCAGGAAATTAAAGAAGAATTGAAAAAATTCATGGAAACAAATGATAATGAAAACACAACAGTTCAAAATCTGTGGGACACAGCAAAGGCAGTCCTGAGAGGAAAATATATAGCGGTACAAGCCTTTCTCAAGAAACAAGAAAGGTCTCAAGTACACAACCTAACCCTACGCGTAAAGGAGCTGGAGAAAGAACAAGAAAGAAACCCTAAGCCCAGCAGAAGAAGAGAAATCATAAAGATCAGAGCAGAAATCAATGAAATAGAAACCAAAAAAAAACAATAGAAAAAATCAATGAAACTAGGAGCTGGTTCTTTGAAAGAATCAATAGGATTGATAAACCCCTGGCCAGACTCATCAAAAAGAAAAGAGAAAGGACCCAAATCAATAAAATCATGAATGAAAGAGGAGAGATCACAACTAACACCAAAGAAATACAGACAATTATAAGAACATACTATGAGCAACTCTACGCCAACAAATTGGACAATCTGGAAGAAATGGATGCATTCCTAGAGACATATAAACTACCACAACTGAACCAGGAAGAAATAGAAAACCTGAACAGGCCCATAATCAGTAAGGAGATTGAAACAGTCATCAAAAATCTCCAAACAAACAAAAGCCCAGGGCCAGACGGCTTCCCAGGGGAATTCTACCAAACATTTAAAGAAGAACTAATTCCTATTCTCTTGAAACTGTTCCAAAAAATAGAAATGGAAGGAAAACTTCCAAACTCATTTTATGAGGCCAGCATCACCTTGATCCCAAAACCAGACAAGGATCCCACCAAAAAAGAGAACTACAGACCAATATCCTTGATGAACACAGACGTAAAAATTCTCGCCAAAATACTAGCCAATAGGATTCAACAGTACATTAAAAGGATTATTCACCACGATCAAGTGGGATTTATTCCAGGGCTGCAGGGTTGGTTCAACATCCGCAAATCAATCAATGTGATAGAACACATTAATAAAAGAAAGAACAAGAACCATATGATACTCTCAATAGATGCTGAAAAAACATTTGACAAAGTACAGCATCCCTTCCTGATCAAAACTCTTCAAAGTGTGGGGATAGAGGGCACATACCTCAATATTATCAAAGCCATCTATGAAAAACCCACCGCAAATATCATTCTCAATGGAGAAAAACTGAAAGCTTTTCCGTTAAGGTCAGGAACACGGCAGGGATGTCCATTATCACCACTGCTATTCAACATAGTACTAGAAGTCCTAGCCTCAGCAATAAGACAACAAAAAGAAATTAAAGGCATCCAAATTGGTAAAGAAGAAGTCAAACTATCACTCTTCGCAGATGATATGATACTATATGTGGAAAACCCAAAAGACTCCACTCCAAAACTGCTAGAACTTGTCCAGGAATTCAGTAAAGTGTCAGGATATAAAATCAATGCACAGAAATCAGTTGCATTTCTGTACACCAACAACAAGACTGAAGAAAGAGAAATTAAGGAGTCAATCCCATTTACAATTGTACCCAAAACTATAAGATACCTAGGAATAAACCTAACCAAAGAGACTAAGAATCTATACACAGAAAATTATAAAGTACTCATGAAAGAAATTGAGGAAGACACAAAGAAATGGAAAAATGTCCCATGCTCCTGGATTGGAAGAATAAATATTGTAAAAATGTCTATGCTACCTAAAGCAATCTACACATTTAATGCAATCCCTATCAAAATACCATCCATTTTTTTCAAAGAAATGGAACAAATAATGCTAAAATTTATATGGAACCAGAAAAGACCTCGAATAGCCAAAGGAATATTGAAGAACAAAGCCAAAGTTGGTGGCATCACAATTCCGGACTTCAAGCTCTATTACAAAGCTGTCATCATCAAGACAGCATGGTACTGGCACAAAAACAGACACATAGATCAGTGGAACAGAATAGAGAGCCCAGAAATCAACCCTCAACTCTATGGTCAACTCATCTTCGACAAAGCAGGAAAGAATGTCCAATGGAAAAAAGACAGCCTCTTCAATAAATGGTGCTGGGAACATTGGACAGCCACATGCAGAAAAATGAAATTGGACCACTTCCTTACACCACACACAAAAATAGACTCCAAATGGATGAAGGACCTCAATGTGAGAAAGGAATCCATCAAAATCCTTGAGAAGAATGCAGGCAGCAACCTCTTCGACCTCAGCCGTAGCAACATCTTCCTAGGAACAACGGCAAAGGCAAGGGAAGCAAGGGCCAAAATGAACTATTGGGATTTCATCAAGATCAAAAGCTTTTGCACAGCAAAGGAAACAGTTAATAAAACCAAAAGACAACTGACAGAATGGGAGAAGATATTTGCAAACGACATATCAGATAAAGGGCTAGTATCCAAAATCTATAAGGAACTTAGCAAACTCAACACCCAAAGAACAAACAATCCAATCAAGAAATGGGCAGAGGACATGAACAGACATTTCTGCAAAGAAGACATCCAGATGGCCAACAGACACATGAAAAAGTGCTCCACGTCACTCGGCATCAGGGAAATACAAATCAAAACCACAATGAGATATCACCTCACACCAGTCAGAATGGCTAAAATTAACAAGTCAGGAAATGACAGATGCTGGAGAGGATGTGGAGAAAGGGGAACCCTCCTCCACTGTTGGTGGGAATGCAACCTGGTGCAACCACTCTGGAAAACAGCATGGAGGTGCCTCAAAATGTTGAAAATAGAACTACCCTATGACCCAGCAATTGCACTACTGGGTATTTACCCTAAAGATACAAACATAGTGATCCGAAGGGGCACGTGTACCCGAATGTTTATAGCAGCAATGTCTACAATAGCCAGACTATGGAAAGAACCTAGATGTCCATCAACAGATGAATGGATAAAGAAGACGTGGTATATATACACAATGGAATACTATGCAGCCATCAAAAGAAATGAAATCATGCCATTTGTGACGACGTGGATGGAACTAGAGCGTATCATGCTTAGTGAAATAAGTCAATCGGAGAAAGACAACTGTCATATGATCTCCCTGATATGAGGACATGGAGAAGCAACATGGGGGGTTAGGGGGATAGGAGAAGAATAAATGAAACAAGATGGGATTGGGAGGGAGACAAACCATAAATGACTCTTAATCTCACAAATAAACTGGGGGTTGCTGGGGGGAGGTGGGATTGGGAGAGGGGGAGCGGGCTATGGACATTGGGGAGGGGGGGCGAACCATAAGAGACTATGGACTCTGAAAAACAACCTGAGGGTTTTGAAGGGTCAGGGGTGGGAGGTTGGGGCAACCTGAGGGTTTTGAAGGGTCAGGGGTGGGAGGTTGGGGAAACAGGTGGTGGGTAATGGGGAGGGCACGTTTTGCATGGAGCACTGGGTGTTGTGCAAAAAGAATGAATAATGTTACACTGAAAAAATAAATAAAATGAAAAAAAAAAAAGAAAAACAGAAGCAACCAAATGGAAAAAGGAGCTGAAGGTGTAACTGGGCATTTTGCTAAAAGACTAAGAAACAGAAATGACCAATGAACCTTATTTGTAATTAAGGAAACGTAAAGTGAAATGACATTGAGACGCCCTTTCACACCCTCCGGTTTGTCAGACAGGAATTCCAGCCATGCCGGCGCTTAGCAAGTGTGTCAGCCAGACCCTCCACGCTCCTGCTGGGGAAAGTGTGGCAACCCCCAGAAAGCCAGGTGTAGGCACGCCTGCTGCTCGGGGATTCCCTCTTAGGTCTCGTGCCAGGGGGTGTCTGGGCAGGTGACCCGGAGACCCTCTCATACAGAGTTCGTGGCTACACAGTTCATGGCAGCCCCGAATGCCCCGGTCGTGACCCCCCATGAACAGAGTGCTGCGCCCCACGCACGGGAGGGTGGTGTCTGCATCAGGAGGGAAGCCGCTGAGAAGCAGTTTGCTCACCGTCAGCAAGTCTGCCCAAGTCTGAGAAGGCTGCGTGCAGTAGCGTCCCGTCACAGGTTAAGAGAAGCCAAGTATAGCGTGTTTTCAGAGTTTGAGGTAAGGCAGTAAAGAAAAGGAATTGTTAACAAGAGTTACAGGTAACTACTATGTCTAGCAAGGACAAAGGGAGACAAGAAGGGCTTCGGAAGTCTTGGTGACATTCTGATTTCTTTAAGCGGGGTGACGGATAGATCACATTTCATTCCTTTTCTTTAAAACGTGCATCTATACGTGTATTTATACATGTTCTTTTGTGTATGTGGTATGTGTCATGGTTTTAAAAACTTAATCCAAATACTGTGGGGAAAAGTTCTGAGCTGCCACTTTCATGCAGAAACCACGGATGTTTGTCACCCAGCCATTGGCATTGTGGCATTGCCCAGGCGCTTCTCATCCAGGAACAGTTTGTACCAGTGTGGTGGCTGGGAGGAGCAAGCTGGCGGCTGATCCCTCCGGGCCTCGTCCTGGGACACAGCAGAGTCTTTGTTCCCCGGGTAGAGGGACCCAGACACCAAGCTCCGATCTGCAAGGACACAGCTCTGGGTTCCTTCGTGGGCGTGTGTCCTCTCAGAGCGGGCAGAATGACGAGCGGGTATCAAGGGTGAGCGTTGCCAGGCATGCAGAGCGCACGATGCCGAAATGTCTTCTGGGGAGACCTCTGGCTCCAGAGAGGCCCGCACACAAGGCAGAGACCTTCTCTAAGCAGGAGGCCCAGGGTCTGTCCCTCAGCTCTTGGACACGCGAGGCCTGGGTGGCTTGTGGTTTGATGGGATCTCCCTTCAAATAAGCCCTCCGTGGTGGCGGCCGTCAGCCCCCGATGCCCAGCAGGGCCGGCGGGAGGACGGAGGTGCCGCTCGGCTCGGAAGCTCCGCTGGCTCTGGCCACTGGCGCTCCCGTCCTTCACCCTGTTCTGCCCAGAGCGGAAAAGATGAAAGGGAGCCGGCGTGTGGATTAGTGGCGTCTTTATTTTTGTTCATGTGTAGTCACTCCGTGTGTTACTTCGTGAACGTACTTTTTTTCCTGAGGCAAAAATATGAGTGTCAGTTCCCACCTCCCACTTAATCCAAACAGAGCAATAGCCTTCACCAGGGTCGTGTCCAGACAGCATCCCCAGGGAAGCATAAAACTGACATTGATTTCTTCGCCTGGAAATAAAAACACACGTGTCTGTGAGTCGTCTTTGGGTCTGCGTTACAAACAGGAATGCAAACGAGCGCCACCCTGTCTGCATAGCCTCCAGATTTCCGAAATATTTGAGCTGGTGCATTTTCAGCAAAATGTGCGAAGTTCACTAAAACCCTAAAATCTTCCAGTGAGGTATTCGAAGTTCGAGTTTTTGCTTCTGTTGGTGACTCATTTTCTCTTTTGTTTTCGGTTTTTGTTCTTGATTCACCGTAAACTGCCTGCTGACTCACGCCACCCAACCGACATACGATGCGAAAACCATGTCTCCGTCTGTATGTTGTGCACCTGCTGCTCAAACATCCCAATTTGTAAATAACACGCAAACACCCATCCATGAAAACGTCACATATAGGAAACGGTTGGCTTCATGACTTTAAACAGTTCTTACAACTCCTTGCTTTGCTTGCTCTGCTCCTGTTCCCTCCCCTGTGAGGCCTCACCACTGCTTCCTGAGGCGTGTGGCCAGAGTCTGGCAGTCCCCATCCCCTCTGGTCTCTTCTCCTCAGCATCTGGGGTCCAGTGGGGCTTCCGAGGGCCCTTCCGGGGACTGTTTGATTCAGGAACTGGCCTTGGTCTTCTGAGCCGAGTGGGTCAGTGCCCAGCCAGTTCTTCCTGTTGGGACTGGGTTCAGAATTGGAGGGATGTTGTAGGGCATGAGGTTTGACCTGCTCCTGTGGAGTCCATGGTTTCTCTGGTACCATCTCCCTTCTGCTCTGTCCCCATCGAACCCACATGCAAGGTGGTTCTCCCAGTGGCCTCTGGCGATGCCTCCTATAGTGTTCTTCCTGGACTTGCCCTTCCAGGGGGAATCCGCTCTGGGCCTCGGGGCTGGAGGGGATCGGAGATTGTGTCTCCGTGATTCAGAAGGGGTCGTGTAAGGCCTGATGGAGCGGGAAGAGGGTCTGTCCCCAGAGACAGAGCACCTGGCTCCTGCGTCCAGCCTTCCCTGGCCGGCTCGTGCACGCTTGCTCCGTGGGCTCGTGCGGGCTGCGGTGGCGTGAACTGGGCCTTCCCCCAGGCCTTCAGGAGTATCTGACGGGAGAGCAAAGACACCAGGAGCTGACGAAACTGAGGCTGTGACTGGAAGTTCATATAAAGTAGCAGGTCTTGAGATCCTGTTACAGAAAGTGAACATTAACGATCAGGTATTTCACAAGTGGAGGAGATCTTGAGGTTTTGAGAAGATGCCATTTGATGCAGAAATATTCGAGTCGCTCGGGCCCCTCCATGGCCGTTCCCTATGCCCTTGGGAAGAGCCCCCGCCCCTGTGCCCTCCCTCTTCAGAGCACACAGTCACATGACACGCTGAGCACATTGGGGTCTGTTTCTCCTCATGGTCCCGCCAGGAAGAAGCCAAGCAGGAGAGCAGTCTGTCGCTCACTTGCTGCCAGTGTGGAGTGTGGCACCCAATAGATGTGCACGGGGCGCAGGGAATGCCTGTTGGGGCCTGGGGCCCCTCTTTGTGGGGGGGTGGGTCACGATGCCTGGCGTGCCTTTAAATCCCTCAAATCTCTGATTCCCCAGCATCTGGGCACAGCGTCCTAATGTCCACATCTTGTGGGTGAGGAAGCCAGGGGCTCAGAGGAGCTGGGGACAAGGGTACCCTCAGGGTGAACCATGCGCCACATTGTGGATCACGATAATGCCTCTTTGGGGTGCCTAGACCTTCCCAGTGCCGAGGCAGGTGGCAGTCAGGAAGGGCCTGGCTTTGAAAGAAGGTGCTTGGGGCTCTCTGGTGTGACAGGAACCATGGACTCTGGGAGGATGGGGCAGGCCCTTCCTTTCCACCACCGAGGGGCTGGCTGAGGCCAGAGGTGACTACGGGTGGCCGTGGGGAGGCTGCCGTGTGCTTGCTGCCCCGCCCCCCGTTCTCCCGCATGCTTGCTCGCATGCTGGTGCCGGGCAGCTCCCGCCCTGCTGCGGCCCCGGGGTACCCGTGCTTGGAGTATCTGTGGCTGCTGTCACCATCCGTCCTCATGGCTCTCTCAAGCTGTGTGTCTGCGCCCCCCCACCCCCTCCCGAGTGCCCCCTGGAGCCCTGAGAAAAGACGTCTGGGGGGAGGGGTGAGAGCTTGAGTCTCAGAAAAAGTAGGTGGGGACGTGTGAGCTCCGCGTCGGTGCACTGACGGTGCACACGACCAGTGCCCTCCCCTGCCTTGTCCTCCGTCCCTTCTTTCTCACCCAGAGCCTCTGTTTCCCCCAGAATCTCTCGGTGCCCGTGGCCTGAGCAAAGTCCTTTGGGCTGGGCAGACGCTGACTGTGTTGTGACAGTCTTGGGCCCTCCAGACGCAAGTGGGCGGGTGCGGTCCATGTGGGGACCTCGGAGGAGGCACTTGGCGGCTCGTTCGCCTTCCTCGGCTTTACTGCCTCACGCGGAGGATCTCCCAGCGCTGTAATGAGGTCACCCTTCCACGGCTGTGCCGTGCTCCGGAGCCGACTGGCTCCCCTGCAAGCCTGGGGCCCGCAGGGCGGGTTGGGTGTGTCCCGCACTGGGTGTCCCTTTCCCAGCAGCTGAGGGAGCGGTAGGCAAGCCCGTTCGCCCTCCAGGGTCCCACCCCACGGCCCACTTCTGCCTTTTGCTGATCCAGACCCTAGTCCGCACCTCCTTGTGAGCACCAGCCTCCTCCCTCCTGGCTCCCACCTCTGCCGCCAGCAGACAGACTCCAGTCCCCAGCACCCCCCACCCGGTGGGAAGCAAAGGGGCAGACAAGGCTGGGTGGGGGCCTCCGTCCTCAGAAGTAGGAGTGAGACCTGCCTGTCCACTGAACGCTTCGTCCCAGCCAGGACCAGCTGGGCAGCCCTGGAGGGGGGCAGCCAGCTCTCCCCGCCTCCCCCGGCCCCTGCACGTGCTCTCCCGCTGCCGCTCTCATTGAACATGTCGTGTTCTCTTCTGTCTCCGTCGGACCACTGAATCCGGCGATACGCTGTGTCTAAGCCTGAGCTGCTTGTGTGTGTTAGACACCCAGGGGTCAGGGAGCGGCTGTCGTGCAGGCACCTGGTCTCTAAGCAGACAGAGGCCGGGAAGCTGCCCAGGGCCACAAGCCCCCCTACGTCATCTGCCCAGAGCCGTGCTTCCTGAAAGGGATGGGCTGATAATTCAAGGTGCCCCTGGGCCGGGGTGGAAGGCTCACTGCCCCTCGGATGAGGGAGCCATGCTTGACATCCCGGGATCTCTGCCGCTGGGAGCATTCGTGGATTTCCTGAGTGGCTTCCGTGGTGTGGGCAGTGGGATCGCCCACACTTACCCTTCCCACGGTGACTTGTCGGCAGGCACCATGAGCAGCTCTGGGGGAAAGGTCGGCCCCTCTGCCGGGTCCCAGGCAGGCAGGGGCTTTGCTAGCCATGCGGAGAAGGGAAGGGCCCCTCAGAGGCTCTCCGTGGAGAAGCAGCCCTGCCCGGCGCTTGGACGGCTTGGCTGTGTCTCGCAAGGGGCGGTCCACGTTGGAGGCCCATCCACAGGTGGTCTCCTGGCTCCTCTGGGCAGCAAGGAGCTGCTTCTGGGAGTTCGTCTCTCTCCGTCCCTGTCGGGTGCAGGGGAGCCTAGAGCAGAAGTTTCCGTTGATTTGCTGCATGAGAGGTGATTGGCAATGACAAGCTTCACTTTCGGAAGGTTTTCTGGTGGCCGATTGCTGCTTCTCTACTGTAGAGCAGTGACTTTCTGTTTGGTGTCTCTTTGGATCCACTTTCCTTCGGGGCAGGTCTGGGAGAGGCGGGTGGGAGGTCTGCCGTGGCGGGAGGCTGATCGCCGCCGGCTTGAGAACAGCCTGTCTCCCCCGCAGAACAATTTCATCAACCTCAGCTTCCTGCGCCTGTTTCGGGCCGCCCGGCTCATCAAGCTGCTGCGCCAAGGCTACACCATCCGCGTTCTGCTGTGGACCTTCGTGCAGTCCTTCAAGGTGAGGCCCGGCCCGGCACCCTGACCCCCGGAGCGGCCCTCCGCCTGGAAGCCCCTTGGCCCCTGTTGCCCTGTTGTGGTTTACAGACCTCCGAAGTTGCCCAGACAGCGCCTCAGTCGTGCTCACTGACCCTGCGGCGGGACGCACAACTGCTCAGGGATGAAGGAAGCGAGGCCGCCTCTTGGTGGAGGGGCTTTGCGGTCAGTGGGGTGGCTCTGCGGCCGCTGAGGTCCAAGCGGCCCCAGAGATGCAGCCACCATCCCCTCCGCAGACGAGGTACGAGCCAGGCAGCGGGGCAGCCCCCTGGAGCTGGCGTGTCCTCCGTGTGTCTCCACAGGCCCTGCCCTACGTGTGTCTCCACAGGCCCTGCCCCACGTGTGTCTGCTCGTCGCCATGCTCTTCTTCATCTACGCCATCATCGGCATGCAGGTGGGCGCACTGACGGCACTGGGAGCGGCGGGTGCTGGTCCGGTCCCCGCGTGGCGACCGTGACAGAGTGACACTCGGGGAGCTTTGCTATGAGGCAGACATCGTTCTCAGGACCTTGTGAACTTAACTCTCAGAAAGGCTGTTCTATTGATGAGGACACTGAGGTTGGGCACCCCGAGTCTGGGCCTGTCTCCAGAGTCCTCTAGTGAGGTGTAGTCCCCCCGTCTGTCATACCGTGCTCTGCCGTGCTCCTGAGTAAAACCTCACGGGGCTGTCAGGGTGTCGGTGGGCTCATTGGACTGGGTGCTGGGCCCCCGTGCCGGTGGAGCTTTGAGGCACGTGTGCCTGGTGCTGAGCGCCAGCTGGTCCTTCTCTCAGTCCAGAGAACTGGCCCGACGCTTTACAGGAGATTGTGTGTTCCAGCAGAAAAAGTCGGCAGGGTCGAATCGGATCACTGTACTGGCAGGTCCAGCTGGGAGGATTTAGATCACCTTCACTTCCCCAAAACCCTTTGTCAGCTATTTGGAAAAACATTTAAGAGACACGAAGCCGGGTTCCAGATTTAAATCTTTGGCATCGGGCCACTTTTCAACAGTAGGGTGGGAGTTGGATCCCAGTGTTAAGTTATAGTGGGAGAAGCCACTGTCTCAAAGGTTAGGTGCAAACTGATTTTTAAACTCTGTTTCAGGGAGTGAAAAGCTTCTCTTGCTTTAAAATTTGCTGATATCTGATGCTCTTTAAAATGTATTTCTGTGCTTTTTTTTTGTGGATGTATAAGACCCTAAGGGTCACTGAGCTTTGTTTTTGGTGAAGATGTGATAGTTCCTAAGTTTTTCAGCCAGGTTACAGATTTTAAGCCAAGTACGGTTACTGACTTGTTTGCATTCCTAACCCCAAAAAGAAATCAATTAAAGTGGATAAAAAGCCCATTCTGGTATTTGCACAGACACTTGAAAAGAAACTTTCAAGTTGATCTCCTAGCTATTATCACAGTAATTCCCGCCTCAGTGTCACTGATGAAAGAGTGAACTTTCCAGGGCATCATCCGTCTTCCGAGCGGAGCGGCCCACGCACGCTGAGCTCCGGCCGCGTTTTTTCTGAGTGTGCGGACTCGTGTCTGCAGACACATGGAGCTGGGGGAGCAGAGACGCATTTGGCTGGAAGCACGGGCCCCTCCAGCCCCGGCCGCAGTGGAGGTGGCTAAGAGCTGTGTCCTGGGCCTTGTGGGTTCTCACGGGCACATGCCCTCCTCTGCCTGGCCACAGCTCCGGGGGTCCCAACAGCACCAGCCTGCAGCCTTCTTTCTCCTTTCAGGTTTTTGGAAATATCACGCTGGATGATGACAGCAGCATCCACCGGCACAACAACTTCCGGACGTTTCTGCAGGCCCTGATGCTGCTGTTCAGGTGTGTTGGTCGGGGTCGGCACAGGCTTGGGGGCTCCTCCGTTCCGGAGGGACGGGGTGTGCCGACCCACTCGGGCAGGCCTCCCCTCAGTGGGCCTTCCCAGCTTCTTCTCTGCTCTCCTTGGCATCCTTCCCTAAGGGTTCCTGGGCCTCGGGGCAGACGGAACGCAAGCCCCCGAGGGAGGTCCACCTGAGAGCCCCAGCTGTGAGGCTGGCCTTGACCACCTCGGCTCAGGTCCCCGGTGGTGGCCAGAAGGGCTTAGTGAGGCTGCGGCCAAGGGTCTGGGAGGACAGAAGGTGTCCAGCAGGATCATCTTCGGTGTGCTGGCTGTACGCCTTCCTCTGCTCACCTTGTGGACTGCAGGGTCTGTGGGACGAGGGACGCTGGGCGGCGGGGCTGCTGCCGATGCCGTGTGCGCTACTGAGGGACCCAAGGGACTCAGCTGGCCAGACCTGCTGGTGCGAGTGTGCCTCCGGCTGCCCCCGGGGCTCACAGGACTGCAGTTCCCTAGGCTTTCCGCCCCAAGTCCAGCGGCAGAGCGGCTTGGTCCTGGCTCAGGTGCCTCCAGGTGAAGACGTGCTCGGGAGGCCTGGGGGCGCCTATTGTCCTGAGACGGGGCACGCTCTCTGCAGACTGGGGGCTGTCGACCCTCCCAGTGTGGGGGCTGGAGGGAGGGGTGAATGTGTCTCCCTGCCTCCAGAGTCTCCTTCAGTAAGGCAAGCCCACCACCGTGATCCTTGGAGGGAAGAAAGGAGCCCTTTGGAGGGACGTGGGGAGGAAGGGGCTGACACAAGGTGCCACCCGGGGCTCATTCTTGAGGTTCCCACGTGTGCGTTTCTTTATGCAAATGCTTGGAAGGCCTGAGCTCGGGGTGTCCCACACAGTTAGTCCCAGGCAGGGCCCGTGAGGTTCTTTCCATGGAGGGAGAGCAGGCCGGTCTGCCTTGCTAGGCTGCCCGGAGAGAGTTGGCCGACTCGTTCTTTCAGTCAGAGGCCGACACTTTCTCCAGATGACATCGTCTCTCCGGACTTTGCCTGTTATGTTCGTTTCGTCTCTTCATCTGTCAATGTCCTGCCTCAGGCTCCAGGAGTTGAGGCAGGCCTATGAAACCAGCCACAGCTGGAAGAGTTTGTTCTCAAAGATCTCTTTTCCTCCCTGATCTCTGAGTCACAGGGGATGCCCATGTCGGTCAGGCCTGGCACAGGACAGCTGCCCTGCAGGAAAAGCCCCCTACTCCTAGCCACTGGTGATGGCCAGTGGGCTCGCTTGTGCCCGGAGCTGGCCACACGGGCACACCAGGTGGGGGGCACCCAGGCCTCTGGTCTATCTGCATGTCTGCTGGACCTCCGGCCCTCGTTCTGACTGCAGATCGGGGACAAAAGTCCATGAGGAAGGGTCCTCCATGGTGGCCGCTCAGGGTGGTGGGGCTCTTCTTGGTGTGTTCCGGAAGCAGCAGACGCTGGTGCGGCTGGAGTGGGCTGAGCAGAGACCACTGAGAGAGGATGGGCTGCAGGCCGCACAGAGTTGCGGGCAGTTGTGTGCATTTTGGATTTGCAGTGAGTTGGGGGGTGTTGAGAGAAGTGACTTGATGTTACCTGTGTTTGTTGGACCCACTTGGGTGTTGGCGGGTGGGAGCAGGAAAAGCCCCTTGGAAGCTGTTGCAGAGCCCAGGGAAGGTGATGGCGGCCTAACCCAGGGTGGTGAGAGGGTTAGAGTCTGGATGTCCTTTGGAACAGATGAGCTGATGAACAGGGGTGGTGAGAAAGAGTGGAGGCAGGGATGACTACGACCTGTTTGGCCGGAGAAACTGGAGGGGTGGAGTCCCCCACTTGTTGAATCAAGGAAGGCTGGGATGGCACCTGCTGTCGGGCAGGCCAAGAAAGTCTGTGTTGGCTTCGAGGGGCCCAGCGGCCCATGGAGGGGCTCTCACCACGGTGCCGGCTTCTGGTGCACTGCCTTACGTTCAGTGAGTAGTTCTTTCTGAGTTCATGGTCAGTTTGCAAACCTAATGCCAGAGGGTTCTGAGCCCAGTGAGGGTGTGCACCGGCGCCCGCTCCTCTGGGAGCCCTTCTCCGGCTGGCCTGGCCCTTCCTTCGTGGGCCTCACGGCTCTGCCCTTCTTCTTAGGAGTGCCACGGGGGAGGCCTGGCATGAGATCATGCTGTCTTGTCTCAGCAATCAGGCCTGCGATGAGCACGCCAACGCCAGTGAGTGTGGGAGCGACTTTGCCTACTTTTACTTCGTCTCCTTCATCTTCCTTTGTTCCTTCCTGGTAAGTCCTGGTCACTGTGCCCATGTGTCCACCTGTCTCAGTCCATCCCAGGAACCCCGACGTCTCTCACAGATCCCTGAGGCTGATTCATGTCTCATTGCAAGCTGATTCTCTGTTGATGGTCCTGTGTCTCTGGAGACGATGACCTGTAAAAGGACCCACTCTGTGATGAGCTCCTGTGGGCCTTTCCTTCTCAGAAAGAGTTTTAAGTTTCCACAGGACCCCTGTCCTTTAGCCTGTAGCCTCTGCCACGGTGGTGAGTTACAGAGAAGCAGCGCTGCAGCCGGCGTGCCTGGGGCGGTGTGGAGCTCAGTGGATTGGGTCCTGGGGCGTGGATTTTGGTCCAGGCCAGTAGACACCCCTGGGAGACTTGGAGCAGGGCCATGACCCAGTCTGGGTGACGTTTCCAAACCTTGCTCTGGCTTCTGACCAGGAAAGGCTGAAGAGTGACCAGGGAGGTGGCTGGAGGTGACAGTGCCTAGAGAAGGGTGGGGACCAGCGTGACAGGAGATGAAACACGGGCATGAGAGCAAACGAGGAAGAAAGTGGCCCCTGCAGTCTGCTGGCGCGCTGCAGAGACGCCCTCGTCCACGGCCAGCGGCGGCAGGTGGTGCGGCGGCTGTGGAAGTCAGCAGGGCAGCTCCTCGATGAGGGAACGACGGAGTGGCGGTCTGATCCAGCAGCTGCACTCCGGGCACATGCCAGAGCTGAGGGAGGGGCCTCACGCCGGTATTTGTGCGCGCACGTTTGCAGCGGCGTCATCCACAATGGCCTGGAGGCAGAAACAACCAACGTGCCACCAGCGAGTGACCGGTTGTGACATGGACACACAAGGGAGTACCATCCGACCTTAGGAAGAGAGGCCGTTCTGACCCATGCTGCAGTATGGATGGCCCGTGAAGTCATGACGCCAAGAGAAAGAAACCAGCGGCCAAAGGAGAAGTAACGGCACGGTTTCAGCTGTCTGAAGTCCCTAGAGCAGGGAAGCTCGTAGAGACGGAGAGTACGATGGCAGGCACCGGGGACTGGGGGAGGGGATGGGGATTAGTGTTTCGTGGGGGCAGGGTTTCGTCGGGGAAGACGGAAGAGTTCTGGGGACAGGTAGTGGGGACGGTGCCCCTCAGCTATGAACTTCAGAGTCATTAAATCTGTAAGCTCGTTGCTATGTATATTTTATCAAATTCAGAAAATGGTCTTAAAGAAGAATTAGCATAAATCCTGTTCAAACTTTTTTTATTTTTAGAGGGGGGCGGGCAGAGGGAGAGAGAGAGAATCCCAAGCAGACGCCACGCTGATTGAGGAGCCTGATGTGGGGCTTGATCTCATGACCCTGAGATCATGACCTGAGCTGAAACGAAGACTGGAACGCTGAACTGGCGAGCCCCGCAAGTGCCCCTTACTCAAACTCTTGCGAAAAGTAGAAGAAGAGAAACATCTCCTAACAAATCCTGTGATGCTGCCATTATCCTAATACCAAGGACAGGAGTGATGCCCCCAGAAAGATAACTACAGACCAACGCCCGTGCTGAGTACACAGTAGGTGTCCTGAACGAGATACCAGCACACCGGCTCCAACGGCACGTTAAGGGTTAGACACGGTGATCAGGCGGGATTTATCCCAGGAGTGCAGGGATGCATCTTTGACATACAGAGACTAACCAGTGTGATGAGGGAAACACCTGACATGATGATCTCAATAGATGCAGAAAAGCACTTGACCCCATTCAACACCCTTTCATGACAAGAGCACGTAGCAGACTTGGAACAGAAGGGAACTTCTGTAACGGGATGAAGGGCACTTATGAAAACCTACACTTGACATTAAACTCAGTGACGAAGGATTACAAATTTTCCTCCAAATATCAGGGACTAGACAAGGTCCCCACTTCTTCATCACTTCTACCCAGCATTGTGCTGGAAGTCCTAGTTAGAGCAGGAGGCAAGGAAAAGAAATAAAAAGCACCCAAATTGGAGAGGAAAAGGTAAAGCTATCCCTCTTTGCCGATGACATGGTATATGTAGAACATCCTGAAGAACGCCCATGCCCACGCACGCACACACGCCCACGCACGCACACACACGCACGCACACACACACGCACGCACAGTGCTAGAACCAATAAATGAGTTCATCAAAGTCTCAGAGTACAAAATCAACACATAAAAGTCAGTTATGTTTCTGTGTACCGGCAATAAACAGCCTGAAAAGGAAATTAAGGAAGTAATTCCACTTCCAGTAGCATCCAAAGGGATAACATACCTAGGAATAAGTACCTGTGAAGATGAAAACTGGCACAGTAAAAACTGCTAAATAAGTTAAGGAAGACCTAATTAAGTGGAAAGACATGCAGGCGCACGGATCCGAAGGCAACGTTGGTGAGGCGGCAACGTCCCCACAGAGTGAGCTCCGGATTCAGTGTGCTCCCTGTCAGAGCTCCAGGGCCCTTTCTACAGGAATGGAACAGCTGATCCTCACATTCGTGTGGAATGGCAAGGAGCCCCAAATAACAACAAAACCTTGAAAATTAAAGACCGAGTGAGATAACCCACGTTTCCCTATTACAAAACTTACTGTAACGGTACCGTGAGTCAGAACAATGTGGCTGAAGAGGCCCTTCTCCGAAGAAGACATACAGATGACCGACAGGTACATGAAAAGGTGCTCAGTGCCACCGTCGCCAGGGAAGTGCACATCAAGACAACAGCGACCCCTCGCCACATTTAAAACGGACGATCAGGAAGAAGACGAGAGATGGCAGGTGTTGGTGAAGATGTGGAGAAAAGTGAACCGCTGTATGCGGTCAGTAGGAATGTGAGTTGGTACAGTCCCTATGGAAAACAGTGTAGATGTCCCTCAAAAAATAAAAAATGGAACTAAAATACGATCCAGCAATCCCACGTTCGGTATATGTCCACATGGAAGGAGAACACGATATTGGAGACAGATCTGCATGCCCACGTTCACTGCAGCATTACTCACAATAGACAAGACACGGAAACAACCTAAGTGTTCATCAGCAGAGGAGTAGATAGGAAGACTTGGTGTGCACACACGCACACACACACACAGAGTATTCAGCCACGGGAAAGAAGGAAACCCTCCTGTCATTTCTGCCAGCATGGATGGATCTTGAGGGCATTGTGCTAGGGGAAAAAGGCCAGACAGAAAAAGGCAAATACTGCAGATATCCCTTACATGTGGAATTTTTTTGGAAGCCAAACCACAGAACAGAGTCGAAGAGCTGTTGCCAGGGACTGGAGAGTGGGGGAAGTAGGGACGAGTTGGTGAAAGGGTGCACACGTTCAGCTCTACTACGAATAAAGTCCGAGCGTGTGAAGTAAAACATGGTGACTATAGCTGATAACTCTGCATTGTATAACTGGAATTTTCTAGAGAGAACGTAAGTATTCTTCCAAAAATATGTGATGGGCGTGTCAGCTGGATGGCAGGGGCGCTTCGACAATTGTGTGTGGAGAGACTGGAGTGTGGACTGTAAGTATCTCGTGATTGTGTCAGTCACGTCTACCTCAGTAAGGCTGATGCGGGGCAGTAGGCATTGGCGTAAGGACAGACCGTTGGAGTGGGATGGAGACTCCAGAAATAAATCCAAATCTCCATGGACAGTTGATTTTTTTTTAAAGTTTTATTTATTTATTTGACAGAGAGAGATCACAAGTAGACAGACAGGCAGGCAGAGAGAGAGAGAGGGAAGCAGGCTCGCTGCTGAGCAAAGAGCCCGATGTGGGACTCGATCTCAGGACCCTGAGATCATGACCTGAGCCGAAGGCAGTGGCTTAACCCACTGAGCCACCCAGGCGCCCTGGACAGTTGATTTTTGACGAGGGTGCAAAGCTGCTCAGTGTGGCAAGAACAGTTTCTCTGACACATCGCGAAGAGACAACCAGATGTCCACATGTGGGGAAAAAAAGATGGACCCCTACCTCACCCCGTATACAGAAATGAACCCAGAACTGGAAAAAGACCTAGATGTAGAGTGAACACCACAAAACTCTTAGAAGAAAGCATGGGGGCAGATCCTGATCTCGGATTTGTCGAAGGATTCTTAGATTTGACACCAAAATCACAAGCAACAAAAGAAAAAATAAATTACTCAAAATTAAACACTTTTGTGTGTCAAAGGGGATGATAAGAAGTGTGAAAACGCAATCTAAGGAATGGGAGAAAATATTGACTAGTCGCATATTTTTAAGGGGGTAACATACAAAACACACAAAGAACTCTCAGAATTGAGCTGCAAAAGACAAGCACAAAAAAGTGGGCAAAGAATCAGAACAGACACGTCGGCCAGAGGTGTACAACGTGGCCAACAAGCACATGAAGACATTCATCATCTTTGGACTAAATCAAGGAAACTCAAAACCACGCACTTGCTTCACACTCCCTGGGATGGCCACAATAACCATTTTTTTAACGGAAAATAACCAGCGTTGTCAGAGACGTGGAGAAATAGTGACTCTTGCGCATTGCGGTAGGAATGCAAAATGCAGCAACTCCTGTGGAAAACAGTTCAGCCGTCAGGTGGCCACGACCCAAACATCCACCGGTGGGTGGACAGAGAAACAAACTGCTGTGTCCCCCACGGTATGTTATTCGGCCTTAAAACGCCGTGCGGTTCTGCGCCTGACGACTGGGTGAGCCTCATGGAAAGCGGAGAAGCCGGGCCCGGGAGGCCCTCCATGGCCCCGTGCTGAGGGACTCCTCTCGCATGAAACGCCCCAAGGAGACAAGCCTGTGGGTGCCGGACAGACACTGTAGGGAAGGGGGGCAAGTGAGTGACTCCTTCTGGCACAAGCGTTTTCTGGGGCGATAAAGAATTTTGGAAACCCGAGAGGCAGTTGACTGATGTTGTGAATTAGTAAAGCCACTGGGTTGTGAAACACTGAATGCATGTTCTGTGAATTTCAACTCCATTAAAAGGGAAAAGAAGCCAAGCTTGTGGCCACCAGCATCGAAACCCCTAACTCCAAAGTCGCTGCTTCCCTTGGCAGCCAGCTGGGAGGGGATGAGGAAGGTGACGGGAGGTGGGCAGCGGAAGGGGGCGGGAGGGCTCAGGAGAGTTGGCGGATCTCGCCCCGGGGCAGGGGCCCGCGGCCAGCCGTGGTGGTAGAGTGGAGGGCGGAGGTTGCCGGGGAAGCAGGGCTGGACGGGCTCCGGGTGAGCTGGAGTGGCCTCTGCTGCTGGGATGGTCTCACACAGGCTTCGGCGGGAGGGGAAGGGCTAGAGTAGAGGCTGGCGGAGGTCTCTTTATGTCACCCCTTCTCCTTCCTGTCCTGCAGATGTTGAACCTCTCTGCGGCCGTGATCATGGACAATTTTGAGTACCTGACATGGGACTCTTCATCCTAGGGCCTCACCACCTGGACGAGTTCATCCAGGTCTGGGCTGACTACGACCCGGCCGCGTGGTGAGTGGCCCCCGCGCTCCGTGGTCCTCAGGGTGGTCCATGCCACGGATCTCGGGACAAGGCTGGGGGGCTTCAGGCTTGTGTCCCGGGAGGTCTGCCCCTCAGTTCTCGGCAGGGCCCGCGTAGGGTGGCGCTAGGTCCCCCTCTGGGTGGCACGTTCCTTCTCATGCCCACAGTGCTTTCACACAGCTCCCTGGACGGAGAAGTGCTCCAGGAGACCCGCAGCCTGGCCCTTAGCAGCTTCTGAGGGGTCTGTGAGGCTCCGGGCTCTTGTGGAAGAGGAGCATATGGTCCCCTCGCAGTCTGTCACATGAGGGGCCTGGAGGGCTCAAGGAAGAGGGTGTGGACACAGCAGGAGGGCCTTCCCCCGGGGCCTCACCATCCTCATGAAGCTTGGAGGCCTTCATGGAAAAAATGACATTCTTCCTGCCCACGGGCTCAGGCCTCTCCCTCTCTGCCATCGCCCTTGGGAACAGGAGCCAACACGCACCTGTGTCCCAGCCCCGGCTGCGAACAGCGGGCACTCGGTGAACTTTCACTGACATCAAAGGAGCTACCAGGAAGGGTCTAGTGTGTCGGGGACCCTCTGGTCCTGGTGTGTTACGTCAGGTGAGGGGCGGCTCGTTTCCAGACAGCAAGGTGTCGTCAGGGGACCGGCTGGGGCTAAAACGTTGTTCCGTCGTCCGTGGGAGAGTCCCGCACAGGGGGACGCTCTTACCCTCGGGGCCCACGAAGCAGCGCGGACTCACCGTCTGCCCATCTGTCTGTTCCTTCATCCCCCGCTGCCTCACTGGCTTCTTCACCCATTCACGCTCTCAAGCAGGTTCTTGAGTAGTGATTCAGGGCGCGCTCTGCAAGGCTGCCAGGACGTGGAGGGGCCAAGAGCCCTGGCTGCTGGGGAGGACACGGGCCTGCTCCCCGCCTCGGTCATGGTGAGCGCCCAGCAGACACGAATGTGAGCGAGCGGGCTCCATCCCTCCCACGCTTGGAGGCACGGGGAAGCCTGGGGAGATGGGGTGTGGGCACTCCCACGTCCTCTCTCCGCAGCTCCCCAGCCTGCCTGTGCCCCCCTCACGCAGCTCTGGGTGTGGTCACCCCTGTGTGGTAGAGGCCTGGGGGAGATGGTCAGTGTCGTCGTGGTGAGGACCCTCCAGCCCACAGATGGCCTGAGTTTCTACCTGTGTTTCCCTCAACGGAAACTCAGCGAGGGGATCAGGTGCTCTGACCCCAGGGCCCGGAAGGCCTGGGAGCTTGGCGGGGCTCCCTCAGCCTCCTTTCCTGCAGCCTTTCTGGAGCCCCTGCCGCATCCCAGGAAGGTCAGAGGATGCTGCGGGAGACCTTCCCGGGCCGGCATGTCCTGAGACCACGGGCAGCACCCGCAACTCTCGGGCATCGCTGTGCCCATAGTGTTTCTGGGTGTTCTCCGTTGTGAATCTTTTGCCATTTTCACACATTGCCGAGTGAGCGTAGCTGTTCCTTAACATTTCACGGTGTAGGTGACTGTTTCCGTGGCCTTGGGGGGTCCTGCCACTGTGCTGATGCGCCACCAGGCTGGGCCTGCCATGCCCAGTCTCGTTCTGGGGCAGGTGGGGGTTCTCTGGTCAGGTCAGAGGGCAGGGGAGACTCCAAGTGAGGCTCTTCCCAGGAGGGGCACCTGGACCGTGGGGTTGAGCGATGCTGCTGTTTGCGGGCACCGTGATTCTGGAGGTTGTGTTGCAGGGAAACGGAGATACTGTGGGTTGAGACGGGGACGTATGTCCACGTGGGCAGGACAAGCATAGGCCGGAGCAGGCCTGTGAGAGGGCAGGGCTTCTCCCACATCTCTATGAACTGCACACCCAGGACTGCCCCTCGTCCAGTCGCAGGTGGAGCAGAATTAGGACAGACAGGAAGTGGACCAGGGCCAGACTGTGGTTTCGTGATGGCGCAGGCTTTCTGAAAACGGGCCTCTGGAAGGCAGAGGCCGGTGGGAGTGTGGTCGAGAAAGTCTGTGGAAGAGCGGACAGCAGACAGAAGCCTCGGGCCAGAGGTGGCCTCTGTGAAACAGCGCACAAGCCCGTGGTCCAGAGTCACACAGACGTGACCGACAGCTGACGCTCAGGCTTGCTGCTCCCACGTGTGCCCGGGGCTGAAGACAGAGCGTGCCTCCAGACGGCAGGGGACAGGGGAAGGCCCAGCAGAGGCCACTAAGCAGACCGAGTCCTGGGCCCAGGACCAAGGAGAGTGCTTTGAGCCCTTCCTAGCCTGCATGGTAGATGCACGGATGTGGTCCTCGTGGTGTCCCAGGTGGCCACTCTGCTGTCTCCTGGTTCTCGGAGAGACTTAAAAAAACAATAGAACTCTGTGAAATTTCCACACTTTCGTATGCGTGTGTGTGTGTTTGCACCTGTGTGGCTCTGGGAGCGTGTGCACAGTGCCTATGTGCAGGGTGTTTTTGTGCGGGTACGTGTACCGTCTGCACACTCGGGGCATGCGTATGTGCATGCGTCAGCAGACACACGCGTGTGCACGTGCGCACATGGCTGCGTGTACACGTACGGGTACACACATGTGACTGTGCCGACGTGTGTGTGCTCCTGTGCACGTGTGAACGCCTGTGTGTATGAGGGTGCAAGGCACGCGCGCTTGCGTGTGTGCACGTGTGTGGACGCAGGTGTGCGTGGGCATGCATGCTGTGGGAGGTGAGGAAGGCACGGGCTGTTGCTTTCTGGTGCCCGCCTCCCCCATCTTCGTGGTGCCTCACTTTGTGGTGAAGTGTGGACCCCGAAAGGAGAATCCCGGCCCCACCTGTGTGCGATCTGTCTGCTCGTCTTTGTGCTCATCCATCCGCGCAGTCACCCTTCCGGAGCATCCGCCGCGTGCTGGGGGCCGGGGGTGTGTAGGCGAAGCAGGCCCGTGCTCTCAGGATGCTGGGTGAGATCAGGGGAGCTGTAGTGGGAGCCCAGCTGTTTGAGGAGGGAGGGACCCCATCTCCTGGTGGGTCAGAGGAGGTACCATCTGAGCCAGACTGAGAGGGGCAGGACGGATGGAGCTCCGGAGAAGCGGGTGGGGCAGGACTGAGGGAAGGGGTCTGATCGTGTGTGATGGAGAAGAGAACTCATTGCAGAGGGGCTGGAAGGGTGGCTGGGACAGGCGGAGGAGGTCTTGAACCTCAGGACCGACCACAGCTTTGGCTTAACAGACAGCGAGGACGGTGTTTGAGTCGGCACGACGGTCCTGCTCCCCCACTTTCCATCTGGTGCCCTTGGGGGTTTGATGGTGGAAGAGAGACGACGAGCCCAAGAACAGGCTGGGCATTGGGTTGGGTGATTACCAGGGCTGGGGGCTTCACCAAGCTTCCAGACCCTTCGTGATGATGCCGTGGGTCCAGTGAGGTTAGCAGGCACCTTGGGTGAGGCAGAGTGGGGCTTCCTCTTTCTTCCCTCTTCCCAGAAGTTTGGATCTGACGGGACAGGAAAGAGAAACGCGTGTTGGCTGGGGTGCCGGCCCTGGGACAAGGGGGTTCTTAGCTGGACCAGCAGATTCCAGGAGCTTCGGGAGGTGGGGACCGTCAGCAGAGCCAGGCACGGGGTCGCAGGCACGCGGGGAGCAAGGGTAGGGGCTGCCGGAGAGGGTGGGGGAGCAGGGCCCAGCGAGCGACGGGCCAGTGGCTCCGTTGTGTGCATGCTGGGGGCTGGGGGCCCGGGCCGGCTGTGTTCTCTGGTGTGTCTCCTGCCTGCCTTGGGCTCGGACATTGTCTTGGGGCTGCCATGCTTCCTGGGGCCGTCGGAGCCCCGGGGTTCCTGTAGGGAGCTGCCTGTCCAGCCGCGGGGCTCCTCTTCCGGCCGCAGGCTGGGTGGGTGGGCGGGACGGGCCCCGCTGCCTTGGTTGCCGTAACCTGTGACGTTTCCTTTCCAGTTGCCGGATTCATCATAAGGATTTGTACAGTTTGTTGCGTTGTATCACGCCACCCGTTGGCTTAGGGAAGAGCTGCCCTCGTAGGTTGGCCTACAAGGTTTGCGACTTCAGAGCCTCCATCCCACACACTCTCCCCTGCCCGAAATGCAGACACAGCACACACTCCCTGCCTGGTTTGGGAATGACGACACCTCACCTCTCTTTCCTCCTGCCCTGCCCTGCCCGCACTCCGACCTCCTGGACGCTTCGGTCCCCCATCTGATCTCCTGACCCCTCCAGCCGGCCGGGGAGAGGCAGCCTTCTGAGGCAGTGCACACGGAGCTTTCTGGCTGGGCCTCGAGGGCAGAGGTCGGCTGCTGGGTGGGAGCTGGGGGCCAGGCCCTGCCTGTGCCCAAAGAAGCAGCTGTCTCACCTGGCTTTGCCTCCCGGCTCTCAAGGGTGGGCTAATGGTCAGACAGGCTGGAGGCCAAGGGCCCCAGAGGAGGAGAGCATGGGCACAAGGAGACCGGGAGCAGCTGCCCCTCCCAGTCCGAAGAGCCCAACAACCCAGGGTTTCTGGTCCCCGAGGGAGGCGAGGGCAGAGGCAGCCGAGGCCCAAGGATGGGCTCTCCTGCTTCACCTCCGGATCGATCCACTCGGCCAAGGCTGGGCACCTGGGGAGGAGGGCCAGGCCCTGGGGCAGACGTGCCTGCCAGGAAAGAGCTGTCCCTTTTCTGTCCTGGGAGGCCTGCACCTGACCATGTCTCTGGGACCCCGAGCAGGTCCCATAGGCAGGTGTCCCCGGGGGTGGAGTTCAGGCTGCAGGCCTTGTGGCCTGTCTACCTCTGGAAGACACAGTCAGCAGCCCCCGACGCCTCCCTGGGTCTGGAGCCGGTCCCGTCTGGTGGCCCCAGCCCTGTTCCTGGCGTGCTGTCAGGAGGGGACAAGAGTGGCTCCAAGCCACCTCCGACCCCCGCTGCCCACCGCGCCCCCCCACCTGCCCCCGCAGTCTCCCATTTCCTGCCCAGCCCTGACTCCCAGCAGCAGCCCTGCCCTGGGCGGCCTCGGGCGTCTCTGGGCTTGGAGCAGGACTCACCGGTCCAGTTTATCTCGAGAGCCTCTGGGCTCCTTGCAGAACAACGTGGCTCCCGCTCTAGCTCTCTGGTCTGTTTTAGATTTTTCTCCACTTTTAGCCTCCAGGCTAACTTGGAAGCAAATTGGGCATTAAGGAGCGCTGACGTTTCTGCCGTGGCTCTCAGGCTGGCCTCTTGGGTCAGGCCCCAGCTCTCCTGGCACGGTGAAACAGCTCTCTTCCGATTTGGCATTGTCTGTGGTTCCTAAAAGTGTAAAATCCGAAGTTGACAACCCAAAGCCGCCCCGATGCAGCCCTTCCTCATCCCTCCATGTTCATTAGCTCAGACGTCACCCCTGCCCGCTGCCCTGCGTGGGGCTGGAGTGTGGAGGTGAGGCTGGGAGGGGCAAGGAGGGGATCGAGTGGAGCAGAAAAGTCCCTCATTTTGCGCGTTTTGACTTTTGGCATGTACTCTGACGCTGGTTAACTGGATCTGTTTTCTTGTCTGCTTCCTCCCCCTCCCCTCCTGCCGCACCCCTTCCTGTGGACCCCACGCTGCCTCTGCCTCTCTGGGCCGGGTCTCCGGTGGGCGCATCAGTTACAATGACATGTTTGAGATGCTGAAACCCATGTCCCCACCCCTGGGGCTGGGGAAGAAATGCCCTGCTCGAGTTGCATACAAGGTAGACCCCGACCCTGCACCCCGAGGCTGGCTGTGCTGGGGATGGCCTCCGGTCTCCTCTGGGGGCTTCTCCGTCTGTCTGTCTGCTGCTCTGCTGTCTCACTGTTTCTTCCGTTTCTCTGTTCCAACCATGTCCTCTGCCTTCCCGGACAGAGGGACACGGGTACCACGACGGTGTCTCGCAGCCACCCCTTGTTCCCGCGGGTCTGCCCACCCTGAGAGGCCCTGAGAGGCTCAGGAAGACAGAGGCGGAGCCCTCCCCCTGCCTTTCTTCCCTTTCCTTCCCTTTCCTGGAAATGACGGGACAGACCACCTTCTTGACAGAAGCTGCTTTAGTTCTGGGCCCAGGATGGCTCTCAGCTTCTCTGTCCCATAAGCGCCTGATGAAGGGGGAGGAATCCAGCCCTTTGGGGCTGACCCTGGGGTGATAGGGTTCTGCAGGGCCTCTGGCACTTGGGAGGAGCCCACGCCCAGCTCCACAGGTGCGGAACTTCCTGAGGCCTGGGCTGCCGTCAGCCTGGGGAGGAAGCATCCCCACAGTGGGAAGGAGGCACTGTGGCATTAAGAAGGAAAAGGGTGCCAGGGAGAGGCGTCCTGCTGTCGTTCCTGGGGCTTCAGAGGGCTGCTACAGGGTAAGGAGAGCCTCAGGGGCTCAGGTGGCCCCATGCCCCCTCCCTCCAATGCCCAGGAGGCTGAGCTGCAATGAGGGGTAAACTGAGGAACACCTCCTGCCATCCCTCTTTAGGAGGTGAGCAGGTCACATGGCCCAGCCCAAGCCTGTTCCCACCTGCCCATGTGTCCTCAGCCACCCCCCTTTGGTGCATGGGCACCTTCCATCCGTCCAGCAACCCCCCCACCTGCCGCCCAGCACTGAGAGCCCCCCTGCAGCTCCTGCTGCCCCAGGAAACAGAGCCAGCCTGAGTCCTGCAGCTCAGCCAGCGTGTGTCGGGAGGCTCCCTGCCCCTGCCCTCTCTCTGAGCAAGCCTCCCAGCAGAGCGCTCACCTCTCTGGTTCTGTCCACGCTGTCCATGCTCCAAACCTGGGCCCGTCTCTGTCACCTGGCTCAGCACAGCCTTTGGAAGCTAAGCGGTTGTCCTTCAAGCCGTCGGCGGACGCCTGTGCTCTCGTCCTCAGCCCTCCCCTGCCTGGCCTGCACGTTGTGCCTGCCTGGAGGCCTGCATGCGCGGCCGTAGCTTTGTTCCCAAGAAGGAGAGTTCTGTCCAAACTGGTACCTGGGGTGGGGCTGGGCAGGCCGGGCCCCTCCCCAGCTGTGCTGGCCCGTTCCAAGGTGCTGGTCATGATGAGGCCAGGGGCGGCCGCAGGCTGGGTGGGAATGGAGGGGCGTGGAGAGCTGGGGAGGGAGCAGGAGAAGGGCAGAGTGCTGTGACCAGGAGGGTCTCAGCCCAGGGCAGAGATGCCTATCTGTTTGCCCTGGCCTTGTCCTGCTGCTGCTTCCTGAGATCCTGGCCCTTCTAGGGCCTGGTCAGGCAGAGGAGAGCCTCTGGTGAAGGTGCCTTGGACAGAGCTCTCTTCTCTTGGTGATCACCTGCTCGCCCCTCCACGCTGGTGCCCAACTCCCTGACCCCCTGGAGAGGAATCCCTCTGCCTCTTTCTGTCATTGGTGCCGGTCTACAGGGACACTGTGCTCTGGGAAGCCCGTTTTCCTGGAAGCCCGTTTTCCTGGTGTGCGTCACACGGGTTAAGTGTACGGTCCTGGGACCATGAGCGGGTGAGCCAGGTGGGGCTTTGCCAGCATTCAGGGGGGCAGAGTCTGGGCTCATGTCTCCAACCAACCAACCTCTATTAGATTGAGGATTGGATTTAGGGCCGAGACACTGGGGGCAGGGCTGAGGGCCCTCCCCAAAGGGGCTGCTGTGTTACAGGGTACGGGCTTGGCAGAGGACAGGCAGAGCCCAGGGAGGGACCCTGCGCCTCCGTCTCTAGCTCCTGTCTCGTGGCAGAGGACAAGAGACTGCTGGGAGGAGATAGGTGGGTCACGGTTCCCCTAGGGCTCCAGCTGGCCAGCTCGGTGACCTGCCATGCTGAGGCCATTCCAGACATACTAGGGACACTGTTCTTCCTGGACATCACATAAGTTCTCATAGCCTCAGGCTCCGGGTAGCTGTTGGCTATTCCTGGAGGTCTGTGGGACGGACACACGTCTGTCTCCCACGGTTCTGTCCTGGAAAAATGAGGAGAGGAGAGGGGCGGTTCAGCTGATGGGGAAACAGGGAGAACAGCAGCAGGACACTGCCCCCGGTCTGGTCCGGAGTACTTTTACTCCCGTGCAGTCGTCTTGAGCCTCTCCCGACGAGCCTTCACTTGGCTCTGTGCAGTCCCATCGGCTCTGGGTCCTTCTGACTGGAAGGTGCTGGCTGCTTCTCCCAGGTCCCCTGGCTGGGTGGTGAGAGACGAAGCCTTCCTGGGTGGAGGGAGGCCTCACTGGGAGCTGGAGCTCGGGGCTGTGCTCATGGCTAACCTGCCCCTTGTCCAGGGCTCCGGGCTGCCAGGGGAACGGATGACACTGAGCAGAGCAGTAAGGACGGGGTCTTCCCGCCCATGCGTAGGGCTAACCCAGGGCACCCCAGCCTCAGTTCTGCAGCCCAAACCCCCCTCCGTCTTGAACCCAGGCCACATGCCCCTTACTCCAGCCTCGGGCAGGGGTCCTTCCGGCTGAGCATGTGCCTGTTCTTTCAGAGGGACCCAGCCTTCTGGCTTGGTGCGATGTGACAGCCTTTACCTGGATGTCCCTTTGTCTGCGGTTAGGTGAAGACTCAGCTCCGGTGAGGGTGGGGGTCCAAGGGTGAGTGTGAATGCTGGCAAAACTCCCAGCCACCCAACTTTGCTTGGGCCTGGGCACCTGCAGAAGCCCCCCCTCCCCAGGAGAAGCCCAGCCTCTAGGGGCCTCTAGCACCTTGTCGTCCCATGGTGGAGGGACCCTGGCAAGCCTGGCCCTGACCTGCTCCGCTTGTCCCTAGCGCCTGGTTCGCATGAACATGCCCATCTCCAACGAGGACATGACTGTCCACTTCACGTCCACGCTGATGGCCCTCATTCGGACTGCGCTGGAGATCAAGCTGGCTCCAGGTGAGCAAGGCAGCATCTGGGGATGGCACCGAGCCAGGACCAGGCCGTCTCACTCCAGAGCCGCCCCCAGGGGGCTGTGCAGGGAGGAGGGGTGAGGGGGCCTGTTTGGAGGGGACCGAGGACAGTTGCCCGTGGCGCCTCTGTCGGGCACCAACCTTGTCATCTGACAGCCACCCGGGGGCTTGTGAATGATCCCAGTTTCGTGGGAGGGAGCTGATGTGCAGTGAGGTTCATCGACCCATCCCGGTCACCCAGCGCTAGAGCACGCGGAGACAGCGGTCTTCCAGGGCGGAGGGTCTGTGCCTGCAGTCCACTCCCCGAAGTGAGCCCAGCCCCGGGCAGGTCCTCTCCCAAGCGGACAGGACCGCATTGCCGGTGGCCAATCTAGGAGAGAACAGACCTCCAGTGTGTCCTCCCCACCTGCAGCCTCCTGTGATGCCTGCTGTACCTTCAGAGGAGATTAGAGCCACCAGAGGGGATCGGCCTTGTCCCTGCCCCCACACCACCCTCCAAGCTGCATTCATGACCTTGAGCTCAGCCATTTTGTTTATAGCGGATGAGTCAAGGCCAGTCCCGTACCCCACCACCCCTTGCACCCTAGGTCCCGTTCTCATCATCTACCCAAAGATGTCACACCAGAAATTCTGCACCCCGCTTCTTGTCCTGTCACTTGCTTCCTCCCTGTCGGAGTCCTTGTATCCACATACAGACGTGCGACGATCTCTCCCATCTTTAAAAGGTTTTCTGCTCCCTCCGTCCGCTTCCCTGTGTTTATTCTTCCCTTCCTCGCAACCGGCTTCTTGAGAGACTGGTCTGCAGGGTCTGTCTGGTCTCTCCCGTTCACTCCGCAGGAGGGTCCGTGCGGCCGTGCTGTGGGAGCCGCGCTCGCTGAGCTGCTCAGTGACCTTATCTTCCCTGTCCACAGCTCAGCCTCTCCTCGGCTGCCGCCTCCTTCTTTTTGAATCCCTTTGAGGTTTCTTGTTGTGTTTTCTCATGTCTCCCACTCTCCGGATGTCACTGTGCCCCTCAGACTCTCTCTGTCCCCTCGGTCCTTCCACCTGTTCTCATGGCTCTAAGCACTGGGAATCCCTACTTCGTGTTTTCAGTCCAGGCCTCTTCCTGAATCCCAGACTTGCATTCTCATGTGAGGAGCTACGTGAGAAAAGTTATTTACTGTCTCCACTTGGAGGCGCAGGAAGCGTTCCAAAGCTCACTTGCCCAGACTTGATCACCACGTGTTCCCTGCAGCCTTTCCCATCTCCATCAGTGGAAACTCTCTTCTTCCAGTTGGTCACTCAAGCTTTGGAGTCATATCTGATCCCTTGTCATATCTCCTGACTCTACCTTCAAAATACACAGAGTATGATCACTCCTCTGCCCTCTCCCACTGCCAGCTCCTGTCCAAGCCACTGTCTCTTGGGTCTTGGCTAGATTGTTACCGTAGCTTCCAACTGGTCTGCCTCTGTTCTTGTCTGCCTTCAACATACCAGCAAGGACGATCATGTCAGAAACCAAACCAATAAAATTAATAAACCTCTGGCTAGACTAATCAAGAAAAAAGGAGACAACAATAACCAATATAAAGAATGAGAGAACACCACTACAGGTCCTGCCGCCATTAAATGGATAACAAGGAAATTTTATGAACAACTCTCTGTCAGTAACTTAAATGAAATGGGAAAATTCTTTGACACCAACTACCAAGCTCATTCAAGCATGGATAACCTGAGTGGGTTAAAAAAAGGAAGAGATAATCTGAGTAGCACTATACTTCATAAAGAAATTAAATTATAGTTAAAAGACTTCCAACAAGAAAATCCATGGCCCCGTTAACTCCATAGGTGAAGTTGGCCCAACATTTAAGGAGGAAATAATACCTGGCCTATATAAACTCTTCCAGAAAATAGAAAAAAAGAGCATATTTTTCAACTTACCATATGATGCTAACATTACTCTGATATCAAGATGAGACAAAGACATTATAAGAAAAGAAAATTATAGATCACTATCCCACATGACTGCAGGCACAAAAATATTCAACACAGTTTTCTCAGACTGAATCTGATTATATATATTTCTATTTATTTGATGACAAAAGTAGGGTTTATCCCAAGAATGCAAGTTGAGTTCAAGTTTAAAAATCAATCAGTATAATTTATTGTATCAATGAAGTGAAACTACATGATCATCTCAATAGATGCAGAACAAGCATTTCACAAAATTAAAAATTCTGCATAGCGTAGTAACTAAGGAAGCCCCTTCAATCTGACCAAGGATATCTGTGAAAGACCTTCAGCGAATGACACACTTAACAAAGAAAGACTTTCCCCCTAAGATCAAAAACAAAGGAAGGAGGTCTACTGTCATCCTTCCTGTTTCACATCTTACTTTAGGACCTAGCCATTGTAATAAGTTAAGAAAAAGAAATAGGAAGCATGCCAGTTGGAAAGGAAGAAATAAAGCCGTCTGTATTTACAACTGGAATGATTATCTATGGAGAAAATTTGAAAGGCTCTAAGAAAAGGTGAGTAAAATGGAGGTATCTATAAAACAAGGAATGCCAAGGATGGCTGGGAGCCACCAACATCTGGGAACAGGCAAGGAAGAATTCTTCACTAGAGCATATGGAGGAGGCATCCTCATGCTGGCACCTTGATTTTGAGCTTCTGGCTTCCAGAACTGAGATAACAAATTTCTATTGTTTTAAGCCATTAAAAGAAGTTACTGAAACAATACACAAGTTTAGCAAGGCCACAGGATACAAGGTCAATGTGCAAGAAGCAAATGTATTTCTACATATTAACAATTGAAATGGGAAAAAATTCCATTAAAATCGCACCAAAACCATGAAATACTTCTGTGTTGCTGGATAACTCTACAAAGTATATATGTGCGCTTTGTACGCTGTCAATGTCAAAGCACTGGCTGAAAGAATCGAAGACCTAACTGAGTCAAGCCCTGCATCGTCTTCCTGCACGGGAAGACTCCGTGTTGCCATGATGTCAGCTCTTCCCACACCGATCAATAGAATAAATGTTAACACAACCAAAATCCCAGTTTTTAGGTAGAAATGTACAAATGAATTCTAAAATGTCTGTAGGAAAGCAAAAGAACTTGAGAAGCAATTTTGAAAAAGTACAAAGCTGGAAAACTTACTCCACATGAATCAGAAGCTACCTATAAAGCAAGTTAATGGCAGAGACATGGGTCGGTGGAACACAAAGGACACTCACACTTACACAGCCAGTGGGTTTTTGATGAAATTGTAAAGGCAATTAATGGAGAAAGGATAATTTTTTCAACAAATGGTACTGGAAAAATTTAGACAGCTATATCCCCCCAAAGGGGAAAAATCTTGACCTTTACTATCTTAGTGTGCTTGGGCTGCCAATAACAAAATACCATAAGTGAGTGCTTTAACCCAGAAATTTATTCCTCACAGTCTAGAGGCTGAAAGTCTGATTCAAGGTGTCGGGAAGGTAGGGTTCATCCCCAGGCCTGTTCTCTGGGTTTGTAGGGTGGTCACCTTCTCACCATGTGCTCACATGGTCTTTCCTTGAGTGGGTACAGAGAGTGAACGAATTTTCTGGTGTCCCTTCCCAGAAGGACACTAACTCTGTAGGTCAGGCCCTGCCCCCCCCGACCTCATTTCACCTAATTACCTCCTTCTCAGCCTTATACAGTCCCAGCGAGAGTTCGGGTTTCAACAGGTGAGTGGGGGTAGTGCACAATGCAACCCATGGCACATACCTTTCATCTCCTACCAAAATTAACTTGAAAATGATCATAGACATAATGTAAAATGTGAAATTATAAAACCTATAGAAGGAAACACAGGAGAGAAATTTTGGCAATTTTGAGTTTGGGAAAGATTTTTTAAAAAAATATTTTATTTATTTATTTGACAGAGAGACAGAGATCACAAGCAGGCAGAGAGGCAGGCAGAGAGAGAGGAGGAAGCAGGCTCCCCGCTGAGCAGAGAGCCCGATGTGGGTCGATCCCAGGACCCTGAGATCATGACCTGAGCTGAAGGCAGAGGCTTTAATCCCCTGAGCCACCCAGGCGCCCCTGAGAAAGATTTTTTAAGAGAAAAAGCACGAGCCATCAAAGAAAAATCGATAAATTGAACTTCATCAATGTAAAAAACTTTTGCTTTACATTTAAGAAAATGAAAAGACAAGCTAAAGCAATGGTGAAAATATTTTTGAAACATATATCTGATACAGGATCAGTTTCCAGAATAGGTAAAGGTCTCCCACAACTCAGTAATAAGAAAATAGACAAACTGATAAAAATGGGCAAAGGGTTTGAACAGACATGTCACCGAGACGTATATATGGCAGGCAAGTAAACAGCTACAGAGACGCTCAATATCATTAGTCGTTAGAGAAATCCAAAATAAAGCCACAACAAGGTAACACTACATGGTTATTAATATGGTTAAAATACTTTTTTAAAAGGACAATATTAAGTCCTGGTGAGAATGCATAATATGGAATTCTTGTCACCCTAGTTTGGCAGTTCCTTACAGTTTGGCCCAGCCATCCCACCCCTAAGTGGGAAGAAAAGAAACGTCTTTACAGAAACATCGATGCAGAGGTTCACAGCTTTATTTCATAATCCCCTCCAAATGTAAGCAACAGGTGGTGAATGGATAAGCAAATTGTGGTCTGTCCATACAGTAAGATAGTCCTCAGCTATCAAAAGAAGCACACTAGGGGCGCCTGGGTGGCTCAGTGGGTTAAGCCGCTGCCTTCAGCTCAGGTCATGATCTCAGGGTCCTGGGATCGAGTCCCACATCGGGCTCTCTGCTCAGTGGAGAGCCTGCTTCCCTTCCTCTCTCTCTGCCTGCCTCTCTTGTGATTTCTCTCTGTCAAATAAAAAAAAAAAAGAAACACACTAACGACACGTTCGCCAACACAGATGAGTCTCAAATGCACTGGGCTGAGTGGGGAATCCCCCCAAACCAAGACACCCTGCGATGTTATTCCTGTGGCATTCTGGAGAAGGCTGCATAAACCGGGACAGAAAACACACAGGGAGGGGAGGGGAGGAGAAGGCCAAGGGTCAGTTACAAAGGGAGCACGGAGGGGCTTTGGCCGTGGTCCCACGTCTCGATGGTGGGGGTGGATACGTGGCTTCGGAGGTTTATCGCAGTTCACAGAAGGGGACGACTGAAAAGGAGGAGTGTCACTGTACGCACACCACACTAACCCTGATGCCAAAAAAAGATAAATCAGTATTTTATGCCTCCGCTTCTTCCCATCTCAGCATCTGCTCCTTGCAACGCCCAACCCCCATGCCCTGCTCAGTGAGCCTTGCTGTCCTGGCTCATGGCGTGTGACACAGCCTGGTCCCTTTCTGCCTTCGGGGTCGTGCACACACGACACCTTTCCTGACCACCCTGTCCAACACGGCAGCCCTCCTGGTATGTCATCCCTCCTCCTTGGCTGCTTCTGCACCCAACACCCTAGATTTTGAACTTACTGCCACTTTATTAAGCCACGTCGTGCCGCAGAGGCAGTAGCTTTGCTTTCGTTCCATCACCTAGAACAGTACCTGGCACGGGCGGGTGTCCACTCGATCGTGCTGAAGGGCTGGACCGCCACCGTGACCTTCTCCGCTCCCAGGGCCCGTGCACGCAGGCCTCTGTCTCCAGACAGGAGCCCATCGGGGCGCTCAGATGGCCGCCGTGGCCACGCTTCTTCCTGCTCTGCCCTCTCTCCTAGCACTGTCCTTGCCCGGTTTCCCTCTACACCACACCTCTCCCCGCCTGCTCCCCAAGGGGGTATGCGACGGCTGCTGACATCTCTCTTCCCCTCCACACCCTGCCCCGTCCCAGCCGGCACCAAGCAGCACCAGGGTGATGCCGAGTTGAGGAAGGAGATCTGCTCTGTGTGGGCCAATCTGCCCCAGAAGACCTTGGATGTACGGGTGCCACCCCACAAACGTAAGTGAGGGCAAGAAACTCCCCTTGTTCACCCCCTTCTGTGTCCCACCCAGAGGCAGTGCCGGGACCCCTGGGCCAGGGTGACCTCATTGATAGTCTAGACTTCGATTCCACCTGCGGGGAAACGGTCTTACGAGTGGGCACATAGGGACTGTGGGAGGGGATGACCTGGGCTTTATTCTGTTGGCCACAGTCCCCCCCATTCCCGGTGGGGGGTGTACTTAAAAAGATCCAGAGAACAGCAGGGAGACTCCTGTTAGAGATGAAGGGCTTAAAGATTAGACCCCATATCCACTTCACTGGGAGGAGATGCAGCGCCCTGTGGAGAGTCAGTACAGCTCCAGGGAGCACGTGCCCAGTGTCCAAAGACACCATGTGGGGACCGTGCAACTTTGGCCAAGCCCTGTGGCCTTTCCTGAGCGTGTCCGGGGTTCCTCATGGTGGGGGCTCTTCCCTTGTCCCACCCCACCCCGCCTTCCTCCGCCATACTCCGTCCTCTGTTTTCTCTCCCTCCAGCCAATGAGACGACAGTGGGGAAGGTGTACGCGGCTCTGATGATATTCAACTTCTACAAACAGAACAAGACCACCAGGGATCAGATTCACCAGGCCACGGGAGGCCTGTCCCAGGTACCGGGTTTCAGGGTTCCCAAGAAGTACGCCTCAGGCTCTGACACCCGTCAGCTGTTTCGACAGCAGAGGGAACGCACATCCTCCCGGGGATAGCACGGCAGGAAAAGGAGGACGAGAGGTCCCAACTGTGGCTTCACTTCTCCGCCCCCAAAGTCAGAGACTCCATGCAGCCTGTCTGCTTTCCAGTGGCTGGTCTCTTGCTAGTCCAGGGGTCCCCTGACTTGGAGAGCTAGTGTTCGGGAGCAGTAGACAAGGGACTGAGAACATGTTCCCTGGAGATGCCGCTTTCTTAAGTGGTAGAAGAAAGAAGTTTGAACAACACTCGAGGAGGTTGTCTGGGGAGGTGCGAGGAGAACTTGCTTATCCTGCACACGGGCAGGGAGCAGAGAGATTCAAACCGATGGGTCCAAGGTCATGATTTGTTCCACTCATGACTCTGACTGGGCTGGTGTGGGGCCCCGTCTTCCTGATGTCACCCTTCAAAGAGAACAACTTCCCACATAGCCAAAGCGTCAGTGACCGTATGTAGACTCTTGTCTAGAAAGTTGCCTGGTGGTCAGGGCTTGCGGGCACAGTCACCCCTCTTGGGATGGGAACTATCTGATGCCCGCCCACACCGCAGCTCCCCGTTCCCCAGGCCGTCGCAGACACCCTTCCGTGCCCTGCCCCCCACCAAGCCCGGAAATCTCAGAATTCTGCTCAATCTGGGGCTCACGCAGCCTCTGCCCGTCAATCCAAGTCGACGAGATGAAATATTTTTACCATTTCTAAGTGGATGCAGTCCCCGGATTTTGTAGGTGAGGAAGCTGAAGCTCCAAGAAGTGAAATGACTTTGCTGATGTCACTTACAGGCCAGGCTGGGAGGAAGACCCTGCCTCCCTCCTGTGTAGGGCTGGGGCAGGGCAGAAGGAGCACCAGCCCACGCTGTGGGGACCCAGCAGCTTCCTGGTGCACCTGTCTCTGCCCTTAGAGCTCTTCCCCTTCTCTGCGTCCCTTCTGCAGATGGGCCCTGTGTCCCTGTTCCACCCTCTGAAGGCTACAGGGGAGCAGACACAGCCCGTGGTGCTCCGAGGAGCCCGGGTTTTCCTTCGGCAGAAGAGCGCTGCCTCCCTCAGCAGCGGCGGGGCCCTGTGAGTACCTGGCCAGGGGGCGTGGTGCTGGGAGGAGGGAGGACTCCTGGTGTCGGCACCTCCCAGAGGGGCTCTCTGCAGGCCTGGCCGCAGGACATGGAGCCTTCAGGTCCCAGCGCCACTTTGGGAGGAGGCTCCACTGTTCACCCCGTGCCCACCTCCGCCCAGATGGTTCTCGTGGGTGGTGCCTGGAAGCTGGCCCAGGCCGGCTGCTGGAGCCGTCTGTGGTGGTCCCCAGAGCTGATTCCCCAACGCGACACAGGTGCCTCTGATGGTCCCGAGGTCAGCGGCTCCAGACCGTCCCCTCCCAGTGCGTGTGCCCATTTGCCTTCCCACGCAGGGGCCTCTGCCTCTGCTCACTCCCTGCCCGTCGAGAAATTACCTGTTTCCACCTCGGTCCCCACCGCATTCTGTTGACGCCTTGTGTGTGTCTGGTCTTCGAACCCCTCTAAGACGCCTTTCCCTCAGATGCCTGCTCCGGTCGCGCTTTCTGAAGCAGCTGCATCCGGTACACAAACTGGTGACATCCTTCTCGCCTGTCCTCTGACTCTTGCCGCAATAATTCTTGGGCATGAACCACCCAAACCGAGTGCTGTGAAAGAGCAGTGACCCGTCCTGTGCCGTGTGTCGCCGAGGGGTGGTGCAGTGGGCTCCTCTAGCCAGCCCCTGGGGCCAGCAGGGTCCCGTGTCTGCTCACACCCCATCGGCTCAAACGGACCCCTGGCTGAGCGCCGAGGGAGGGACTTCTGCTCCGCCTCATGCAGCGGGGGCTGAGGCGCAGGGCCCGAGAGCAGACTGGGCGTGGCCGGCATGCTTAGGGCTCCCGACGTCCTCTCGTTGGCACACGTTTGGATGCTCTTCTTTGAAGCCGGGTTGTGGGTCTTGCACTGTTAATGAGGTGGATTTTGCTGAGTCCTAAACTGCCCGTAACTCAGCAGCCAGGGCTTGCCGGGCACAAGCATCAACAGGATGTCCGTACTGGGCGTTGTGCACGTCATACACGTGTGGTCTTTGCTGAGAACCGTCCCTGCTCCAGCTGCACACAGGAGGCCGTGTTTAGGGCTGAGGAAGCTGTTGGCTGGGCCCAGCCCTCCCTCAGACTCCTCTCCGGGACCCGCTCGGGCTGTCTGCTCCGATCCTGGCTCTGGGTCCACACCCCTTGCCCCGTGGCCATTTGAAGGCCTGCACGGGAGGGCCTTGCGCCGCTGGGCTGCTCCTGAGCCCGGGCAGAAGGGCCAGTGTAGCTTCCTATCAGGCTGGGGCCAGGTCCTCGGTGGACTTGCCGGGGCCCACAGACCTCTGAGCCAACAGGACAATCGTCTCTGCTCTACAGACAAACCCAAGAGAGCGGCATCAAGGAGTCTGTTTCCTGGGGCACTCAGCGGACCCAGGAGGTACCCAGTGAGGCAAGGGCACCCCTGGAGCGTGGCCACTCCACAGAGATCCCAGTGGTGCAGCCGGGAAAGCCGGTGCGGGCTCCTGGGGACTCCGGCTGGGGCTGGCGGACGAGATGGGGGGCGTGAGGCAGGGATGGTGGGAGATGCCAGGAACGCGGCAGGGAGCCCCGGGGGAGGGGGAGAAGGTGAGAGTGGAGTGGAGGCTGCCGTGACTGTGCGCTGCTCCGTGCCCAGGCCGTGGAGGTCCAGATGCAGAGCGTGGCCCTGAGAGGTCCTGACGGGGAACCCCAGCCTGGCCTGGAGAGCCAGGGACGAGCGGCCTCCATGCCCCGCCTGGCTGCAGAGACTCAGGTGGGTGGTCTGGGAGGCTCAGGGTCATGGGAGGGTGGGGGAGCGGGGGATGAGGAAACCTGGCTTGGGGAGGGCTTGTGTCCCTCGTGAAGGCTCCCCACCTTATGGCAGCCTGGATGCTGTCGGCCCTGTTGGGGACTCCTGGGACTCCACAATGGACTCAAGAGGAACAGCCAGGGCCCTCCGAGGCCTGCCAAGAGTCTCCAGCACCCACCAGTGGTCAGCCTCTTTTTGGGTTACTGTGGGCCAGTGTGCGTGACCCAGCCTTTCCCTCTCTAGGACATACCTGTCCCACCCTAGTGCACCCCCTTCCCGCCAGTGCATAAGGTGCCTCACACCTTGGTCCTCCCTTTTCCGGTCGAAGCTCTGGGGACGATCTGCCCTGTTCCTTCTCTGGTGTGCAGGAGCTCCCAGCTCCGTCCCCTGCTCCTTCAGGGATGCAGGGACGCTCTAGGGCAAGGGGGCTGCATGCCCTTTCACAAGGACTCAGAGAGGGGCCTGCAGACCTGAGACTGGGTCGGGGGCCCTGTTTTCACTTGCTGGGAAGGTGAGGGGCTTTAGAAGAGCATGACCTGTGGCCTGGGGCCTTCAGCGCTGGCCTGGGGCTGGCCCTGTCCCTACCTCCTTTTGTGGTTCCTGGCTCTGCACATTCAAAATGACTTCATCCTCTAAACTTGTCTCTGTGTCCCACTGCTGGTGGCTCCCGCCCTCTTCCCCTTCCTGACCCTGGCCAGTGGAGCGGCTGCAGGACACTGAGTGGAAGCCGTGGGTCTGCTCCACGTGGGCCCATTTCCACGGGTCCTGGTTCCAGCTCAGGGCGGCAGCCCGTGGCCCTGGCCCCGCAGAGCCGTCACACGCAGCTCCCCTCGGTGCTCTCCTAG
Organism: Meles meles; assembly: GCF_922984935.1. Classification (NCBI taxonomy): domain Eukaryota; kingdom Metazoa; phylum Chordata; class Mammalia; order Carnivora; family Mustelidae; genus Meles; species Meles meles. Next base: position 163,072 of record NW_025721110.1, on the reverse strand, counting down.
CCCGGCCCCAGCCTCCCTCTTCCTGGCCTCCTCCCTGTCCTCCCGGGACAGGGAGGCAACAGCTCTCTGCGCCCTGCTGGCAGAGACGGACAGCGGGAGAAAGGGTGGCCCTGGGTGGGGAAGAGCTTTCCAGGGAGAGGGAGGGGCCTGGTGGTTCTGGAGCCCCAGACCCGTCTCTCAGACTGTGAGATAAAGGATGCCCCCCCTACCCCCCGCCCCGCAGCCGGCCCCCAGCGCCAGCCCCATGAAGCGGTCCATCTCCACACTGGCGCCCCAGCGCCCTCACGTGGCTCATCTCTGCAACGCGGCCCTGGACCGCGCCCGGGCCAGCCAGCCTGTGCGCCGCCCCCCCCCCCACCGCTGCCACCGCCGCAGGGACAGGAAGCAGAAGTCCCTGGAGAAGGGGCCCAGCCTGTCTGCAGACACAGATGGTGGTGCGTCAGGGTCCCTCGGATGTCCAGGGCCTGGGGCAGGGGTCTGAACCCTCTTCCTCTCTGTGCCTCGACCGTACAAGCAGTCCTGAGTAGGGGTGGTGAGTCGCAGGTCTGGGGAACAGGCAGGACCACCCGCCCACCTCGGCTCTTCCCCGGGTCCTCCTGCTAGTCCTGGGGACCAGGTCTGGGCTGGGGGTCTGTCTCCCCGCCTGGCTCTCTGTGCTGACTTTCCCTCTTCCTGGCCAGCACCCAGCAGGGCCGCAGGGCCAGGCCCACCCCCGGGAGAGGGACCCACAGGCTGCCGGAGGGAGCGCAGACAGGAGCAGGGCCGGTCCCAGGAGCGGAGGCAGCCTTCTTCCTCTTCCTCGGAGAAGCAGCGCTTCTACTCCTGCAACCGCTTTGGGGGCCGTGAGCCCTCGCGTCCCAAACCCTCTCTCGGCAGCCACCCCACATCGCCAACAGCTGGGCAGGAGCCAGGACCTCCGAGACCAGGAAGACGGGACCCCCTCGCTGCCCCTCCTTGTAAGACTCCCCCCGCCACCACGTTCCGAATCGTCCTTCACGTGCTGGTTCCCTGGCCCGAGTCTCCTCCCCTCTTCCTTGCCCCACTGCTCCTCCACCAGCCCAGGCCTCCCCTCCCAGCTGCCCTGGACTGGCCTCTGGTCTGGCCTCTCCCTGAGCTGTGCCTGTCCCTTTGTCACCTGTTGTTTCCAGCTACATTTCCCCCACCACACACCCTACCTGTCCCCCTCCTCGGGCGCCTGCCTCTCTCCCTGCCTCCCTGCCCCTCCTCCCAGTGGTGCTCACCTGCACTGGCCTCTGGCCCCGTACTTTCATTTTTTCCTCTTTTTGCTCTGTTCTGCTTTCTTGTAGGGTGGCGGCTCCGTGAATGGGAGTCCCTTGTTGTCGGCATCCGGTGCTAGCACCCCTGGCCGTGGCGGGCGGAGGCAGCTCCCCCAGACTCCGCCGACCCCCCGTCCCAGCGTCACCTACAAGACGGCCAACGCTTCGCCTGTCCACTTCGCTGGGGCACAGACCAGCCTCCCCACCTTCTCCCCAGGCCGGCTGAGTCGTGGCCTTTCCGAACACAACGCTCTGCTCCAGAGAGACCCCTTCAGCCAGCCCCTGGCCGCCGGCTCCAGGATCGGCTCTGACCCTTACCTGGGGCAGCGTCCGGACAGTGAGGACGCAGCCCGCACCCAGCCTGAGGACACGCTTACCTTCGAGGAGGCCGTGGCCACCGACTCAGGCCGCTCCTCCCGGACTTCCTACGTGTCCTCTCTGACCTCCCAGTCCCACCCCCTCCGCCGCGTGCCCAGCGGCTACCACTGCACTCTGGGACTCGGCTGGGGCGGCCGGGCCCGGCACAGCTACCACCACCCCGACCAGGACCACTGGTGCTAGCTGCACCGCCCACGCCACGCACCTGCGCCGCAGCCGCCTTCCGCCGATGAGTTTTATCGTCCACGCTGGCTCCGGGGGACGCTCAGGGGCACCGAGGCGGGGGCAGCAGCCCCTGCGGGGAGGGGCCCTGCCTTTGGGGCCAGCTGGGGGGAGGCCCCGCTGCTCCCCCCGCCACCTCCTCCTTCACACTGGACCGAGTCTTAAGCCCTTTCAGACGGGGCTGTGGCTCTCTCTGTCCGCCGGTCTGCCTGCCTGGGTCTCGTACCACAGACCCTACATGGGAAGTGGCTGCGTGTGCTGAGTAGGACGCTGCCGGTCTGAATCCTGCGTGCTGGGTCCCAGCATCCGGGGTGTGTGTCTGGAGCCGTTCCGAGGAGGTCTGGAGCTCGCGGAGGCCATCCTTTATCCAAGTCTGTGGCCCTGGGGAACCTGGCACGTTTGAACGCCTGGCCAGACAAGACAGAGTTGACGGTCCACGGGCAGCAGCCTGGGGAGCCTGGGCCGTGGCTCCATGCGTTCTTGGCAGCGCCCACAAACACAGACATGTCCGGCGTGGCTCTTTGTACCTGAAACCACAAGTGGACCCCAGAAATACACTCTCACACTCCGTCCTCTCCCAGATGCTGTCAACCCTGGCGGGGACCAAATCTGGAAACATTCTGGCTGTTGGTTTTGGTTTTTAATCACAACACCCTTCGCTCTTTTGTCAATTCCATATACTTGATCTAGAAAAAAGAGAAAAACAAGACTGGGGAAGGAAATAGCAATACTACTTAAAAAAATCCAACCTGTAGGAAGCTCTCAGCTCTTTGGTGTGTGTGCGTGCGCGCGCGTGTGTGTGTGTGTGTGTGTGTCTTGTGTGAGGAGACGCTCTTGCGTCCAGCCTGGGTGGTCCCCCAGCTCCCCTGGCCCCTGCTGCTCTCCACCAAGTGCCTGACTCCCGAGCCCTCTCGGGCCAGGCTCCTGGGGGCGGTGCCGTGAAGCCTGTGTGAAGCGTGGGTGAATCCTTGGAACTGTGCCCAGTTCCAGATATCGGCCAGGTCCAAGGCTGGTGCCAGTGGAGGACACTCGTGTAACATCCAGTGGGACGGCTGTCATTGGAAACGAAGCGACCACTTCCCCGTGTTCCTCCCACGAGTGAAAGGGCTTCCTGGGAAGCCACACAGCAGCGTGGAGCGTGTCCTCGTGTGGGGTGTTTTCAGTCTGTCACACTTCTGAATCTCAGGGACGGGATGCCTGCCAAAGGGGACACGATGTCTGTCGTTGTGAGCTTCTTCTCAGAGAAGGCCAGAGAGAGGGAGAGGCACTCGCAAGAGGGAGAGGTGGGGGCAGGAGGGAGGGTCTGTGTCTGGGCAGACGCGGCACTCGGGACGCCCCAAGTGAATGAGGCCACGACTCAGAGGAAGGGACGCGGCAAGGAGAAGCTTCGAGACTGTGGCTCGCGTGGGAGGCACGCGAAGCCCGGCACTGTTCGTGGCACAGGACGTGGGAAAGCAGAAAGCGAAAGAGGAATCCAACCTCATGGCCGCTCTCAAAAGGGAAACACCGGAGTTAGGAGGCTGTGGGTAAAATGCCGGGAGACCCTTTGTTGCGTGGACGAAAGGAGAACTTAGATGATCAGATTTTGGTGCGCCCTCCGTATCTGGAAACGTCAGATGATCGCTTTGCCGGATCTTTTGAGTGATCCCATTGGCTGCCACCCCATGACTCGCCTTAAAGAAACTTGGCCTGTGATGTGTGTGTGCGTTTCTCTGTGTGGAGGTGTGTCCCAGTGAGCGGGTGTCGCTAACCCATAGGGCTATGCAACAAAAGACACATGTTCAGTAGAACTAAATCACATCAGACCACCACCTGTTCCAGGGTTTCAGCACGATTGTGACCAAACCATTTTATAGAATTTCCTTACCGGAAGGCACAACACTCTGAACCTTTAAGATTACAGAGTATTTTACTGCGATAGGAAAACGATAACTGGGAGGGTATCTCAGCCTGCATGAGACCGCTGTGCTCCTGTTGCAAAGTGGAAGGATGTGTATTTTGATACTGATGTTTCATCTCTGGCCCATGTTACTTTGAATGTATCCATTCTGTGCAGAACCACAGCTGCTTCCAAGGCCATGGTGGGTGGGGAATCACTGTTGTAGCCCAGCACAGCCTCACCAGTTTGTCTGGATTCTTCTAGACACTGGAATTGGTGAAAACTACAGGGAGTGGGGGAGGAGATACCCTGTCTTGTTTTCCTGACTTTGGGTTTTGTTTCTGTATCGTCTCTTCTCAGCTATCATATGTTTCCACTGAGATCTCATAGTGAGTTGCCAAATTTGAAATGCATGAACCAGTTGTCTGCATCTGGAGCAGTCAAGCAGTGGCTGTAGTTTGAATAAGTTATGTGTGCATGTAAAATATATACATATATACATATATACGAGTATGTGCATGAAATGTATATCTTCGTACTTTTTGATACAATGTACTCATTTGTTAATTTTTAATTATATTTGATATAAATCAAAGGTTTGTTGCAAAACTTTATATTTAAGAACAGTGTTAAAAAAAACACAAACAAAAAGAAGTCCCAACCATGCAACACAACTGGGACCTGCTTTAAAACAATCCTGTGATTGATGAGTTTGCTGCCTGAGTAATATTGATCACCCAGACTTTGGATTCTGCTATTGTTTCTACAATGACATTTTGTATGAATCAAAGTCCTTGGATTAAAATAAAACTTAGCAAAAAATCAAATCAAACCCCACCATGCTGCTGGGTGATGTATGCAGGGGGTATGGGAGTCAGCAATCTGTGTGTCCTCAGGAGGCCGGGCTGCCTCCATGGGCACGCGGGTGGGAGTGCAGACCCGAGGAGCTCTCTGGAGAAAATAAGAACCCTCTGAAACTTTTTTGGGTCTGTTCATGATGCAAGTGTGGGGTTGGGCTGACGGTCATGGGTTGGGGTCAGGATCAGTGTCTGGATCGGGGCCATGGTCTGGGTTAGGTTTAAGCATAATCAGCTTTCTTCCCCCTCCTCCACCTCCCTATGCCTCCAGGATGGACAGGACTCACCCAGGGTCACACGTGAGTCAGCGGTGAGTTGGAACATTGGTTTTTGGCCTCTCACTCCTGGGCTTTAACAGAAAAGTGAAATAGCTCGTCACTGACTGTTTCAGATCCAGCTCAAGCCCACTCAGGAGCTGTAGAGGGCCTCAGAGGTCACACACAGCTCTTCCTCCCTCCCACCTGAGAAGGGTGTCACTGGCCACACTCTGCCTGGGCAGCCCCAAGTTCCAGCACCACTCTGACCCACGAGGGCACTGAGGAAACACGTATGGATTGATACAGGACTGACTGCAGTGGCCTACCTGCCCCCATGTGCAGTCTCCTTGCAGGCCGGTGGGGCTCTCCTGGCCCTGGCTAGATCCTCTGTCCCATCCAAGTGATCAACAGTGAACAGTGGACAGACAGCCCTTGGCCTATCACCATCTCAGGAGGCATCTGTGGTTCTCCAGTTCAGGCCAGGCATGGTCTTGACAACCCCTATGGCCAGTTACTGAGCTGACCGTGCTCCTGGAATGTAATAAGTCCATGGGCTGTGTAGACAGCCCCACAGGATGTTTCCATTCCCAACACCTGCGTGGTTGAGACAAGCTCGTCCTCCTTCAGTCTCCTAACCTGCCAAGTGTTGGATGCGGCCCTGGCCACAACAGCTGTCCTGCAGACTGGCTCTTCTGTCCTTTGGTCTCCCGATATGTATGTAAACCTTGGGCATGATTATTTGTTAGAATCGAGGTTATGGGAGTAACTGTGTCTCCCAGCGAGCAGTGTTCTCACTGAGACCGTGTGGATTCAGAGAGCCGCATGCAGGATTCAGGACTGTGGCCTCCAGAAGGTGTACCACGTGTGGATTCTAGGTGTGGAATGATCCTTGAGCCTCCCACGACTTCACTGAGCAATAATTTCCTGATCATCCTCATATTTGGTGTCTGCACTTTGTAAAGGAGAGAGAAGAGACTGGAATGAGCCAGTGTGTTCTCTGGGGTTGGGAGATTAATGTGTGTGTGGGGGCAGGGGTGACTCCCAGGCTTCCCTCCTCCCAAGGGCACAAGCGAGGTCTGTGTGCCTTCCAGTCTCTGAGATCCGAGGACCCAATGCCCAGGGCAGGAGCCTTGAGTGTCCCACCAACAGCAAAGTTGTTTTTTCAGCAGTTATAAGAGCGTCTTGCCATCGTGGGAGGACAGGAAGAGCCCTGGATGGGCGGCTGCAGCCCCTGACCCTAAGTGCACCCCTTCCTTCCCTGGGCTTCAGATTCCACAGCCGTGTAGTCACCCACCAGTGATGCAGAATCTGCTGCTTTCCCCGCCCAGCATCTGCTCTCACGTCCAAGTCCAGCCTCTCAGCTTCCCTTTGGGAACCACATCTCACCTGCCTCCCACCCAAACAGTTCCAGAGGGCAGACCCCCCATTCCGCCCACCTCAAAGATGGACATATGATCCAAGTCTACCCAACCCCATGCTCTGCCCTCTGGGTGCTCTGATGGCTTCAAGGATGAGAGTGTGACCCGAGCCAGGCCAAAGACACTTAAAGCCATGACTTCGTGGAACCCAAGGGAAAGAGAAACGCTTCCCAGTAGAATGGATGGTGAGTGAGTGTTAGGCTGGAGTTGCGGGAAGCCCCAGGTGCAGTGAGAGAGACTGTGCCTGAGAATGGGGTCTCCCCAGAGCACTTAGCAGGATGGAGTGTTGGAGAGGGTCCAGCTCACCCTGTGAGACTGTGAGCCCTTGGGCCTGCCAGGTCTAGACCCACTCTTGTTTCTTACAAGTGTTAATGTATTTCTACCATTTAAAAATTTATTTTACTTCAGTAAATATGTCCAGTCCCTCGCCATCCACAGTGCTGGGTGACACATCAGGGTGACAATCCCTGAGACTTCCCATGCATGGTGTCCTCACAGGGTGGGCCAGAGCAGGGGGAGACAAGAAGGTGGGGTCAGGTCCCAGAGGAGCTCCGGAACGGTTCTGTCCCTGCTCCTTCTCTGTCCCCGGAGAGGAAAACCCCAGAACAGTGAGGGGAGAACCAGCAGGAGCAAGAGGCCCCTGGATGGTTAAGTGATCTGCTTGTTTTTCCCTTATTTTAGGGTCCAGTTTGTAAATGTGCATTCTTATTAGGAAATTACCCATTTCCTCTAGGCTTTCTGTCTGATGCAATAGGTTTCTCTTATTTGACCTTTAATTTCTACTCCTTTTTAAAAAAAAAAAAAAGATTTTATTTATGTATTTGATAGAGAGAGAGAGAGAGAGAGTACAAGCAGGGGAAGCAGGAGGGACAGGGAGAAGCAGGCTTAACAGGGAGAAGCAGATGCTTGACTGACTGAGCCACACAGCCGCTCCTAATTTCTCCTCTTTTTCTAGTTTTCTACAAAATTTTCACAATTAATGAACAAATATTGATGTGTTATTTTTAGCTAAAGTCTGTATTTTATTTAAGTCCCCTCCGTTCTACCTTTCTTGCTCCAGGATCCCATGCTGGGCGCCACGTGCCATGTGCCCATCATGTCTCTTCAGGCTCTTCTTGGCCATGACCGTTTCTCAGATTTACTTGTTTTCCTCGTGATTAGACTGGGGTTATGGGTTCTGAGGAAGCAGATCAGGGAGGTAAAGGGCTTTGTCATCACTTTGTAACAAGGGAACACTTATCACTGTCCGTGTTCATGGTCACCTGCTGAGGCAATGCTGGTCAGGTTTCCCCATTGTGAAGTGACCCTTTGCCATGAGCAGGAAGACACTGCTCTGAGCCCACACTTTAGGAGAGGGGAATTAACTCCATTTCCTTGATGAATGGTTGAGTGTCTCCATCCATTCTTTGGAACTATTTGTAATTTGTTAATAAAAATGCAACCAGGTAATTTAAAAGATCCCACTCCCATTGGCTTCATTGAACAATTCATGAAATAGGCAGCATCTCATTTAGCAAAAAGAAAGGGGCCTGTTTGACCTGCAGGGGAGGGAAGGTATTTAAAGGCACAGAGGGGATTGAGAAAAAGAAATTACTAGAAAAGGATGCACTAGATGCATTCTAGGATCATTAGACAACGTCCCCTTCCTAAGGGGAACAGAAGGGGCCATTCAGCTCATGTACCAGGTTGACTGGTTGAAGGTTACGCGGAGGTGAGGTTGTGTGGAACTGCACTTAAGTCAGATAGTAAGTCTTGGTTTGCTGGCTTGGGTCTCTTGACATAAGTGACTCCATTTGGGGCCTGTGGTTTCTCTTTTAAAACATCATTTATTCTGGGGCACCTAGGTGGCTCAGTTGAGTGGCTGCTTTGGCTCGGGTCATGATCTCAGGGACCTGGGATCGAGCCCCAGGTCAGGCTCCCTGCTCAGTGGGGAGTCTGCTTCTCCCTCTCCCTCTGCCTCTCCCCTCTGCTCATGCACTTCCTCTCTTTCAAATCAATACATTAAATCTTTAAGGAATCATTTATTTTTACCAGTATGGAAACCAGGGTAGCTCGTGCTCCAGCACTACAGTGTTTGGTCGCTGGCTCATTCCTGCTTTGGTGATTGGGAGCGCTTTCCATTGACATCCTTCCATCTCTGTGGCTCTTTCCCTGAGACTTCCTTACTTTCTGATACTTCCAGACTATCCTGGCTCCTGTACTTCCTGTCTCGGTTCTAGTGTCAGCAATTTCAAGGAGCGCTGGTTAGTAGAGGGTGGTATTAAAGTCTTACACATGGGAGCTAAATGTGCTCAGTGGACAGTGCGAGGCAACAAATGCATGCATTCCCACCTGTGCCGACACACCTAGTCATAAAGATTTCTAGGTGCGACTGTCTGTGTCCACATCAAGCCAAAGACGAGTTTACATTGACGTCTCCAACCTGGCCCATCACCACGTGGAGATTGTGATCTTCTCTCTTTGCTGATCTGTAACTTCCTACTCTAACAGGGACAAACCCGGCTCTCCCCAGCTGCCATTCCAGATGTGGAACGGATGTGGTGTCTTCAGAACTGGTAGCCACCACACTTCAGGGAAAGAACTTTATCAAATAGAGTCCACCGTGTACATACAGTACATTTTCCTTTACTCTAAAGATTCCATTCATTTCCAAAGTTACCCAGGTCAGCACATTTTGTCCTGCGATCTACAGTGAGGGTCTTTTTTCCCCATACGTTTCTAATACAGTTAGATTATGTGTCCTGTTCTGTATTCCGTTGAAGGGGAGGAAGAATTTTTCCTTGGCCTGAAGTTCTTACCATGGGATTAAGAATAAAATTGACATGAGACAGATTAACAGGAGAAAAAAAAACCCCAAAGTGTAATGATGTGTGCCTAGAGACCCAATAATGAAACGGAGGTCTAAAGAAATGATCAAGGAAGCCAGGTTTCATACTTTCTAGAGAAAGAGAAAATACACCTGTGATGAAATCAAGGACAAAGAAAACTTAATCTTGGGAGCTTCAGTTAGTAAGGCATTGTAGACAGAATTTTGGCTGGGACAGTAAATTAGTAAAAAGTAACGGGGATTTTTTTTTTTTTTTATACAACCTTATGGGCTTGAAATGTCCCATCTCTGGTGATGTTGAAAACTCTTTACCTACTGGTACAGGGACATCTTCATATGAGAGATCGATTTCCTGCCTCCAGGGGGCAGAGGAGGGTCTAGGTGTCCTCATTGCATAGGCTGTCTCTTAAGTAACTGTTATTAAAATGATCTATATGTCAAAGTGGCAGATTTGGGGCAGCCTGCCCTTGAGCCCCTATTCCATCCTGTAACACTCCCACATCCTAAATAACATAGTTTCAGTAGATTATGATTTACTCTTTGGGATGCAAAAATGTTTGTGTTTTTTAAAGATTTTGTTTTTAAGTAACCTCCACACCCAACATGGGGCTCAAACTCACAACCCCAAGATCAAGAGTTGCATGCTCTCCTGACTGAGCTAGCCAGGTGTCCCAAAACGTTTGGGTTTTGACAGATGCATAATGACAGGTAGAAATCATTAAAATATCATGGAATTCACCCCCCGATGCTTTTATCATCTCCAGCTTGCCTTTTCCAGAATCTCCCACAAAGTGTGTAGCATTTTCACACTGGATTCCTTCACTTAGAAAAATATATGTAAAGTTCATCTTTGTCCTTGTATGGGGTGATGGTTTGTTTCTTTCTATTGCTGAATAGATTAACAGGAGAAAAACAAGTCAAACTTCAATATCATGCATGTGTCTTGTATTCATGGGAGATGCCCAGGGAAGCGGAGTAACTCTGTGAGTGGTTCAGCCCACACCCTAAATGCTACCTTCAACTAAAGACCGAAAGATTTTGGGTGGTGGGAAGGCCAGTTCAGGGATGTTATCAGTGAGCACAGTAAACGGGGGTACAGTTGTTCCACAGATTTAAGTCTGTGCCTTCTCTTTTGGCATGAGTTTCTTGAGGTTTAGTCATTCTGTTCCGACACAGAGGGAGACAGGCTTACAGATGGAGTGTCCCTTTAGAAGTGTGCATTTCACTCACCAATGGCACCTTTTACCCAGTTGTCAGAGGTTCTCCCGTATCTGCCGTTTCTTAAGATTAATCAGCCCAAATAACCCTTGTGACAAAGAGGCCTATTTTGGGCGGCATATTCTGCTTCCTTCTCATGGATGCGCTTAGTTCCCTTATGGATTCATTTATGGAAGGACATTCTGGCTTCTCTAAATTTGTAACCATTATGAATAGAGCTACTGTGCATAACTGCAGGAGAGTTTTTGCTTGGAAATAGTTTTTCAAAGCAGTTGTTTAAATACTAGAAGTGCGATTGTTGGATCTTAACACGAGACTTATTTCGGTTTGGAAACTGTCCAAACTGTCTTCTGAAGGGACCGTTGCTGTCATTCCTCCCCTTCCAGCAATCGGCATCCTTGTTTTTGGAGGTTATCATTTGTAGTAGTTGTGCAGTGCTGTCTCACTGTTGTTTAAATCTGTACCTTCCTCATGATGAGGTTGAGCATATTTCTGTATGCTTATTTCGTACTGTACGTCTTCTTTGTCCAGGCATGTTCAGATCCTCACCCACGATCGATTAGGATGTTGCGTTCTGATAGCTTTTTGTATATTTTGAATGCAAATATTTTACCATATTTTACCAGATGTGTATTTTGCAAACATTTCCTCCCATTTCTTGCTTGTCTTTTGGTTTTCTGAGTGAGGTCTTTCCCAGAGCAGAAGATTTTAGGAAGTTCATGTTATCAGTTTTTTCTTCTGTGGATTGGCTTTTGGTGTTGTGCGTTAAAACTCATCACCGAGCTCAAGGCCATGTGGGTTTTCTTCCGTTTTCTTTTTGCTATTTTGATTGTTTTACATTTTAAATATATCTACAATTTTGAACGAATTTCGGTGTAAGTTGTAAAGCTTGTGTCTGTATTTCACTTAATTCCACACGGTTTCTAACGAATTGTTTCTATTTCCGGGGAACTCAGGGGATGGTCGGACTCCGTTTCAGTTTGAATTTCCAAAATTAATGGATTCAGCCGGACCCCAGCAGGGACAGGTGTCTGTCCTGAACTGAGCGCACCGCTTCCTGCGCCGCCCCCACCGCCCGCAGGGGGCGCCAGAGTCACCGCCCCACACCCTCCTGCTCCGCCTGCACCGCCCGCAGGGGGCGCCAGAGTCACCGCCCCACACCCTCCTGCTCCGCCTGCACCGCCCGCAGGGGGCGCCCGAGGCCCGCTCGCGACCGTTGCTGGGCATGCGCGCTCAGGCCCCTGTCTCCGGCGCGGGCAGGAGTCCCGAGGCCTCAGGACCGGCTGTGCGGACGCGCAGGCTTCGGGAGGACGCGAGCCTCCTCCACAGTCAGGAGCCCGGATCCTCAGGACCGGCCGCGGAGGATGGAGGGCCGCGTCCACGCCGGCAGGAGTCCGGCCTCCTCAGGACCCGCTGTGGGGACTCCCGGGGGAGGCGGGCGGCGTCCGCGCTGACGGGACCCGCCGTGGAGGTCGCGGGCGGCGTCTACGCTGACAGGATCCGCTGTGGAGGTCGCGGGCGGCGTCTACGCTGACAGGACCCGCTGTGGAGGTCGCGGGCGGCGTCTACGCTGACAGGACCCGCTGTGGAGGTCGCGGGCGGCGTCTACGCTGACAGGATCCGCTGTGGAGGTCGCAGGCGGCGTCTACGCTGACAGGACCCGCTGTGGAGGTCACGGGCCGCGTCCGCGCCGACAGGAGTCCCGCCCCTCAGGCCCGCCAGAGCAGGTGAGCAGAAGCCGCCGGAGCAGGACGGGCGCGCAGTGTAGACGGTGCGGCCTCCGCGGGTTTGTGCGCGGCGCGGGGGTCGCGCGGGGCTGCGGGTACCCCTGTCCCGGCTCGGGTTAGGGTTAGGGCTTAGGGGTTCGGGTCAGGGTCAGGGCCATCATTAGGGTCACGGTCAAGGTCAGGGCTAGGGTCACGGTCAGGGTTCGGTTTAGGGTCAGGTGTAGGGTCAGGGTCAGTTTGAGTGTTAGGGTCAGGGTCAGTGTTAGGGTCCGGGTTGGGGTCAGGCTCCGGCTAACGGTCAGGGTCAGGGTTAGGGGTTAGGGTTAGGGTTAGCATTAGGGTTAGGGTTAAGCTTCGGGTTTGCCTTCAGGTTCGGGGTTAGGGTTATAGGTTAGGGGTTCGGGTTAGCGTTAGGGTTCGGGTTCGGGTTCGGGTTTGGGTTAGGGTCAGGGTCAGGGTCAGAGTCAGTTAGGGTTAGGGTTAGGGTTAGGGTTAGAGAGATAGGGTTAGGGTGAGGGTTAGGGTTAGAGGGTTAGGGTTAGTGTTAGAGAGATAGGGTTAGGGTTAGGGTCATGGTCCAGCTCAACGTTAGGGTTCGCGTTATTGTCAGGGTCAGGGTGAGGGGTTAGGGTCAGGGTTAGGATTAGGATTCGAGTTAATGTTCGGTGTTAGGGTTCGGGTTCGTGTTCAGGTTCGGGGTTTAGGGTTATGGGTTATTGGTTCGGGTTCGGGTTAGGTTTAGTGTTGGGGTTCAGGTTCGGCTTTTTATTAGGCCCTGAATGGTGGCTCCGGGCACGCCCATCTGTCCTCCCAGTCCTGACCTTCCTTCTCCTCGGCCCTCTGTCATCCCGGATCCTCTCCACCGCCTCCTCCAACAACTCTGAATGTCTCCAGGAGCAGCGTGGCAGGCGTGGGGTCTCAGGAGGTGCTGCCGCGATCCTGTGCCCCAGACGACACGGAGAAAGGAGCCACGGGACATTCTGTCATGAGGACTGGGAGGACGATCCCATCCATCTCCTTGGGCATGAACACGGTTCCAGTCCCTGCTCTTTCCACCACCGCTGTGCCAGCTGCTCCTGAAAACATGTCTGTGAACGACCGAGCCAGAGTTTCTGGGGGTGAGTCCGGGCTGAGCCCTGCTAGGTGAACGGTGCACCTGTGGCCTGGGACGGGTGCGGCTCACGGTGGTCCCAGACAGGGGTGCCTGTCCCCCTTCTCTCCAGGGGACCTGCCTTGGACCTCTGCTTCCTCACGTTCTCCCCAGGGCTGCTGGTCCCCAGACCTGACCCCTGCCGGTCTGAGGGTGACCAGCGCTGGCTCCCCAGGGTTTCCTTTGCCCGAGTCCTTGCCCGGGAGCTCCTGCATCTCCGGACACATACTCCCCGTGTGCCCAGCCTCCCCCTCGAACTTGCACGTGTTTGGTCTCTGTCCCTGTCTCTGTCCCTGTGGGACCCGGTGACTCGCAGCATGGACTGGAGCAGACCCATGGGAAACCTTTCTCTGGCCTAGGGTTGGGAGCAATGCGTCTGCCCTCTGCGGCGTGCCTTCCGGCTTTCTGCATTTCCCTGGTTTCTGTGTGGGCCACGGGAGGGAACCGCCGTGTCCTGTCTGGGGACCGACTGGGGTGTCCCAGCAGGAACAGGGGCCTTGGCCCCAAGATTGTGCCCAGAATTCCTGAAGGGGTGCCCAGGATGACATCGCCTCTGTAATCCATTCTGCGCGTCGACATCAAATAAGGGCAATTCTCTGTCCAACAGGGAAAAAAACCAAACGAATGCCCTTTGAAAGTGGGTGGGCAGACACAAAGGCACCCGTTGAGGGATTCCACTTCCAGAAACCTCCAGAACACGTGCAGGAACAGAAAGAGAAAGCAACTTAGGGGCTGCGAGGGGCCAGGCTGGGGGAGCCATGGGCAGGGAGGGCTTGGGCTCAGGGTCTCCTTTGGGGAAGGAGCTCTCCTGCAGCGACGTTCTGGGGTGTGGTGGCGCAGCGTTGGGAATGTCCTTCATGCTCATGACGTGTTCAAGGGAAAACAAGAACTTTTATTTAAAATAAATAATACACAGCATAGAGGAGATGGAAGGCGACTAGGACGGTGACTCCATAGAGGAGAGGAAGAACACAGGGGGAGGGGAGGAAACATTCTGCGGGGATGTCGGGGTCAGGGGACGGAACGGAGGGGAATTTTACGGGGAGATCTCCCCGCAGAGTTGTGGGCTCTGGATGAGGGTCTGGGAGCCCCGCAGGAGCAGGTGCCAGGGCAGGCGTTGGGACCGGGGCGGGGGCAGGGTCAGCGGTCTTGGCCAGCGCAGGATCCAGAGCAGGAGCTGGGTCCGAGGCAAGAACAGGAGCCCAGGCAAGGGCAGGGAAAGGAGCAGGAGCAAGGGCTAGGGGCTGGGGCTGGGGCGGGATCAGGGGCGTAGGCAGGGGCAAGGGAAGGCGCAGTGGTCCTGGCAAGGCCAGGGGAAGGGCCGGGCGCAGTTGAAGGGGAAGAAGCAGGGACAGGGTCTGGGTATGGGGCGGGAACAGGGGCGCAGGCAGGCGAAGGGGAGGCCGTCCTGGCCGGGGCAGGGGCAGGGGCAGGGGCAGGGGCAGGGGCAAGAACAGATGTAGGACCTGGGTCTGGGTCAGGGGCAGGGGCAGTGGCCCTGGCAGGGAAAGGAGAAGGGACAGGGGCAGGGGCAGGAGCTGGGGCAAGGGCAGGAACAGGGGCCCCGTGAGGGCCCGGGGAAGCGGTGGGACCGAGGGTGGAGCTGGGTCAGGGGCGAGAACGGGAGCACAGGCAAGGGCAGGGAAAGGAGCAGGAGCAAGGGCTGGGGGCTGGGTCTGGGGCGGGAACAGGGGCATAGGCAGGAGCAGGGGAAGGGGCAGTGGTCCTGGCAGGGCCAGGGGACGGGAAGGGGGCAGTTGAAGGGGAAGAAGCAGAGGCAGTTTCTGGGTCTGGGGCGGGAACAGGGGCGCAGGCAGGGGAAGGGGAGGCCGTCCTGGCAGGGTCAGAGGCAGGGGCAAGAACAGGGGTAGGACCTGGGTCTTTGGCAGGTCCAGGGGCAGTGGCCCTGGCAGGGAAAGGAAAAGGGACAGGGGCAGGGGCAGATGAAGGGACAGGAGCAGGAAGAGGAACTGGGGCATGTGCAGGGGTGATGGCCGGTGCAGGGTCAAGGGCAGGAGCTGGGTCTGGGGCAGGACCAGGGTCACAGGCAGGGGAAGGGGAGGCCGTCCTGGCAGGGGCATGGGAAGGGGAAACCGAAGGGGCAGGAACAGGGGTAGGACCTGGGTCTGGGGCAGGGGCAGGGACATGGGCAGGGGCAGGGGCAGGAGCAGGAGCTGGGACAAGTGCACGGGCGATGGCCTGTGCAGGGTCAAGGGCAGGAGCTGGGTCTGGGGCAGGAACCGGGGCCCTGTGAAGGCCCGGGGAAGCGGTGGGACCAAGGGAGGATCTGGGTCAGGGGCGAGAACAGGAGCACAGGCAGGGGCAGGGGACGTGGGGGTAGCTCTGGTAGGGGCAGGGGCAGGGGGAGCGGCAGGAGCAAGGCTGGGGGCACGAGCAGGAGCCGGCTCTCCCTGCACAGCATCAGCACCTCCGTGGGCAGGCGGCCGGTGCCCTGTCGGCTCCCGGTCTCCCGCCGAAGTCTCTCCCGTCACCATGTCCCCCTCCGGAGCTGCTGAGGTTGGGAGTGGGTCTTGCTTCTCCGCCTGAGTAGCTGTGAGAGGAGAGAAGGTCACCCGCGGGCCTGCCTCTCTGGGGCTTGGCAGAGACCGAGCACAGCCTAGGGTCTCCCGGAGAAGCCGCAGCCACGAAGGAACCCTCCCCGGGACGTCTCCCCGACGGCAGGCCGCCCCCTGGGTGCTCCGAGCCAGGTCGTGGCTCCCGGCCCCACGCCAGCCTGTGGGGGCTTCGCCCTGTGGGGCCCATCACCGACGCCTCCCCACACAGCCACAGGCACCCCATCCCAGCCTTCTCACCCTCGGCCTTGGCCTCCGTGGGCTCCGTGTCCAGGACCGCAGTCCAATGGAGTAGCGGGGACCGTGGTCTGGGAGGGACCGGAGGCCTTCCCAGGACCGGGGACTCCAGGGTCAGGGAGGAGTGCGTGTCTTCCCGCCTCCTTCCTCTTTCATCCGTGGCCTGCCAAGGCAGAGACGGGGAGCGTGCAAGAGGCCGCAGAGCCCTGCCCGGCCATACCCACCGTCCTCCTGCCCAGTCCCCCGGCTTCTCCCGGATCACACGCAGACCTGCACGTGCACAGCCCCGCACCTGGGTCAGGGACCCGTCCCTGCAGGGTCTCAGGATAAACCCCGGGCAGAAGGACGCAGCCCCCACACCCCATCCCACGTAGCCAGCCTGAACCTGGGGTGTGAACATGACCTGCCCACCAGGCATCTGACCCCTCATCAGCCTGCTCCTGCTCGGGGCGTGTCCACCCCCGATGAGCTCTCTTCACACACACACGCACACACGCACACACACACACACACACACACACGCACACACGGGGAGGAGGCCTGGGGCGACACGGGTGGATCGGAAGGTGTGGGGCTGTCTGACTCGGAGCCTCCCGGGGTCACCTTTCGATTCTTCTTGCCAAAGGGCCAGAGGCGTCGGGGAGCCCTGCCAGGCCCTCCGCAGTGAGGGGATGTGCTTGGCGGGCGAGCTCTCCTCTGCTCGCCTCCTCTGGACTTGGGTATGCAACAGAGGAACATGTCGCTTCTGTGGGGATCTCCGCAGAAATGAGCTGGGCAGGGGGTTGTCTCCGGAACGTGGGTGCCTGGATACGTGGGTTCCAATTCCGTTGGGCTGTGTCGTCAGGGAAGTGAGGTCACCGCTGCCTGGGGGCTCCTTACGGGACTTCCTCCTCACCCTGGAGCTCCCTGAGGGCGCCCCTCCCCCAGCTGCTCCAGGCTCACCCCCCACCCCATGCCCTGTCTCTACAGTGACCCCCACACGGCCTACCCACAGCCCCTGGGAGGCCTGGGTGCAGCTGTGGTCCCCGCTGTGAGGGCCCAGAGCTGGGTTCAGACCGGGTTCCTGCTCCGGCTCCTGCCCAGGACTGGGACCGCGGACGCACCCTGTGGCTCCCAGGGCCTCCCCAGTCTCCCCGTGTGCACACTGGGGGTGTTCTGGCTTCTACTTCTGGGGATGCCATCAGGGGTGGGACCTCTCCATACGTTCCGTACCCGCTCTCCCGGGAGGCTCGTGCACACCCTTGGCGATGCACGGGCGAGCCAGGGGCTGGGCGGGGGCATGGAGCACAGCCCAGAGGGGCCTGGATCTGCTCTGGGATCCAGGCAAAGCCACCCTCCTGCTGCCTGGGTCCCATCAGCCGTGGCAAGGTGGCAGTTCATGGAGTCTGACCGTGGTGACACAGACTTCCAGGGGCTCCCATTAGGTTGAGGTCCAAGGGCCTCGTCTGCGCCCATGTGCCGGACAGCCCCCACCGTGGTTCCCGGGCATTCCCGAATCCGTCCCGCCGGGGTGGATGGCCCGTGGGACTGAGAAGGGGACAAAGTGTTTGGCGGTCATTTCCCAGCCGATGGAGGAAAGTCTGTGACTTCTCCTGGTTCCCTCTCTCCTGTGTTCGGGGTCTGTCTCTGTCTTTGACTTTGTCTCCGGGTCTGTCTCTGTCTCTGGTTTTGTGTGTCTCACAGGAGCAGGATCTGTGGGCTCCAGGGGTGATGGGAGAACCCTCAGAAGTCTCCCTTGTCCCTGTTTCCCTCCCCTGGGCCGGTGCTTGGTTCCTTGCTAAGGCCTTGTCCCCCTGAGCAGAGCACTGACTCTGGAACCTCTTGCACATGGGGCCCTTGAGGCTGCAACAAGGAGGGTCCCGACCTTGGTCCGCAGACCAGGGCTCCAGGGCTCTGCCACATTCTGCAAGCCCACGATGTCAGCCCCCCAAGCCTGCAGGCTGTCCTCTGCTCAGAAGGACCTCGAGGGAGTCCAAAGCATGTTCCCAAGACTGGGAGCACAGTGGGTCAGGGAGAGAGATTCAAGGCCCACAGGCTCTTCGGCAAGCCTGTGGGAGCCTAGGGACAGCCCGTCTCTATGGCCCCATTGATAGAAGAGTAAGGGGAGGCCTTTGGCGGTGTAGCCCTGTCCACACTGGGGAGGGGGGGTTTACCTCTTCCTACTTCCAGGGGAGGTGTCCGGGGTGGTGACGGACACCAGGCCCCAGACCCTGTCCTCACCCAGTGCCCTGGCAAAGCCCCTGGGCCCCTTGGGGACCCCTTGACCATCAGCCCTTCCTGTCTGCTCTCCCCATGCTAAGGATCTCGGTCCTTGCCAGGAGACCTGACGCCCCTGACGCCATGGCCCAGCTGTCTCCAACCTCTTTCTTCTAATCTGCCTTGTTACCCACCATTTTCCCAGGGTGTCTCCCCCTCTGAGCCCCAGCTGGGCAGAGTGGTGTGTGTGTGTGTGTGTGTGTGTGTGTGTCTGTGTGTGTGTGTGTGTGTCTGTGTGTGTGGGTGTGTCTGTGTGTGTGTGTGTGTGTGTGTCTGTGTGTCTGTGTGTGTGTGTGTAGGTGTGTGTGTCTGTGTGTGCGTGCCTGTGTGTGTGTGTATGTGCGCACGCTCAAGCAGACGCCTCTCCCTGTCTGGGGAGGCCCGAGGTCACGTCCCCACATGGGACGGGGTGGGTAGCTCTCCCCAAGCATCTGAGAGGCTCTCACCCTCAAAGCAGACCTCATGGGAGGGTCGGGGCTTGCCTAGGACTGGAGGGAAGCTCTGCTCCTTGGACCCTGTACCCGTCTTTTGTCCTGGGCCGGTCCCTGCCTCTCTTGACCCCAGGTTCCCAACTGTCCCTGAGGCTTGGACATGGAAATGCTTGAATCTGGCCGTTCCTCCAGGGGGAGGTGGAGGTGGAGGAAAGGTGCCCCAGGCACACAGACCTCCATTCCGAGACGGCCAGGTGTGCCCAGGAGACCTGCACGCAACACCTGGACCGTGACCCAGCCTTGCGGTGGATGTGTACGCGACCCATGGCGCAGTCCCTGTCTGGTCCCCCCTGTTCCCTCACCTCTGCCACGTGCTCTGGGTCCCCGAAGTCTGCTGAGCACCAGAGCCATGCCTATCCCGGGGAGCAAGGCTCAGGATGCAAGGCCAGGAGGGTTGGACATGTGGGGATGCAAAGGTCACCGAGTACTCCCCACCCAGCTGGCCTGGAATTCAGAATCCCTCCCAGGGTCCCGTGAAATGCGGGGTTGAGCCAGAGGCCTTGGAGACATCAGTGGCAGGGAGGTCAGTGGGCCCCTTCCACTTCTCCTCTCTCCCTCTGCTTAGTCTTCCTGGTTGTACCCGGGGACAGAGGTCCAGCCTGTCCTTGGATTTAGCCCTGGCTTGAGTCAGTGGGTGGAAGGAGGACAGGGAAGGTTAGGGTTTGGGTTAGGGGTTTGGATTAGGGTGAGGGTCACAGTTAGAGTTAGGGTTAGGGTTAGAGGGCTAGGGTGAGGTTTAGAGGGTTAGGGTGAGGGTTAGGGTTAGGGTTAGAAGGTAAGGGTTAGGGCTAGAGGGATAGGCTTAGGATTAGGGTTAGGGTTAGATTTAGGGTTAGGGTGAGGGTTAGGGTGAGGGTTAGGGTAAGGGTTAGGGTTAGGGTTAGGGTTAGTGTGAGGGTCACAGTTAGAGTTAGGGTTAGGGTTAGAGGGTTAGGGTGAGGGTTAGAGGGTTAGGGTGAGGGTTAGGGTTAGGGTTAGAAGGTAAGGGTTAGGGCTAGAGGGATAGGGTTAGGATTAGGGTCAGGGTCAGGGACAGGGTCAGGGTCAGGGCTATCATTAGGGTCACGGTCAAGGTCAGGGCTAGGGTCACGGTCAGGGTTCGGTTTAGGGTCAGGTGTAGGGTCAGGGTCAGTTTGAGTGTTAGGGTCAGGGTCAGTGTTAGGGTCCGGGTTGGGGTCAGGCTCCGGCTAACGGTCAGGGTCAGGGTTAGGGGTTAGGGTTAGGGTTAGCATTAGGGTTAGGGTTAAGCTTCGGGTTTGCCTTCAGGTTCGGGGTTAGGGTTATAGGTTAGGGGTTCGGGTTAGCGTTAGGGTTCGGGTTCGGGTTCGGGTTTGGGTTAGGGTCAGGGTCAGGGTCAGGGTCAGTTATGGTTAGGGTTAGGGTTAGGGTTAGAGAGATAGGGTTAGGGTGAGGGTTAGGGTTAGAGGGTTAGGGTTAGTGTTAGAGAGATAGGGTGAGGGTTAGGGTCACGGTCCAGCTCAACGTTAGGGTTCGCCTTATTGTCAGGGTCAGGGTGAGGGGTTAGGGTCAGGATTAGGATTAGGATTCGAGTTAATGTTCGGTGTTAGGGTTCGGGTTCGTGTTCAGGTTCGGGGTTTAGGGTTATGGGTTATTGGTTCGGGTTCGGGTTAGGTTTAGTGTTGGGGTTCAGGTTCGGCTTTTTATTAGGCCCTGAATGGTGGCTCCGGGCACGCCCATCTGTCCTCCCAGTCCTGACCTTCCTTCTCCTCGGCCCTCTGTCATCCCGGATCCTCTCCACCGCCTCCTTAAACAATTCTGAATGTCTCCAGGAGCAGCGTGGCAGGCGTGGGGTCTCAGGAGGGGCTGCCGCGATCCTGTGCCCCAGACGACACGGAGAAAGGAGCCACGGGACATTCTGTCATGAGGACTGGGAGGACGATCCCATCCATCTCCTTGGGCATGAACACGGTTCCAGTCCCTGCTCTTTCCACCACCGCTGTGCCAGCTGCTCCTGAAAACACGTCTGTGAACGACCGAGCCAGAGTTTCTGGGGGTGAGTCCGGGCTGAGCCCTGCTAGGTGAACGGTGCACCTGTGGCCTGGGACGGGTGCGGCTCACGGTGGTCCCAGACAGGGGTGCCTGTCCCCCTTCTCTCCAGGGGACCTGCCTTGGACCTCTGCTTCCTCACGTTCTCCCCAGGGCTGCTGGTCCCCAGACCTGACCCCTGCCGGTCTGAGGGTGACCAGCGCTGGCTCCCCAGGGTTTCCTTTGCCCGAGTCCTTGCCCGGGAGCTCCTGCATCTCCGGACACATACTCCCCGTGTGCCCAGCCTCCCCCTCGAACTTGCACGTGTTTGGTCTCTGTCCCTGTCTCTGTCCCTGTGGGACCCGGTGACTCGCAGCATGGACTGGAGCAGACCCATGGGAAACCTTTCTCTGGCCTAGGGTTGGGAGCAATGCGTCTGCCCTCTGCGGCGTGCCTTCCGGCTTTCTGCATTTCCCTGGTTTCTGTGTGGGCCACGGGAGGGAACCGCCGTGTCCTGTCTGGGGACCGACTGGGGTGTCCCAGCAGGAACAGGGGCCTTGGCCCCAAGATTGTGCCCAGAATTCCTGAAGGGGTGCCCAGGATGACATCGCCTCTGTAATCCATTCTGCGCGTCGACATCAAATAAGGGCAATTCTCTGTCCAACAGGGAAAAAAACCAAACGAATGCCCTTTGAAAGTGGGTGGGCAGACACAAAGGCACCCGTTGAGGGATTCCACTTCCAGAAACCTCCAGAACACGTGCAGGAACAGAAAGAGAAAGCAACTTAGGGGCTGCGAGGGGCCAGGCTGGGGGAGCCATGGGCAGGGAGGGCTTGGGCTCAGGGTCTCCTTTGGGGAAGGAGCTCTCCTGCAGCGACGTTCTGGGGTGTGGTGGCGCAGCGTTGGGAATGTCCTTCATGCTCATGACGTGTTCAAGGGAAAACAAGAACTTTTATTTAAAATAAATAATACACAGCATAGAGGAGATGGAAGGCGACTAGGACGGTGACTCCATAGAGGAGAGGAAGAACACAGGGGAAGAGGAGTAAACATTCTGCGGGGATGTCGGGGTCAGGGGATGGAACGGAGGGGAATTTTACGGGGAGATCTCCCCGCAGAGTTGTGGGCTCTGGATGCGGGTCTGGGAGCCCCGCAGGAGCAGGTGCCAGGGCAGGCGTTGGGACCGGGGCGGGGGCAGGGTCAGCGGTCTTGGCCAGCGCAGGATCCAGAGCAGGAGCTGGGTCCGAGGCAAGAACAGGAGCCCAGGCAAGGGCAGGGAAAGGAGCAGGAGCAAGGGCTAGGGGCTGGGGCTGGGGCGGGATCAGGGGCGTAGGCAGGGGCAAGGGAAGGAGCAGTGGTCCTGGCAAGGCCAGGGGAAGGGCCGGGCGCAGTTGAAGGGGAAGAAGCAGGGACAGGGTCTGGGTATGGGGCGGGAACAGGGGCGCAGGCAGGCGAAGGGGAGGCCGTCCTGGCAGGGGCAGGGGCAGGGGCAAGAACAGGGGTAGGACCTGGGTCTTTGGCAGGTGCAGGGGCAGTGGCCCTGGGAGGGAAAGGAAAAGGGACAGGGGCAGGGGCAGATGAAGGGACAGGAGCAGGAAGAGGAACTGGGGCATGTGCAGGGGTGATGGCCGGTGCAGGGGCAAGGGCAGGAGCTGGGTCTGGGGCAGGACCAGGGTCACAGGCAGGGGAAGGGGAGGCCGTCCTGGCAGGGGCAGGGGCAGGGGCAGGGGCAGGGGCAGGGGCAAGAACAGATGTAGGACCTGGGTCTGGGTCAGGGGCAGGGGCAGTGGCCCTGGCAGGGAAAGGAGAAGGGACAGGGGCAGGGGCAGGAGCTGGGGCAAGGGCAGGAACAGGGGCCCCGTGAGGGCCCGGGGAAGCGGTGGGACCGAGGGAGGAGCTGGGTCAGGGGCGAGAACGGGAGCACAGGCAAGGGCAGGGAAAGGAGCAGGAGCAAGGGCTAGGGGCAGGGTCTGGGGCGGGAACAGGGGCATAGGCAGGAGCAGGGGAAGGGGCAGTGGTCCTGGCAGGGCCAGGGGACGGGAAGGGGGCAGTTGAAGGGGAAGAAGCAGAGGCAGTTTCTGGGTCTGGGGCGGGAACAGGGGCGCAGGCAGGGGAAGGGGAGGCCGTCCTGGCAGGGTCAGAGGCAGGGGCAAGAACAGGGGTAGGACCTGGGTCTTTGGCAGGTCCAGGGGCAGTGGCCCTGGCAGGGAAAGGAAAAGGGACAGGGGCAGGGGCAGATGAAGGGACAGGAGCAGGAAGAGGAACTGGGGCATGTGCAGGGGTGATGGCCGGTGCAGGGTCAAGGGCAGGAGCTGGGTCTGGGGCAGGACCAGGGTCACAGGCAGGGGAAGGGGAGGCCGTCCTGGCAGGGGCATGGGAAGGGGAAACCGAAGGGGCAGGAACAGGGGTAGGACCTGGGTCTGGGGCAGGGGCAGGGACATGGGCAGGGGCAGGGGCAGGAGCAGGAGCTGGGACAAGTGCACGGGCGATGGCCTGTGCAGGGTCAAGGGCAGGAGCTGGGTCTGGGGCAGGAACAGGGGCCCTGTGAAGGCCCGGGGAAGCGGTGGGACCAAGGGACCAAGATCTGGGTCAGGGGCGAGAACAGGAGCACAGGCAGGGGCAGGGGACGTGGGGGTAGCTCTGGTAGGGGCAGGGGCAGGGGGAGCGGCAGGAGCAAGGCTGGGGGCACGAGCAGGAGCCGGCTCTCCCTGCACAGCATCAGCACCTCCGTGGGCAGGCGGCCGGTGCCCTGTTGGCTCCCGGTCTCCCGCCGAAGTCTCTCCCGTCACCATGTCCCCCTCCGGAGCTGCTGAGGTTGGGAGTGGGTCTTGCTTCTCCGCCTGAGTAGCTGTGAGAGGAGAGAAGGTCACCCGCGGGCCTGCCTCTCCCTGGGGCTTGGCAGAGACCGAGCACAGCCTAGGGTCTCCCGGAGAAGCCGCAGCCACGAAGGAACCCTCCCCGGGACGTCTCCCCGACGGCAGGCCGCCCCCTGGGTGCTCCGAGCCAAGTCGTGGCTCCCGGCCCCACGCCAGCCTGTGGGGGCTTCGCCCTGTGGGGCCCATCACCGACGCCTCCCCACACAGCCCCAGGCACCCCATCCCAGCCTTCTCACCCTCGGCCTTGGCCTCCGTGGGCTCCGTGTCCAGGACCGCAGTCCAATGGAGTAGCGGGGACCGTGGTCTGGGAGGGACCGGAGGCCTTCCCAGGACCGGGGACTCCAGGGTCAGGGAGGAGTGCGTGTCTTCCCGCCTCCTTCCTCTTTCATCCGTGGCCTGCCAAGGCAGAGACGGGGAGCGTGCAAGAGGCCGCAGAGCCCTGCCCGGCCATACCCACCGTCCTCCTGCCCAGTCCCCCGGCTTCTCCCGGATCACACGCAGACCTGCACGTGCACAGCCCCGCACCTGGGTCAGGGACCCGTCCCTGCAGGGTCTCAGGATAAACCCCGGGCAGAAGGGCGCAGCCCCCACACCCCATCCCACGTAGCCAGCCTGAACCTGGGGTGTGAACATGACCTGCCCACCAGGCATCTGACCCCTCATCAGCCTGCTCCTGCTCGGGGCGTGTCCACCCCCGATGAGCTCTCTTCACACACACACGCACACACACACACACACAAACACACACACACACACACACACACACGCACACACGGGGAGGAGGCCTGGGGCGACACGGGTGGATCGGAAGGTGTGGGGCTGTCTGACTCGGAGCCTCCCGGGGTCACCTTTCGATTCTTCTTGCCAAAGGGCCAGAGGCGTCGGGGAGCCCTGCCAGGCCCTCCGCAGTGAGGGGATGTGCTTGGCGGGCGAGCTCTCCTCTGCTCGCCTCCTCTGGACTTGGGTATGCAACAGAGGAACATGTCGCTTCTGTGGGGATCTCCGCAGAAATGAGCTGGGCAGGGGGTTGTCTCCGGAACGTGGGTGCCTGGACACGTGGGTTCCAATTCCGTTGGGCTGTGTCGTCAGGGAAGTGAGGTCACCGCTGCCTGGGGGCTCCTTACGGGACTTCCTCCTCACCCTGGAGCTCCCTGAGGGCGCCCCTCCCCCAGCTGCTCCAGGCTCACCCCCCACCCCATGCCCTGTCTCTACAGTGACCCCCACACGGCCTACCCACAGCCCCTGGGAGGCCTGGGTGCAGCTGTGGTCCCCGCTGTGAGGGCCCAGAGCTGGGTTCAGACCGGGTTCCTGCTCCGGCTCCTGCCCAGGACTGGGACCGCGGACGCACCCTGTGGCTCCCAGGGCCTCCCCAGTCTCCCCGTGTGCACACTGGGGGTGTTCTGGCTTCTACTTCTGGGGATGCCATCAGGGGTGGGACCTCTCCATACGTTCCGTACCCGCTCTCCCGGGAGGCTCGTGCACACCCTTGGCGATGCACGGGCGAGCCAGGGGCTGGGCGGGGGCATGGAGCACAGCCCAGAGGGGCCTGGATCTGCTCTGGGATCCAGGCAAAGCCACCCTCCTGCTGCCTGGGTCCCATCAGCCGTGGCAAGGTGGCAGTTCATGGAGTCTGACCGTGGTGACACAGACTTCCAGGGGCTCCCATTAGGTTGAGGTCCAAGGGCCTCGTCTGCGCCCATGTGCCGGACAGCCCCCACCGTGGTTCCCGGGCATTCCCGAATCCGTCCCGCCAGGGTGGATGGCCCGTGGGCCTGAGAAGGGGACAAAGTGTTTGGCGGTGATTTCCCAGCCGATGGAGGAAAGTCTGTGACTTCTCCTGGTTCCCTCTCTCCTGTGTTCGGGGTCTGTCTCTGTCTTTGACTTTGTCTCCGGGTCTGTCTCTGTCTCTGGTTTTGTGTGTCTCACAGGAGCAGGATCTGTGGGCTCCAGGGGTGATGGGCGAACCCTCAGAAGTCTCCCTTGTCCCTGTTTCCCTCCCCTGGGCCGGTGCTTGGTTCCTTGCTAAGGCCTTGTCCCCCTGAGCAGAGCACTGACTCTGGAACCTCTTGCACATGGGGCCCTTGAGGCTGCAACAAGGAGGGTCCCGACCTTGGTCCGCAGACCAGGGCTCCAGGGCTCTGCCACATTCTGCAAGCCCACGATGTCAGCCCCCCAAGCCTGCAGGCTGTCCTCTGCTCAGAAGGACCTCGAGGGAGTCCAAAGCATGTTCCCAAGACTGGGAGCACAGTGGGTCAGGGAGAGAGATTCAAGGCCCACAGGCTCTTCGGCAAGCCTGTGGGAGCCTAGGGACAGCCCGTGTCTATGGCCCCATTGGTAGAAGAGTAAGGGGAGGCCTTTGGCGGTGTAGCCCTGTCCACACTGGGGAGGGGGGGTTTACCTCTTCCTACTTCCAGGGGAGGTGTCCGGGGTGGTGACGGACACCAGGCCCCAGACCCTGTCCTCACCCAGTGCCCTGGCAAAGCCCCTGGGCCCCTTGGGGACCCCTTGACCATCAGCCCTTCCTGTCTGCTCTCCCCATGCTAAGGATCTCGGTCCTTGCCAGGAGACCTGACGCCCCTGACGCCATGGCCCAGCTGTCTCCAACCTCTTTCTTCTTATCTGCCTTGTTACCCACCATTTTCCCAGGGTGTCTCCCCCTCTGAGCCCCAGCTGGGCAGAGTGGTGTGTGTGTGTGTGTGTGGGTGTGTCTGTGTGTGTGTGGGTGTGTGTGTCTGTGTGTCTGTGTGTGTGTGTGTAGGTGTGTGTGTCTGTGTGTGCGTGCCTGTGTGTGTGTGTATGTGCGCACGCTCAAGCAGACGCCTCTCCCTGTCTGGGGAGGCCCGAGGTCACGTCCCCACATGGGACGGGGTGGGTAGCTCTCCCCAAGCATCTGAGAGGCTCTCACCCTCAAAGCAGACCTCATGGGAGGGTCGGGGCTTGCCTAGGACTGGAGGGAAGCTCTGCTCCTTGGACCCTGTACCCGTCTTTTGTCCTGGGCCGGTCCCTGCCTCTCTTGACCCCAGGTTCCCAACTGTCCCTGAGGCTTGGACATGGAAATGCTTGAATCTGGCCGTTCCTCCAGGGGGAGGTGGAGGTAGAGGAAAGGTGCCCCAGGCACACAGACCTCCATTCCGAGACGGCCAGGTGTGCCCAGGAGACCTGCACGCAACACCTGGACCGTGACCCAGCCTTGCGGTGGATGTGTACGCGACCCATGGCGCAGTCCCTGTCTGGTCCCTCCTGTTCCCTCACCTCTGCCACGTGCTCTGGGTCCCCGAAGTCTGCTGAGCACCAGAGCCATGCCTATCCCGGGGAGCAAGGCTCAGGATGCAAGGCCAGGAGGGTTGGACATGTGGGGATGCAAAGGTCACCGAGTACTCCCCACCCAGCTGGCCTGGAATTCAGAATCCCTCCCAGGGTCCCGTGAAATGCGGGGTTGAGCCAAAGGCCTTGGAGACATCAGTGGCAGGGAGGTCAGTGGGCCCCTTCCACTTCTCCTCTCTCCCTCTGCTTAGTCTTCCTGGTTGTACCCGGGGACAGAGGTCCAGCCTGTCCTTGGATTTAGCCCTGGCTTGAGTCAGTGGGTGGAAGGAGGACAGGGAAGGTTGGGGTTTGGGTTAGGGGTTTGGGTTAGGGTGAGGGTCACAGTTAGAGTTAGGGTTAGGGTTAGAGGGCTAGGGTGAGGTTAAGAGGGTTAGGGTGAGGGTTAGGGTTAGGGTTAGAAGGTAAGGGTTAGGGCTAGAGGGATAGGCTTAGGATTAGGGTTAGGGTTAGATTTAGGGTTAGGGTGAGGGTTAGGGTGAGGGTTAGGGTAAGGGTTAGGGTTAGGGTTAGTGTGAGGGTCACAGTTAGAGTTAGGGTTAGGGTTAGAGGGTTAGGGTGAGGGTTAGAGGGTTAGGGTGAGGGTTAGGGTTAGGGTTAGAAGGTAAGGGTTAGGGCTAGAGGGATAGGGTTAGGATTAGGGTCAGGGTCAGGGACAGGGTCAGGGTCAGGGCTATCATTAGGGTCACGGTCAAGGTCAGGGCTAGGGTCACGGTCAGGGTTCGGTTTAGGGTCAGGTGTAGGGTCAGGGTCAGTTTGAGTGTTAGGGTCAGGGTCAGTGTTAGGGTCCGGGTTGGGGTCAGGCTCCGGCTAACGGTCAGGGTCAGGGTTAGGGGTTAGGGTTAGGGTTAGCATTAGGGTTAGGGTTAAGCTTCGGGTTTGCCTTCAGGTTCTGGGTTAGGGTTATAGGTTAGGGGTTCGGGTTAGCGTTAGGGTTCGGGTTCGGGTTCGGGTTTGGGTTAGGGTCAGGGTCAGGGTCAGGGTCAGTTAGGGTTAGGGTTAGGGTTAGGGTTAGAGAGATAGGTTTAGGGTGAGGGTTAGGGTTAGAGGGTTAGGGTTAGTGTTAGAGAGATAGGGTTAGGGTTAGGGTCACGGTCCAGCTCAACGTTAGGGTTCGCGTTATTGTCAGGGTCAGGGTGAGGGGTTAGGGTCAGGGTTAGGATTAGGATTCGAGTTAATGTTTGGTGTTAGGGTTCGGGTTCGTGTTCAGGTTCGGGGTTTAGGGTTATGGGTTATTGGTTCGGGTTCGGGTTAGGTTTAGTGTTGGGGTTCAGGTTCGGCTTTTTATTAGGCCCTGAATGGTGGCTCCGGGCACGCCCATCTGTCCTCCCAGTCCTGACCTTCCTTCTCCTCGGCCCTCTGTCATCCCGGATCCTCTCCACCGCCTCCTTAAACAATTCTGAATGTCTCCAGGAGCAGCGTGGCAGGCGTGGGGTCTCAGGAGGTGCTGCCGCGATCCTGTGCCCCAGACGACACGGAGAAAGTAGCCACGGGACATTCTGTCATGAGGACTGGGAGGACGATCCCATCCATCTCCTTGGGCATGAACACGGTTCCAGTCCCTGCTCTTTCCACCACCGCTGTGCCAGCTGCTCCTGAAAACACGTCTGTGAACGACCGAGCCAGAGTTTCTGGGGGTGAGTCCGGGCTGAGCCCTGCTAGGTGAACGGTGCACCTGTGGCCTGGGACGGGTGCGGCTCACGGTGGTCCCAGGCAGGGGTGCCTGTCCCCCTTCTCTCCAGGGGACCTGCCTTGGACCTCTGCTTCCTCACGTTCTCCCCAGGGCTGCTGGTCCCCAGACCTGACCCCTGCCGGTCTGAGGGTGACCAGCGCTGGCTCCCCAGGGTTTCCTTTGCCCGAGTCCTTGCCCGGGAGCTCCTGCATCTCCGGACACATACTCCCCGTGTGCCCAGCCTCCCCCTCGAACTTGCACGTGTTTGGTCTCTGTCCCTGTCTCTGTCCCTGTGGGACCCGGTGACTCGCAGCATGGACTGGAGCAGACCCATGGGAAACCTTTCTCTGGCCTAGGGTTGGGAGCAATGCGTCTGCCCTCTGCGGCGTGCCTTCCGGCTTTCTGCATTTCCCTGGTTTCTGTGTGGGCCACGGGAGGGAACCGCCGTGTCCTGTCTGGGGACCGACTGGGGTGTCCCAGCAGGAACAGGGGCCTTGGCCCCAAGATTGTGCCCAGAATTCCTGAAGGGGTGCCCAGGATGACATCGCCTCTGTAATCCATTCTGCGCGTCGACATCAAATAAGGGCAATTCTCTGTCCAACAGGGAAAAAAACCAAACGAATGCCCTTTGAAAGTGGGTGGGCAGACACAAAGGCACCCGTTGAGGGATTCCACTTCCAGAAACCTCCAGAACACGTGCAGGAACAGAAAGAGAAAGCAACTTAGGGGCTGCGAGGGGCCAGGCCGGGGGAGCCATGGGCAGGGAGGGCTTGGGCTCAGGGTCTCCTTTGGGGAAGGAGCTCTCCTGCAGCGACGTTCTGGGGTGTGGTGGCGCAGCGTTGGGAATGTCCTTCATGCTCATGACGTGTTCAAGGGAAAACAAGAACTTTTATTTAAAATAAATAATACACAGCATAGAGGAGATGGAAGGCGACTAGGACGGTGACTCCATAGAGGAGAGGAAGAACACAGGGGGAGGGGAGGAAACATTCTGCGGGGATGTCGGGGTCAGGGGACGGAACGGAGGGGAATTTTACGGGGAGATCTCCCCGCAGAGTTGTGGGCTCTGGATGCGGGTCTGGGAGCCCCGCAGGAGCAGGTGCCAGGGCAGGCGTTGGGACCGGGGCGGGGGCAGGGTCAGCGGTCTTGGCCAGCGCAGGATCCAGAGCAGGAGCTGGGTCCGAGGCAAGAACAGGAGCCCAGGCAAGGGCAGGGAAAGGAGCAGGAGCAAGGGCTAGGGGCTGGGGCTGGGGCGGGATCAGGGGCATAGGCAGGGGCAAGGGAAGGCGCAGTGGTCCTGGCAAGGCCAGGGGAAGGGCCGGGCGCAGTTGAAGGGGAAGAAGCAGGGACAGGGTCTGGGTATGGGGTGGGAACAGGGGCGCAGGCAGGCGAAGGGGAGGCCGTCCTGGCAGGGGCAGGGGCAGGGGCAGGGGCAGGGGCAAGAACAGATGTAGGACCTGGGTCTGGGTCAGGGGCAGGGGCAGTGGCCCTGGCAGGGAAAGGAGAAGGGACAGGGGCAGGGGCAGGAGCTGGGGCAAGGGCAGGAACAGGGGCCCCGTGAGGGCCCGGGGAAGCGGTGGGACCGAGGGAGGAGCTGGGTCAGGGGCGAGAACGGGAGCACAGGCAAGGGCAGGGAAAGGAGCAGGAGCAAGGGCTAGGGGCAGGGTCTGGGGCGGGAACAGGGGCATAGGCAGGAGCAGGGGAAGGGGCAGTGGTCCTGGCAGGGCCAGGGGACGGGAAGGGGTCAGTTGAAGGGGAAGAAGCAGAGGCAGTTTCTGGGTCTGGGGCGGGAACAGGGGCGCAGGCAGGGGAAGGGGAGGCCGTCCTGGCAGGGTCAGAGGCAGGGGCAAGAACAGGGATAGGACCTGGGTCTTTGGCAGGTCCAGGGGCAGTGGCCCTGGCAGGGAAAGGAAAAGGGACAGGGGCAGGGGCAGATGAAGGGACAGGAGCAGGAATAGGAACTGGGGCATGTGCAGGGGTGATGGCCGGTGCAGGGTCAAGGGCAGGAGCTGGGTCTGGGGCAGGACCAGGGTCACAGGCAGGGGAAGGGGAGGCCGTCCTGGCAGGGGCATGGGAAGGGGAAACCGAAGGGGCAGGAACAGGGGTAGGACCTGGGTCTGGGGCAGGGGCAGGGACATGGGCAGGGGCAGGGGCAGGAGCAGGAGCTGGGACAAGTGCACGGGCGATGGCCTGTGCAGGGTCAAGGGCAGGAGCTGGGTCTGGGGCAGGAACAGGGGCCCTGTGAAGGCCCGGGGAAGCGGTGGGACCAAGGGAGGATCTGGGTCAGGGGCGAGAACAGGAGCACAGGCAGGGGCAGGGGACGTGGGGGTAGCTCTGGTAGGGGCAGGGGCAGGGGGAGCGGCAGGAGCAAGGCTGGGGGCACGAGCAGGAGCCGGCTCTCCCTGCACAGCATCAGCACCTCCGTGGGCAGGCGGCCGGTGCCCTGTCGGCTCCCGGTCTCCCGCCGAAGTCTCTCCCGTCACCATGTCCCCCTCCGGAGCTGCTGAGGTTGGGAGTGGGTCTTGCTTCTCCGCCTGAGTAGCTGTGAGAGGAGAGAAGGTCACCCGCGGGCCTGCCTCTCCCTGGGGCTTGGCAGAGACCGAGCACAGCCTAGGGTCTCCCGGAGAAGCCGCAGCCACGAAGGAACCCTCCCCGGGACGTCTCCCCGACGGCAGGCCGCCCCCTGGGTGCTCCGAGCCAAGTCGTGGCTCCCGGCCCCACGCCAGCCTGTGGGGGCTTCGCCCTGTGGGGCCCATCACCGACGCCTCCCCACACAGCCCCAGGCACCCCATCCCAGCCTTCTCACCCTCGGCCTTGGCCTCCGTGGGCTCCGTGTCCAGGACCGCAGTCCAATGGAGTAGCGGGGACCGTGGTCTGGGAGGGACCGGAGGCCTTCCCAGGACCGGGGACTCCAGGGTCAGGGAGGAGTGCGTGTCTTCCCGCCTCCTTCCTCTTTCATCCGTGGCCTGCCAAGGCAGAGACGGGGAGCGTGCAAGAGGCCGCAGAGCCCTGCCCGGCCATACCCACCGTCCTCCTGCCCAGTCCCCCGGCTTCTCCCGGATCACACGCATACCTGCACGTGCACAGCCCCGCACCTGGGTCAGGGACCCGTCCCTGCAGGGTCTCAGGATAAACCCCGGGCAGAAGGACGCAGCCCCCACACCCCATCCCACGTAGCCAGCCTGAACCTGGGGTGTGAACATGACCTGCCCACCAGGCATCTGACCCCTCATCAGCCTGCTCCTGCTCGGGGCGTGTCCACCCCCGATGAGCTCTCTTCACACACACACGCACACACACACACACACACACACACACACACACACACGCACACACGGGGAGGAGGCCTGGGGCGACACGGGTGGATCGGAAGGTGTGGGGCTGTCTGACTCGGAGCCTCCCGGGGTCACCTTTCGATTCTTCTTGCCAAAGGGCCAGAGGCGTCGGGGAGCCCTGCCAGG
Source organism: Meles meles (assembly GCF_922984935.1). Classification (NCBI taxonomy): domain Eukaryota; kingdom Metazoa; phylum Chordata; class Mammalia; order Carnivora; family Mustelidae; genus Meles; species Meles meles. The sequence goes on along the minus strand of NW_025721110.1, from coordinate 130,989 downwards.
CCCTCCGCAGTGAGGGGATGTGCTTGGCGGGCGAGCTCTCCTCTGCTCGCCTCCTCTGGACTTGGGTATGCAACAGAGGAACATGTCGCTTCTGTGGGGATCTCCGCAGAAATGAGCTGGGCAGGGGGTTGTCTCCGGAACGTGGGTGCCTGGACACGTGGGTTCCAATTCCGTTGGGCTGTGTCGTCAGGGAAGTGAGGTCACCGCTGCCTGGGGGCTCCTTACGGGACTTCCTCCTCACCCTGGAGCTCCCTGAGGGCGCCCCTCCCCCAGCTGCTCCAGGCTCACCCCCCACCCCATGCCCTGTCTCTACAGTGACCCCCACACGGCCTACCCACAGCCCCTGGGAGGCCTGGGTGCAGCTGTGGTCCCCGCTGTGAGGGCCCAGAGCTGGGTTCAGACCGGGTTCCTGCTCCGGCTCCTGCCCAGGACTGGGACCGCGGACGCACCCTGTGGCTCCCAGGGCCTCCCCAGTCTCCCCGTGTGCACACTGGGGGTGTTCTGGCTTCTACTTCTGGGGATGCCATCAGGGGTGGGACCTCTCCATACGTTCCGTACCCGCTCTCCCGGGAGGCTCGTGCACACCCTTGGCGATGCACGGGCGAGCCAGGGGCTGGGCGGGGGCATGGAGCACAGCCCAGAGGGGCCTGGATCTGCTCTGGGATCCAGGCAAAGCCACCCTCCTGCTGCCTGGGTCCCATCAGCCGTGGCAAGGTGGCAGTTCATGGAGTCTGACCGTGGTGACACAGACTTCCAGGGGCTCCCATTAGGTTGAGGTCCAAGGGCCTCGTCTGCGCCCATGTGCCGGACAGCCCCCACCGTGGTTCCCGGGCATTCCCGAATCCGTCCCGCCAGGGTGGATGGCCCGTGGGCCTGAGAAGGGGACAAAGTGTTTGGCGGTGATTTCCCAGCCGATGGAGGAAAGTCTGTGACTTCTCCTGGTTCCCTCTCTCCTGTGTTCGGGGTCTGTCTCTGTCTTTGACTTTGTCTCCGGGTCTGTCTCTGTCTCTGGTTTTGTGTGTCTCACAGGAGCAGGATCTGTGGGCTCCAGGGGTGATGGGAGAACCCTCAGAAGTCTCCCTTGTCCCTGTTTCCCTCCCCTGGGCCGGTGCTTGGTTCCTTGCTAAGGCCTTGTCCCCCTGAGCAGAGCACTGACTCTGGAACCTCTTGCACATGGGGCCCTTGAGGCTGCAACAAGGAGGGTCCCGACCTTGGTCCGCAGACCAGGGCTCCAGGGCTCTGCCACATTCTGCAAGCCCACGATGTCAGCCCCCCAAGCCTGCAGGCTGTCCTCTGCTCAGAAGGACCTCGAGGGAGTCCAAAGCATGTTCCCAAGACTGGGAGCACAGTGGGTCAGGGAGAGAGATTCAAGGCCCACAGGCTCTTCGGCAAGCCTGTGGGAGCCTAGGGACAGCCCGTGTCTATGGCCCCATTGGTAGAAGAGTAAGGGGAGGCCTTTGGCGGTGTAGCCCTGTCCACACTGGGGAGGGGGGGTTTACCTCTTCCTACTTCCAGGGGAGGTGTCCGGGGTGGTGACGGACACCAGGCCCCAGACCCTGTCCTCACCCAGTGCCCTGGCAAAGCCCCTGGGCCCCTTGGGGACCCCTTGACCATCAGCCCTTCCTGTCTGCTCTCCCCATGCTAAGGATCTCGGTCCTTGCCAGGAGACCTGACGCCCCTGACGCCATGGCCCAGCTGTCTCCAACCTCTTTCTTCTTATCTGCCTTGTTACCCACCATTTTCCCAGGGTGTCTCCCCCTCTGAGCCCCAGCTGGGCAGAGTGGTGTGTGTGTGTGTGTGTGTGTGTGTGTGTGTGTGTGTGTGTGAGTGTCTGTGTGTGTGGGTGTGTCTGTGTGTGTGTGGGTGTGTGTGTCATTGTGTCTGTGTGTGTGTGTGTGTAGGTGTGTGTGTCTGTGTGTGCGTGCCTGTGTGTGTGTGTATGTGCGCACGCTCAAGCAGACGCCTCTCCCTGTCTGGGGAGGCCCGAGGTCACGTCCCCACATGGGACGGGGTGGGTAGCTCTCCCCAAGCATCTGAGAGGCTCTCACCCTCAAAGCAGACCTCATGGGAGGGTCGGGGCTTGCCTAGGACTGGAGGGAAGCTCTGCTCCTTGGACTCTGTACCCGTCTTTTGTCCTGGGCCGGTCCCTGCCTCTCTTGACCCCAGGTTCCCAACTGTCCCTGAGGCTTGGACATGGAAATGCTTGAATCTGGCCGTTCCTCCAGGGGGAGGTGGAGGTGGAGGAAAGGTGCCCCAGGCACACAGACCTCCATTCCGAGACGGCCAGGTGTGCCCAGGAGACCTGCACGCAACACCTGGACCGTGACCCAGCCTTGCGGTGGATGTGTACGCGACCCATGGCGCAGTCCCTGTCTGGTCCCCCCTGTTCCCTCACCTCTGCCACGTGCTCTGGTCCCCGAAGTCTGCTGAGCACCAGAGCCATGCCTATCCCGGGGAGCAAGGCTCAGGATGCAAGGCCAGGAGGGTTGGACATGTGGGGATGCAAAGGTCACCGAGTACTCCCCACCCAGCTGGCCTGGAATTCAGAATCCCTCCCAGGGTCCCGTGAAATGCGGGGTTGAGCCAAAGGCCTTGGAGACATCAGTGGCAGGGAGGTCAGTGGGCCCCTTCCACTTCTCCTCTCTCCCTCTGCTTAGTCTTCCTGGTTGTTCCCGGGGACAGAGGTCCAGCCTGTCCTTGGATTTAGCCCTGGCTTGAGTCAGTGGGTGGAAGGAGGACAGGGAAGGTTAGGGTTTGGGTTAGGGGTTTGGGTTAGGGTGAGGGTCACAGTTAGAGTTAGGGTTAGGGTTAGAGGGCTAGGGTGAGGTTTAGAGGGTTAGGGTGAGGGTTAGGGTTAGGGTTAGAAGGTAAGGGTTAGGGCTAGAGGGATAGGCTTAGGATTAGGGTTAGGGTTAGATTTAGGGTTAGGGTGAGGGTTAGGGTGAGGGTTAGGGTAAGGGTTAGGGTTAGGGTTAGGGTTAGTGTGAGGGTCACAGAGTTAGGGTTAGGGTTAGAGGGTTAGGGTGAGGGTTAGAGGGTTAGGGTGAGGGTTAGGGTTGGGGTTAGAAGGTAAGGGTTAGGGCTAGAGGGATAGGCTTAGGATTAGGGTCAGGGTCAGGGACAGGGTCAGGGTCAGGGCTATCATTAGGGTCACGGTCAAGGTCAGGGCTAGGGTCACGGTCAGGGTTCGGTTTAGGGTCAGGTGTAGGGTCAGGGTCAGTTTGAGTGTTAGGGTCAGGGTCAGTGTTAGGGTCCGGGTTGGGGTCAGGCTCCGGCTAACGGTCAGGGTCAGGGTTAGGGGTTAGGGTTAGGGTTAGCATTAGGGTTAGGGTTAAGCTTCGGGTTTGCCTTCAGGTTCGGGGTTAGGGTTATAGGTTAGGGGTTCGGGTTAGCATTAGGGTTCGGGTTCGGGTTCGGGTTTGGGTTAGGGTCAGGTTCAGGGTCAGGGTCAGGGTCAGGGTCAGGGTCAGGGTCAGTTAGGGTTAGGGTTAGGGTTAGGGTTAGAGAGATAGGGTTAGGGTGAGTGTTAGGGTTAGAGGGTTAGGGTTAGTGTTAGAGAGATAGGGTTAGGGTTAGGGTCACGGTCCAGCTCAACGTTAGGGTTCGCGTTATTGTCAGGGTCAGGGTGAGGGGTTAGGGTCAGGGTTAGGATTAGGATTCGAGTTAATGTTCGGTGTTAGCGTTCGGGTTCGTGTTCAGGTGCGGGGTTTAGGGTTATGGGTTATTGGTTCGGGTTCGGGTTAGGTTTAGTGTTGGGGTTCAGGTTCGGCTTTTTATTAGGCCCTGAATGGTGGCTCCGGGCACGCCCATCTGTCCTCCCAGTCCTGACCTTCCTTCTCCTCGGCCCTCTGTCATCCCGGATCCTCTCCACCGCCTCCTTAAACAATTCTGAATGTCTCCAGGAGCAGCGTGGCAGGCGTGGGGTCTCAGGAGGTGCTGCCGCGATCCTGTGCCCCAGACGACACGGAGAAAGTAGCCACGGGACATTCTGTCATGAGGACTGGGAGGACGATCCCATCCATCTCCTTGGGCATGAACACAGTTCCAGTCCCTGCTCTTTCCACCACCGCTGTGCCAGCTGCTCCTGAAAACACGTCTGTGAACGACCGAGCCAGAGTTTCTGGGGGTGAGTCCGGGCTGAGCCCTGCTAGGTGAACGGTGCACCTGTGGCCTGGGACGGGTGCGGCTCACGGTGGTCCCAGACAGGGGTGCCTGTCACCATTCTCTCCAGGGGACCTGCCTTGGACCTCTGCTTCCTCACGTTCTCCCCAGGGCTGCTGGTCCCCAGACCTGACCCCTGCCGGTCTGAGGGTGACCAGCGCTGGCTCCCCAGGGTTTCCTTTGCCCGAGTCCTTGCCCGGGAGCTCCTGCATCTCCGGACACATACTCCCCGTGTGCCCAGCCTCCCCCTCGAACTTGCACGTGTTTGGTCTCTGTCCCTGTCTCTGTCCCTGTGGGACCCGGTGACTCGCAGCATGGACTGGAGCAGACCCATGGGAAACCTTTCTCTGGCCTAGGGTTGGGAGCAATGCGTCTGCCCTCTGCGGCGTGCCTTCCGGCTTTCTGCATTTCCCTGGTTTCTGTGTGGGCCACGGGAGGGAACCGCCGTGTCCTGTCTGGGGACCGACTGGGGTGTCCCAGCAGGAACAGGGGCCTTGGCCCCAAGATTGTGCCCAGAATTCCTGAAGGGGTGCCCAGGATGACATCGCCTCTGTAATCCATTCTGCGCGTCGACATCAAATAAGGGCAATTCTCTGTCCAACAGGGAAAAAAACCAAACGAATGCCCTTTGAAAGTGGGTGGGCAGACACAAAGGCACCCGTTGAGGGATTCCACTTCCAGAAACCTCCAGAACACGTGCAGGAACAGAAAGAGAAAGCAACTTAGGGGCTGCGAGGGGCCAGGCCGGGGGAGCCATGGGCAGGGAGGGCTTGGGCTCAGGGTCTCCTTTGGGGAAGGAGCTCTCCTGCAGCGACGTTCTGGGGTGTGGTGGCGCAGCGTTGGGAATGTCCTTCATGCTCATGACGTGTTCAAGGGAAAACAAGAACTTTTATTTAAAATAAATAATACACAGCATAGAGGAGATGGAAGGCGACTAGGACGGTGACTCCATAGAGGAGAGGAAGAACACAGGGGGAGGGGAGGAAACATTCTGCGGGGATGTCGGGGTCAGGGGACGGAACGGAGGGGAATTTTACGGGGAGATCTCCCCGCAGAGTTGTGGGCTCTGGATGCGGGTCTGGGAGCCCCGCAGGAGCAGGTGCCAGGGCAGGCGTTGGGACCGGGGCGGGGGCAGGGTCAGCGGTCTTGGCCAGCGCAGGATCCAGAGCAGGAGCTGGGTCCGAGGCAAGAACAGGAGCCCAGGCAAGGGCAGGGAAAGGAGCAGGAGCAAGGGCTAGGGGCTGGGGCTGGGGCGGGATCAGGGGCATAGGCAGGGGCAAGGGAAGGCGCAGTGGTCCTGGCAAGGCCAGGGGAAGGGCCGGGCGCAGTTGAAGGGGAAGAAGCAGGGACAGGGTCTGGGTATGGGGCGGGAACAGGGGCGCAGGCAGGCGAAGGGGAGGCCGTCCTGGCAGGGGCAGGGGCAGGGGCAGGGGCAGGGGCAGGGGCAGGGGCAGGGGCAGGGGCAGGGGCAAGAACAGATGTAGGACCTGGGTCTGGGTCAGGGGCAGGGGCAGTGGCCCTGGCAGGGAAAGGAGAAGGGACAGGGGCAGGGGCAGGAGCTGGGGCAAGGGCAGGAACAGGGGCCCCGTGAGGGCCCGGGGAAGCGGTGGGACCGAGGGAGGAGCTGGGTCAGGGGCGAGAACGGGAGCACAGGCAAGGGCAGGGAAAGGAGCAGGAGCAAGGGCTAGGGGCAGGGTCTGGGGCGGGAACAGGGGCATAGGCAGGAGCAGGGGAAGAGGCAGTGGTCCTGGCAGGGCCAGGGGACGGGAAGGGGGCAGTTGAAGGGGAAGAAGCAGAGGCAGTTTCTGGGTCTGGGGCGGGAACAGGGGCGCAGGCAGGGGAAGGGGAGGCCGTCCTGGCAGGGTCAGAGGCAGGGGCAAGAACAGGGGTAGGACCTGGGTCTTTGGCAGGTCCAGGGGCAGTGGCCCTGGCAGGGAAAGGAAAAGGGACAGGGGCAGGGGCAGATGAAGGGACAGGAGCAGGAAGAGGAACTGGGGCATGTGCAGGGGTGATGGCCGGTGCAGGGTCAAGGGCAGGAGCTGGGTCTGGGGCAGGACCAGGGTCACAGGCAGGGGAAGGGGAGGCCGTCCTGGCAGGGGCATGGGAAGGGGAAACCGAAGGGGCAGGAACAGGGGTAGGACCTGGGTCTGGGGCAGGGGCAGGGACATGGGCAGGGGCAGGGGCAGGAGCAGGAGCTGGGACAAGTGCACGGGCGATGGCCTGTGCAGGGTCAAGGGCAGGAGCTGGGTCTGGGGCAGGAACAGGGGCCCTGTGAAGGCCCGGGGAAGCGGTGGGACCAAGGGACCAAGATCTGGGTCAGGGGCGAGAACAGGAGCACAGGCAGGGGCAGGGGACGTGGGGGTAGCTCTGGTAGGGGCAGGGGCAGGGGGAGCGGCAGGAGCAAGGCTGGGGGCACGAGCAGGAGCCGGCTCTCCCTGCACAGCATCAGCACCTCCGTGGGCAGGCGGCCGGTGCCCTGTCGGCTCCCGGTCTCCCGCCGAAGTCTCTCCCGTCACCATGTCCCCCTCCGGAGCTGCTGAGGTTGGGAGTGGGTCTTGCTTCTCCGCCTGAGTAGCTGTGAGAGGAGAGAAGGTCACCCGCGGGCCTGCCTCTCCCTGGGGCTTGGCAGAGACCGAGCACAGCCTAGGGTCTCCCGGAGAAGCCGCAGCCACGAAGGAACCCTCCCCGGGACGTCTCCCCGACGGCAGGCCGCCCCCTGGGTGCTCCGAGCCAAGTCGTGGCTCCCGGCCCCACGCCAGCCTGTGGGGGCTTCGCCCTGTGGGGCCCATCACCGACGCCTCCCCACACAGCCCCAGGCACCCCATCCCAGCCTTCTCACCCTCGGCCTTGGCCTCCGTGGGCTCCGTGTCCAGGACCGCAGTCCAATGGAGTAGCGGGGACCGTGGTCTGGGAGGGACCGGAGGCCTTCCCAGGACCGGGGACTCCAGGGTCAGGGAGGAGTGCGTGTCTTCCCGCCTCCTTCCTCTTTCATCCGTGGCCTGCCAAGGCAGAGACGGGGAGCGTGCAAGAGGCCGCAGAGCCCTGCCCGGCCATACCCACCGTCCTCCTGCCCAGTCCCCCGGCTTCTCCCGGATCACACGCAGACCTGCACGTGCACAGCCCCGCACCTGGGTCAGGGACCCGTCCCTGCAGGGTCTCAGGATAAACCCCGGGCAGAAGGACGCAGCCCCCACACCCCATCCCACGTAGCCAGCCTGAACCTGGGGTGTGAACATGACCTGCCCACCAGGCATCTGACCCCTCATCAGCCTGCTCCTGCTCGGGGCGTGTCCACCCCCGATGAGCTCTCTTCACACACACACGCACACACACACACACACAAACACACACACACACACACACACACATGCACACACGGGGAGGAGGCCTGGGGCGACACGGGTGGATCGGAAGGTGTGGGGCTGTCTGACTCGGAGCCTCCCGGGGTCACCTTTCGATTCTTCTTGCCAAAGGGCCAGAGGCGTCGGGGAGCCCTGCCAGGCCCTCCGCAGTGAGGGGATGTGCTTGGCGGGCGAGCTCTCCTCTGCTCGCCTCCTCTGGACTTGGGTATGCAACAGAGGAACATGTCGCTTCTGTGGGGATCTCCGCAGAAATGAGCTGGGCAGGGGGTTGTCTCCGGAACGTGGGTGCCTGGACACGTGGGTTCCAATTCCGTTGGGCTGTGTCGTCAGGGAAGTGAGGTCACCGCTGCCTGGGGGCTCCTTACGGGACTTCCTCCTCACCCTGGAGCTCCCTGAGGGCGCCCCTCCCCCAGCTGCTCCAGGCTCACCCCCCACCCCATGCCCTGTCTCTACAGTGACCCCCACACGGCCTACCCACAGCCCCTGGGAGGCCTGGGTGCAGCTGTGGTCCCCGCTGTGAGGGCCCAGAGCTGGGTTCAGACCGGGTTCCTGCTCCGGCTCCTGCCCAGGACTGGGACCGCGGACGCACCCTGTGGCTCCCAGGGCCTCCCCAGTCTCCCCGTGTGCACACTGGGGGTGTTCTGGCTTCTACTTCTGGGGATGCCATCAGGGGTGGGACCTCTCCATACGTTCCGTACCCGCTCTCCCGGGAGGCTCGTGCACACCCTTGGCGATGCACGGGCGAGCCAGGGGCTGGGCGGGGGCATGGAGCACAGCCCAGAGGGGCCTGGATCTGCTCTGGGATCCAGGCAAAGCCACCCTCCTGCTGCCTGGGTCCCATCAGCCGTGGCAAGGTGGCAGTTCATGGAGTCTGACCGTGGTGACACAGACTTCCAGGGGCTCCCATTAGGTTGAGGTCCAAGGGCCTCGTCTGCGCCCATGTGCCGGACAGCCCCCACCGTGGTTCCCGGGCATTCCCGAATCCGTCCCGCCAGGGTGGATGGCCCGTGGGACTGAGAAGGGGACAAAGTGTTTGGCGGTGATTTCCCAGCCGATGGAGGAAAGTCTGTGACTTCTCCTGGTTCCCTCTCTCCTGTGTTCGGGGTCTGTCTCTGTCTTTGACTTTGTCTCCGGGTCTGTCTCTGTCTCTGGTTTTGTGTGTCTCACAGGAGCAGGATCTGTGGGCTCCAGGGGTGATGGGAGAACCCTCAGAAGTCTCCCTTGTCCCTGTTTCCCTCCCCTGGGCCGGTGCTTGGTTCCTTGCTAAGGCCTTGTCCCCCTGAGCAGAGCACTGACTCTGGAACCTCTTGCACATGGGGCCCTTGAGGCTGCAACAAGGAGGGTCCCGACCTTGGTCCGCAGACCAGGGCTCCAGGGCTCTGCCACATTCTGCAAGCCCACGATGTCAGCCCCCCAAGCCTGCAGGCTGTCCTCTGCTCAGAAGGACCTCGAGGGAGTCCAAAGCATGTTCCCAAGACTGGGAGCACAGTGGGTCAGGGAGAGAGATTCAAGGCCCACAGGCTCTTCGGCAAGCCTGTGGGAGCCTAGGGACAGCCCGTGTCTATGGCCCCATTGGTAGAAGAGTAAGGGGAGGCCTTTGGCGGTGTAGCCCTGTCCACACTGGGGAGGGGGGGTTTACCTCTTCCTACTTCCAGGGGAGGTGTCCGGGGTGGTGACGGACACCAGGCCCCAGACCCTGTCCTCACCCAGTGCCCTGGCAAAGCCCCTGGGCCCCTTGGGGACCCCTTGACCATCAGCCCTTCCTGTCTGCTCTCCCCATGCTAAGGATCTCGGTCCTTGCCAGGAGACCTGACGCCCCTGACGCCATGGCCCAGCTGTCTCCAACCTCTTTCTTCTTATCTGCCTTGTTACCCACCATTTTCCCAGGGTGTCTCCCCCTCTGAGCCCCAGCTGGGCAGAGTGGTGTGTGTGTGTGTGTGTGGGTGTGTCTGTGTGTGTGTGGGTGTGTGTGTCTGTGTGTCTGTGTGTGTGTGTGTAGGTGTGTGTGTCTGTGTGTGCGTGCCTGTGTGTGTGTGTATGTGCGCACGCTCAAGCAGACGCCTCTCCCTGTCTGGGGAGGCCCGAGGTCACGTCCCCACATGGGACGGGGTGGGTAGCTCTCCCCAAGCATCTGAGAGGCTCTCACCCTCAAAGCAGACCTCATGGGAGGGTCGGGGCTTGCCTAGGACTGGAGGGAAGCTCTGCTCCTTGGACCCTGTACCCGTCTTTTGTCCTGGGCCGGTCCCTGCCTCTCTTGACCCCAGGTTCCCAACTGTCCCTGAGGCTTGGACATGGAAATGCTTGAATCTGGCCGTTCCTCCAGGGGGAGGTGGAGGTGGAGGAAAGGTGCCCCAGGCACACAGACCTCCATTCCGAGACGGCCAGGTGTGCCCAGGAGACCTGCACGCAACACCTGGACCGTGACCCAGCCTTGCGGTGGATGTGTACGCGACCCATGGCGCAGTCCCTGTCTGGTCCCCCCTGTTCCCTCACCTCTGCCACGTGCTCTGGGTCCCCGAAGTCTGCTGAGCACCAGAGCCATGCCTATCCCGGGGAGCAAGGCTCAGGATGCAAGGCCAGGAGGGTTGGACATGTGGGGATGCAAAGGTCACCGAGTACTCCCCACCCAGCTGGCCTGGAATTCAGAATCCCTCCCAGGGTCCCGTGAAATGCGGGGTTGAGCCAAAGGCCTTGGAGACATCAGTGGCAGGGAGGTCAGTGGGCCCCTTCCACTTCTCCTCTCTCCCTCTGCTTAGTCTTCCTGGTTGTACCCGGGGACAGAGGTCCAGCCTGTCCTTGGATTTAGCCCTGGCTTGAGTCAGTGGGTGGAAGGAGGACAGGGAAGGTTAGGGTTTGGGTTAGGGGTTTGGGTTAGGGTGAGGGTCACAGTTAGAGTTAGGGTTAGGGTTAGAGGGCTAGGGTGAGGTTTAGAGGGTTAGGGTGAGGGTTAGGGTTAGGGTTAGAAAGTAAGGGTTAGGGCTAGAGGGATAGGCTTAGGATTAGGGTTAGGGTTAGATTTAGGGTTAGGGTGAGGGTTAGGGTGAGGGTTAGGGTAAGGGTTAGGGTTAGGGTTCGTGTGAGGGTCACAGTTAGAGTTAGGGTTAGGGTTAGAGGGTTAGGGTGAGGGTTAGAGGGTTAGGGTGAGGGTTAGGGTTAGGGTTAGAAGGTAAGGGTTAGGGCTAGAGGGATAGGGTTAGGATTAGGGTCAGGGTCAGGGACAGGGTCAGGGTCAGGGCTATCATTAGGGTCACGGTCAAGGTCAGGGCTAGGGTCACGGTCAGGGTTCGGTTTAGGGTCAGGTGTAGGGTCAGGGTCAGTTTGAGTGTTAGGGTCAGGGTCAGTGTTAGGGTCCGGGTTGGGGTCAGGCTCCGGCTAACGGTCAGGGTCAGGGTTAGGGGTTAGGGTTAGGGTTAGCATTAGGGTTAGGGTTAAGCTTCGGGTTTGCCTTCAGGTTCGGGGTTAGGGTTATAGGTTAGGGGTTCGGGTTAGCGTTAGGGTTCGGGTTCGGGTTCGGGTTTGGGTTAGGGTCAGGGTCAGGGTCAGGGTCAGTTAGGGTTAGGGTTATGGTTAGGGTTAGAGAGATAGGGTTAGGGTGAGGGTTAGGGTTAGAGGGTTAGGGTTAGTGTTAGAGAGATAGGGTTAGGGTTAGGGTCACGGTCCAGCTCAACGTTAGGGTTCGCGTTATTGTCAGGGTCAGGGTGAGGGGTTAGGGTCAGGGTTAGGATTAGGATTCGAGTTAATGTTCGGTGTTAGGGTTCGGGTTCGTGTTCAGGTGCGGGGTTTAGGGTTATGGGTTATTGGTTCGGGTTCGGGTTAGGTTTAGTGTTGGGGTTCAGGTTCGGCTTTTTATTAGGCCCTGAATGGTGGCTCCGGGCACGCCCATCTGTCCTCCCAGTCCTGACCTTCCTTCTCCTCGGCCCTCTGTCATCCCGGATCCTCTCCACCGCATCCTTAAACAATTCTGAATGTCTCCAGGAGCAGCGTGGCAGGCGTGGGGTCTCAGGAGGTGCTGCCGCGATCCTGTGCCCCAGACGACACGGAGAAAGTAGCCACGGGACATTCTGTCATGAGGACTGGGAGGACGATCCCATCCATCTCCTTGGGCATGAACACGGTTCCAGTCCCTGCTCTTTCCACCACCGCTGTGCCAGCTGCTCCTGAAAACACGTCTGTGAACGACCGAGCCAGAGTTTCTGGGGGTGAGCCCTGCTAGGTGAACGGTGCACCTGTGGCCTGGGACGGGTGCGGCTCACGGTGGTCCCAGACAGGGGTGCCTGTCCCCCTTCTCTCCAGGGGACCTGCCTTGGACCTCTGCTTCCTCACGTTCTCCCCAGGGCTGCTGGTCCCCAGACCTGACCCCTGCCGGTCTGAGGGTGACCAGCGCTGGCTCCCCAGGGTTTCCTTTGCCCGAGTCCTTGCCCGGGAGCTCCTGCATCTCCTGACACATACTCCCCGTGTGCCCAGCCTCCCCCTCGAACTTGCACGTGTTTGGTCTCTGTCCCTGTCTCTGTCCCTGTGGGACCCGGTGACTCGCAGCATGGACTGGAGCAGACCCATGGGAAACCTTTCTCTGGCCTAGGGTTGGGAGCAATGCGTCTGCCCTCTGCGGCGTGCCTTCCGGCTTTCTGCATTTCCCTGGTTTCTGTGTGGGCCACGGGAGGGAACCGCCGTGTCCTGTCTGGGGACCGACTGGGGTGTCCCAGCAGGAACAGGGGCCTTGGCCCCAAGATTGTGCCCAGAATTCCTGAAGGGGTGCCCAGGATGACATCGCCTCTGTAATCCATTCTGCGCGTCGACATCAAATAAGGGCAATTCTCTGTCCAACAGGGAAAAAAACCAAACGAATGCCCTTTGAAAGTGGGTGGGCAGACACAAAGGCACCCGTTGAGGGATTCCACTTCCAGAAACCTCCAGAACACGTGCAGGAACAGAAAGAGAAAGCAACTTAGGGGCTGCGAGGGGCCAGGCCGGGGGAGCCATGGGCAGGGAGGGCTTGGGCTCAGGGTCTCCTTTGGGGAAGGAGCTCTCCTGCAGCGACGTTCTGGGGTGTGGTGGCGCAGCGTTGGGAATGTCCTTCATGCTCATGACGTGTTCAAGGGAAAACAAGAACTTTTATTTAAAATAAATAATACACAGCATAGAGGAGATGGAAGGCGACTAGGACGGTGACTCCATAGAGGAGAGGAAGAACACAGGGGGAGGGGAGGAAACATTCTGCGGGGATGTCGGGGTCAGGGGACGGAACGGAGGGGAATTTTACGGGGAGATCTCCCCGCAGAGTTGTGGGCTCTGGATGCGGGTCTGGGAGCCCCGCAGGAGCAGGTGCCAGGGCAGGCGTTGGGACCGGGGCGGGGGCAGGGTCAGTGGTCTTGGCCAGCGCAGGATCCAGAGCAGGAGCTGGGTCCGAGGCAAGAACAGGAGCCCAGGCAAGGGCAGGGAAAGGAGCAGGAGCAAGGGCTAGGGGCTGGGGCTGGGGCGGGATCAGGGGCATAGGCAGGGGCAAGGGAAGGCGCAGTGGTCCTGGCAAGGCCAGGGGAAGGGCCGGGCGCAGTTGAAGGGGAAGAAGCAGGGACAGGGTCTGGGTATGGGGCGGGAACAGGGGCGCAGGCAGGCGAAGGGGAGGCCGTCCTGGCAGGGGCAGGGGCAGGGGCAGGGGCAAGAACAGATGTAGGACCTGGGTCTGGGTCAGGGGCAGGGGCAGTGGCCCTGGCAGGGAAAGGAGAAAGGACAGGAACAGGGGCAGGAGCTGGGGCAAGGGCAGGAACAGGGGCCCCGTGAGGGCCCGGGGAAGCGGTGGGACCGAGGGAGGAGCTGGGTCAGGGGCGAGAACGGGAGCACAGGCAAGGGCAGGGAAAGGAGCAGGAGCAAGGGCTAGGGGCTGGGTCTGGGGCGGGAACAGGGGCATAGGCAGGAGCAGGGGAAGGGGCAGTGGTCCTGGCAGGGCCAGGGGACGGGAAGGGGGCAGTTGAAGGGGAAGAAGCAGAGGCAGTTTCTGGGTCTGGGGCGGGAACAGGGGCGCAGGCAGGGGAAGGGGAGGCCGTCCTGGCAGGGTCAGAGGCAGGGGCAAGAACAGGGGTAGGACCTGGGTCTTTGGCAGGTCCAGGGGCAGTGGCCCTGGCAGGGAAAGGAAAAGGGACAGGGGCAGGGGCAGATGAAGGGACAGGAGCAGGAAGAGGAACTGGGGCATGTGCAGGGGTGATGGCCGGTGCAGGGTCAAGGGCAGGAGCTGGGTCTGGGGCAGGACCAGGGTCACAGGCAGGGGAAGGGGAGGCCGTCCTGGCAGGGGCATGGGAAGGGGAAACCGAAGGGGCAGGAACAGGGGTAGGACCTGGGTCTGGGGCAGGGGCAGGGACATGGGCAGGGGCAGGGGCAGGAGCAGGAGCTGGGACAAGTGCACGGGCGATGGCCTGTGCAGGGTCAAGGGCAGGAGCTGGGTCTGGGGCAGGAACCGGGGCCCTGTGAAGGCCCGGGGAAGCGGTGGGACCAAGGGAGGATCTGGGTCAGGGGCGAGAACAGGAGCACAGGCAGGGGCAGGGGACGTGGGGGTAGCTCTGGTAGGGGCAGGTGCAGGGGGAGCGGCAGGAGCAGGGCTGGGGGCAGGAGCAGGAGCCGGCTCTCCCTGCACAGCATCAGCACCTCCGTGGGCAGGCGGCCGGTGCCCTGTCGGCTCCCGGTCTCCCGCCGAAGTCTCTCCCGTCACCATGTCCCCCTCCGGAGCTGCTGAGGTTGGGAGTGGGTCTTGCTTCTCCGCCTGAGTAGCTGTGAGAGGAGAGAAGGTCACCCGCGGGCCTGCCTCTCCCTGGGGCTTGGCAGAGACCGAGCACAGCCTAGGGTCTCCCGGAGAAGCCGCAGCCACGAAGGAACCCTCCCCGGGACGTCTCCCCGACGGCAGGCCGCCCCCTGGGTGCTCCGAGCCAAGTCGTGGCTCCCGGCCCCACGCCAGCCTGTGTGGGCTTCGCCCTGTGGGGCCCATCACCGACGCCTCCCCACACAGCCCCAGGCACCCCATCCCAGCCTTCTCACCCTCGGCCTTGGCCTCCGTGGGCTCCGTGTCCAGGACCGCAGTCCAATGGAGTAGCGGGGACCGTGGTCTGGGAGGGACCGGAGGCCTTCCCAGGACCGGGGACTCCAGGGTCAGGGAGGAGTGCGTGTCTTCCCGCCTCCTTCCTCTTTCATCCGTGGCCTGCCAAGGCAGAGACGGGGAGCGTGCAAGAGGCCGCAGAGCCCTGCCCGGCCATACCCACCGTCCTCCTGCCCAGTCCCCCGGCTTCTCCCGGATCACACGCAGACCTGCACGTGCACAGCCCCGCACCTGGGTCAGGGACCCGTCCCTGCAGGGTCTCAGGATAAACCCCGGGCAGAAGGACGCAGCCCCCACACCCCATCCCACGTAGCCAGCCTGAACCTGGGGTGTGAACATGACCTGCCCACCAGGCGTCTGACCCCTCATCAGCCTGCTCCTGCTCGGGGCGTGTCCACCCCCGATGAGCTCTCTTCACACACACACGCACACACACACACACACACACACACACACACACACACACACACACACGGGGAGGAGGCCTGGGGCGACACGGGTGGATCGGAAGGTGTGGGGCTGTCTGACTCGGAGCCTCCCGGGGTCACCTTTCGATTCTTCTTGCCAAAGGGCCAGAGGCGTCGGGGAGCCCTGCC
This sequence comes from Meles meles, assembly GCF_922984935.1. NCBI lineage: Eukaryota > Metazoa > Chordata > Mammalia > Carnivora > Mustelidae > Meles > Meles meles. The sequence goes on along the minus strand of NW_025721110.1, from coordinate 115,789 downwards.
AGGCCCTCCGCAGTGAGGGGATGTGCTTGGCGGGCGAGCTCTCCTCTGCTCGCCTCCTCTGGACTTGGGTATGCAACAGAGGAACATGTCGCTTCTGTGGGGATCTCCGCAGAAATGAGCTGGGCAGGGGGTTGTCTCCGGAACGTGGGTGCCTGGACACGTGGGTTCCAATTCCGTTGGGCTGTGTCGTCAGGGAAGTGAGGTCACCGCTGCCTGGGGGCTCCTTACGGGACTTCCTCCTCACCCTGGAGCTCCCTGAGGGCGCCCCTCCCCCAGCTGCTCCAGGCTCACCCCCCACCCCATGCCCTGTCTCTACAGTGACCCCCACACGGCCTACCCACAGCCCCTGGGAGGCCTGGGTGCAGCTGTGGTCCCCGCTGTGAGGGCCCAGAGCTGGGTTCAGACCGGGTTCCTGCTCCGGCTCCTGCCCAGGACTGGGACCGCGGACGCACCCTGTGGCTCCCAGGGCCTCCCCAGTCTCCCCGTGTGCACACTGGGGGTGTTCTGGCTTCTACTTCTGGGGATGCCATCAGGGGTGGGACCTCTCCATACGTTCCGTACCCGCTCTCCCGGGAGGCTCGTGCACACCCTTGGCGATGCACGGGCGAGCCAGGGGCTGGGCGGGGGCATGGAGCACAGCCCAGAGGGGCCTGGATCTGCTCTGGGATCCAGGCAAAGCCACCCTCCTGCTGCCTGGGTCCCATCAGCCGTGGCAAGGTGGCAGTTCATGGAGTCTGACCGTGGTGACACAGACCTCCAGGGGCTCCCATTAGGTTGAGGTCCAAGGGCCTCGTCTGCGCCCATGTGCCGGACAGCCCCCACCGTGGTTCCCGGGCATTCCCGAATCCGTCCCGCCAGGGTGGATGGCCCGTGGGCCTGAGAAGGGGACAAAGTGTTTGGCGGTGATTTCCCAGCCGATGGAGGAAAGTCTGTGACTTCTCCTGGTTCCCTCTCTCCTGTGTTCGGGGTCTGTCTCTGTCTTTGACTTTGTCTCCGGGTCTGTCTCTGTCTCTGGTTTTGTGTGTCTCACAGGAGCAGGATCTGTGGGCTCCAGGGGTGATGGGAGAACCCTCAGAAGTCTCCCTTGTCCCTGTTTCCCTCCCCTGGGCCGGTGCTTGGTTCCTTGCTAAGGCCTTGTCCCCCTGAGCAGAGCACTGACTCTGGAACCTCTTGCACATGGGGCCCTTGAGGCTGCAACAAGGAGGGTCCCGACCTTGGTCCGCAGACCAGGGCTCCAGGGCTCTGCCACATTCTGCAAGCCCACGATGTCAGCCCCCCAAGCCTGCAGGCTGTCCTCTGCTCAGAAGGACCTCGAGGGAGTCCAAAGCATGTTCCCAAGACTGGGAGCACAGTGGGTCAGGGAGAGAGATTCAAGGCCCACAGGCTCTTCGGCAAGCCTGTGGGAGCCTAGGGACAGCCCGTGTCTATGGCCCCATTGGTAGAAGAGTAAGGGGAGGCCTTTGGCGGTGTAGCCCTGTCCACACTGGGGAGGGGGGGTTTACCTCTTCCTACTTCCAGGGGAGGTGTCCGGGGTGGTGACGGACACCAGGCCCCAGACCCTGTCCTCACCCAGTGCCCTGGCAAAGCCCCTGGGCCCCTTGGGGACCCCTTGACCATCAGCCCTTCCTGTCTGCTCTCCCCATGCTAAGGATCTCGGTCCTTGCCAGGAGACCTGACGCCCCTGACGCCATAGCCCAGCTGTCTCCAACCTCTTTCTTCTTATCTGCCTTGTTACCCACCATTTTCCCAGGGTGTCTCCCCCTCTGAGCCCCAGCTGGGCAGAGTGGTGTGTGTGTGTGTGTGTGTGTGTGTGTGTGTGTGTGTGTGAGTGTCTGTGTGTGTGGGTGTGTCTGTGTGTGTGTGGGTGTGTGTGTCATTGTGTCTGTGTGTGTGTGTGTGTAGGTGTGTGTGTCTGTGTGTGCGTGCCTGTGTGTGTGTGTATGTGCGCACGCTCAAGCAGACGCCTCTCCCTGTCTGGGGAGGCCCGAGGTCACGTCCCCACATGGGACGGGGTGGGTAGCTCTCCCCAAGCATCTGAGAGGCTCTCACCCTCAAAGCAGACCTCATGGGAGGGTCGGGGCTTGCCTAGGACTGGAGGGAAGCTCTGCTCCTTGGACTCTGTACTCGTCTTTTGTCCTGGGCCGGTCCCTGCCTCTCTTGACCCCAGGTTCCCAACTGTCCCTGAGGCTTGGACATGGAAATGCTTGAATCTGGCCGTTCCTCCAGGGGGAGGTGGAGGTGGAGGAAAGGTGCCCCAGGCACACAGACCTCCATTCCGAGACGGCCAGGTGTGCCCAGGAGACCTGCACGCAACACCTGGACCGTGACCCAGCCTTGCGGTGGATGTGTACGCGACCCATGGCGCAGTCCCTGTCTGGTCCCCCCTGTTCCCTCACCTCTGCCACGTGCTCTGGGTCCCCGAAGTCTGCTGAGCACCAGAGCCATGCCTATCCCGGGGAGCAAGGCTCAGGATGCAAGGCCAGGAGGGTTGGACATGTGGGGATGCAAAGGTCACCGAGTACTCCCCACCCAGCTGGCCTGGAATTCAGAATCCCTCCCAGGGTCCCGTGAAATGCGGGGTTGAGCCAAAGGCCTTGGAGACATCAGTGGCAGGGAGGTCAGTGGGCCCCTTCCACTTCTCCTCTCTCCCTCTGCTTAGTCTTCCTGGTTGTACCCGGGGACAGAGGTCCAGCCTGTCCTTGGATTTAGCCCTGGCTTGAGTCAGTGGGTGGAAGGAGGACAGGGAAGGTTAGGGTTTGGGTTAGGGGTTTGGGTTAGGGTGAGGGTCACAGTTAGAGTTAGGGTTAGGGTTAGAGGGCTAGGGTGAGGTTTAGAGGGTTAGGGTGAGGGTTAGGGTTAGGGTTAGAAGGTAAGGGTTAGGGCTAGAGGGATAGGCTTAGGATTAGGGTTAGGGTTAGATTTAGGGTTAGGGTGAGGGTTAGGGTGAGGGTTAGGGTAAGGGTTAGGGTTAGGGTTAGGGTTAGTGTGAGCGTCACAGAGTTAGGGTTAGGGTTAGCGGGTTAGGGTGAGGGTTAGAGGGTTAGGGTGAGGGTTAGGGTTGGGGTTAGAAGGTAAGGGTTAGGGCTAGAGGGATAGGCTTAGGATTAGGGTCAGGGTCAGGGACAGGGTCAGGGTCAGGGCTATCATTAGGGTCACGGTCAAGGTCAGGGCTAGGGTCACGGTCAGGGTTCGGTTTAGGGTCAGGTGTAGGGTCAGGGTCAGTTTGAGTGTTAGGGTCAGGGTCAGTGTTGGGTCCGGGTTGGGGTCAGGCTCCGGCTAACGGTCAGGGTCAGGGTTAGGGGTTAGGGTTAGGGTTAGCATTAGGGTTAGGGTTAAGCTTCGGGTTTGCCTTCAGGTTCGGGGTTAGGGTTATAGGTTAGGGGTTCGGGTTAGCGTTAGGGTTCGGGTTCGGGTTCGGGTTTGGGTTAGGGTCAGGTTCAGGGTCAGGGTCAGGGTCAGGGTCAGGGTCAGGGTCAGTTAGGGTTAGGGTTAGGGTTAGAGAGATAGGGTTAGGGTGAGGGTTAGGGTTAGAGGGTTAGGGTTAGTGTTAGAGAGATAGGGTTAGGGTTAGGGTCATGGTCCAGCTCAACGTTAGGGTTCGCGTTATTGTCAGGGTCAGGGTGAGGGGTTAGGGTCAGGGTTAGGATTAGGATTCGAGTTAATGTTCGGTGTTAGCGTTCGGGTTCGTGTTCAGGTGCGGGGTTTAGGGTTATGGGTTATTGGTTCGGGTTCGGGTTAGGTTTAGTGTTGGGGTTCAGGTTCGGCTTTTTATTAAGCCCTGAATGGTGGCTCCGGGCACGTCCATCTGTCCTCCCAGTCCTGACCTTCCTTCTCCTCGGCCCTCTGTCATCCCGGATCCTCTCCACCGCCTCCTTAAACAATTCTGAATGTCTCCAGGAGCAGCGTGGCAGGCGTGGGGTCTCAGGAGGTGCTGCCGCGATCCTGTGCCCCAGACGACACGGAGAAAGTAGCCACGGGACATTCTGTCATGAGGACTGGGAGGACGATCCCATCCATCTCCTTGGGCATGAACACGGTTCCAGTCCCTGCTCTTTCCACCACCGCTGTGCCAGCTGCTCCTGAAAACACGTCTGTGAACGACCGAGCCAGAGTTTCTGGGGGTGAGTCCGGGCTGAGCCCTGCTAGGTGAACGGTGCACCTGTGGCCTGGGACGGGTGCGGCTCACGGTGGTCCCAGACAGGGGTGCCTGTCCCCCTTCTCTCCAGGGGACCTGCCTTGGACCTCTGCTTCCTCACGTTCTCCCCAGGGCTGCTGGTCCCCAGACCTGACCCCTGCTGGTCTGAGGGTGACCAGCGCTGGCTCCCCAGGGTTTCCTTTGCCCGAGTCCTTGCCCGGGAGCTCCTGCATCTCCGGACACATACTCCCCGTGTGCCCAGCCTCCCCCTCGAACTTGCACGTGTTTGGTCTCTGTCCCTGTCTCTGTCCCTGTGGGACCCGGTGACTCGCAGCATGGACTGGAGCAGACCCATGGGAAACCTTTCTCTGGCCTAGGGTTGGGAGCAATGCGTCTGCCCTCTGCGGCGTGCCTTCCGGCTTTCTGCATTTCCCTGGTTTCTGTGTGGGCCACGGGAGGGAACCGCCGTGTCCTGTCTGGGGACCGACTGGGGTGTCCCAGCAGGAACAGGGGCCTTGGCCCCAAGATTGTGCCCAGAATTCCTGAAGGGGTGCCCAGGATGACATCGCCTCTGTAATCCATTCTGCGCGTCGACATCAAATAAGGGCAATTCTCTGTCCAACAGGGAAAAAAACCAAACGAATGCCCTTTGAAAGTGGGTGGGCAGACACAAAGGCACCCGTTGAGGGATTCCACTTCCAGAAACCTCCAGAACACGTGCAGGAACAGAAAGAGAAAGCAACTTAGGGGCTGCGAGGGGCCAGGCCGGGGGAGCCATGGGCAGGGAGGGCTTGGGCTCAGGGTCTCCTTTGGGGAAGGAGCTCTCCTGCAGCGACGTTCTGGGGTGTGGTGGCGCAGCGTTGGGAATGTCCTTCATGCTCATGACGTGTTCAAGGGAAAACAAGAACTTTTATTTAAAATAAATAATACACAGCATAGAGGAGATGGAAGGCGACTAGGACGGTGACTCCATAGAGGAGAGGAAGAACACAGGGGGAGGGGAGGAAACATTCTGCGGGGATGTCGGGGTCAGGGGACGGAACGGAGGGGAATTTTACGGGGAGATCTCCCCGCAGAGTTGTGGGCTCTGGATGCGGGTCTGGGAGCCCCGCAGGAGCAGGTGCCAGGGCAGGCGTTGGGACCGGGGCGGGGGCAGGGTCAGCGGTCTTGGCCAGCGCAGGATCCAGAGCAGGAGCTGGGTCCGAGGCAAGAACAGGAGCCCAGGCAAGGGCAGGGAAAGGAGCAGGAGCAAGGGCTAGGGGCTGGGGCTGGGGCGGGATCAGGGGCATAGGCAGGGGCAAGGGAAGGCGCAGTGGTCCTGGCAAGGCCAGGGGAAGGGCCGGGCGCAGTTGAAGGGGAAGAAGCAGGGACAGGGTCTGGGTATGGGGCGGGAACAGGGGCGCAGGCAGGCGAAGGGGAGGCCGTCCTGGCAGGGGCAGGGGCAGGGGCAGGGGCAGGGGCAGGGGCAGGGGCAGGGGCAGGGGCAAGAACAGATGTAGGACCTGGGTCTGGGTCAGGGGCAGGGGCAGTGGCCCTGGCAGGGAAAGGAGAAGGGACAGGGGCAGGGGCAGGAGCTGGGGCAAGGGCAGGAACAGGGGCCCCGTGAGGGCCCGGGGAAGCGGTGGGACCGAGGGAGGAGCTGGGTCAGGGGCGAGAACGGGAGCACAGGCAAGGGCAGGGAAAGGAGCAGGAGCAAGGGCTAGGGGCAGGGTCTGGGGCGGGAACAGGGGCATAGGCAGGAGCAGGGGAAGGGGCAGTGGTCCTGGCAGGGCCAGGGGACGGGAAGGGGGCAGTTGAAGGGGAAGAAGCAGAGGCAGTTTCTGGGTCTGGGGCGGGAACAGGGGCGCAGGCAGGGGAAGGGGAGGCCGTCCTGGCAGGGTCAGAGGCAGGGGCAAGAACAGGGGTAGGACCTGGGTCTTTGGCAGGTCCAGGGGCAGTGGCCCTGGCAGGGAAAGGAAAAGGGACAGGGGCAGGGGCAGATGAAGGGACAGGAGCAGGAAGAGGAACTGGGGCATGTGCAGGGGTGATGGCCAGTGCAGGGTCAAGGGCAGGAGCTGGGTCTGGGGCAGGACCAGGGTCACAGGCAGGGGAAGGGGAGGCCGTCCTGGCAGGGGCATGGGAAGGGGAAACCGAAGGGGCAGGAACAGGGGTAGGACCTGGGTCTGGGGCAGGGGCAGGGACATGGGCAGGGGCAGGGGCAGGAGCAGGAGCTGGGACAAGTGCACGGGCGATGGCCTGTGCAGGGTCAAGGGCAGGAGCTGGGTCTGGGGCAGGAACAGGGGCCCTGTGAAGGCCCGGGGAAGCGGTGGGACCAAGGGACCAAGATCTGGGTCAGGGGCGAGAACAGGAGCACAGGCAGGGGCAGGGGACGTGGGGGTAGCTCTGGTAGGGGCAGGGGCAGGGGGAGCGGCAGGAGTAAGGCTGGGGGCACGAGCAGGAGCCGGCTCTCCCTGCACAGCATCAGCACCTCCGTGGGCAGGCGGCCGGTGCCCTGTCGGCTCCCGGTCTCCCGCCGAAGTCTCTCCCGTCACCATGTCCCCCTCCGGAGCTGCTGAGGTTGGGAGTGGGTCTTGCTTCTCCGCCTGAGTAGCTGTGAGAGGAGAGAAGGTCACCCGCGGGCCTGCCTCTCCCTGGGGCTTGGCAGAGACCGAGCACAGCCTAGGGTCTCCCGGAGAAGCCGCAGCCACGAAGGAACCCTCCCCGGGACGTCTCCCCGACGGCAGGCCGCCCCCTGGGTGCTCCGAGCCAAGTCGTGGCTCCCGGCCCCACGCCAGCCTGTGGGGGCTTCGCCCTGTGGGGCCCATCACCGACGCCTCCCCACACAGCCCCAGGCACCCCATCCCAGCCTTCTCACCCTCGGCCTTGGCCTCCGTGGGCTCCGTGTCCAGGACCGCAGTCCAATGGAGTAGCGGGGACCGTGGTCTGGGAGGGACCGGAGGCCTTCCCAGGACCGGGGACTCCAGGGTCAGGGAGGAGTGCGTGTCTTCCCGCCTCCTTCCTCTTTCATCCGTGGCCTGCCAAGGCAGAGACGGGGAGCGTGCAAGAGGCCGCAGAGCCCTGCCCGGCCATACCCACCGTCCTCCTGCCCAGTCCCCCGGCTTCTCCCGGATCACACGCAGACCTGCACGTGCACAGCCCCGCACCTGGGTCAGGGACCTGTCCCTGCAGGGTCTCAGGATAAACCCCGGGCAGAAGGACGCAGCCCCCACACCCCATCCCACGTAGCCAGCCTGAACCTGGGGTGTGAACATGACCTGCCCACCAGGCATCTGACCCCTCATCAGCCTGCTCCTGCTCGGGGCGTGTCCACCCCCGATGAGCTCTCTTCACACACACACGCACACACACACACACACACACACACACACACACACACGCACACACGGGGAGGAGGCCTGGGGCGACACGGGTGGATCGGAAGGTGTGGGGCTGTCTGACTCGGAGCCTCCCGGGGTCACCTTTCGATTCTTCTTGCCAAAGGGCCAGAGGCGTCGGGGAGCCCTGCCAGGCCCTCCGCAGTGAGGGGATGTGCTTGGCGGGCGAGCTCTCCTCTGCTCGCCTCCTCTGGACTTGGGTATGCAACAGAGGAACATGTCGCTTCTGTGGGGATCTCCGCAGAAATGAGCTGGGCAGGGGGTTGTCTCCGGAACGTGGGTGCCTGGACACGTGGGTTCCAATTCCGTTGGGCTGTGTCGTCAGGGAAGTGAGGTCACCGCTGCCTGGGGGCTCCTTACGGGACTTCCTCCTCACCCTGGAGCTCCCTGAGGGCGCCCCTCCCCCAGCTGCTCCAGGCTCACCCCCCACCCCATGCCCTGTCTCTACAGTGACCCCCACACGGCCTACCCACAGCCCCTGGGAGGCCTGGGTGCAGCTGTGGTCCCCGCTGTGAGGGCCCAGAGCTGGGTTCAGACCGGGTTCCTGCTCCGGCTCCTGCCCAGGACTGGGACCGCGGACGCACCCTGTGGCTCCCAGGGCCTCCCCAGTCTCCCCGTGTGCACACTGGGGGTGTTCTGGCTTCTACTTCTGGGGATGCCATCAGGGGTGGGACCTCTCCATACGTTCCGTACCCGCTCTCCCGGGAGGCTCGTGCACACCCTTGGCGATGCACGGGCGAGCCAGGGGCTGGGCGGGGGCATGGAGCACAGCCCAGAGGGGCCTGGATCTGCTCTGGGATCCAGGCAAAGCCACCCTCCTGCTGCCTGGGTCCCATCAGCCGTGGCAAGGTGGCAGTTCATGGAGTCTGACCGTGGTGACACAGACTTCCAGGGGCTCCCATTAGGTTGAGGTCCAAGGGCCTCGTCTGCGCCCATGTGCCGGACAGCCCCCACCGTGGTTCCCGGGCATTCCCGAATCCGTCCTGCCAGGGTGGATGGCCCGTGGGCCTGAGAAGGGGACAAAGTGTTTGGCGGTGATTTCCCAGCCGATGGAGGAAAGTCTGTGACTTCTCCTGGTTCCCTCTCTCCTGTGTTCGGGGTCTGTCTCTGTCTTTGACTTTGTCTCCGGGTCTGTCTCTGTCTCTGGTTTTGTGTGTCTCACAGGAGCAGGATCTGTGGGCTCCAGGGGTGATGGGAGAACCCTCAGAAGTCTCCCTTGTCCCTGTTTCCCTCCCCTGGGCCGGTGCTTGGTTCCTTGCTAAGGCCTTGTCCCCCTGAGCAGAGCACTGACTCTGGAACCTCTGGCACATGGGGCCCTTGAGGCTGCAACAAGGAGGGTCCCGACCTTGGTCCGCAGACCAGGGCTCCAGGGCTCTGCCACATTCTGCAAGCCCACGATGTCAGCCCCCCAAGCCTGCAGGCTGTCCTCTGCTCAGAAGGACCTCGAGGGAGTCCAAAGCATGTTCCCAAGACTGGGAGCACAGTGGGTCAGGGAGAGAGATTCAAGGCCCACAGGCTCTTCGGCAAGCCTGTGGGAGCCTAGGGACAGCCCGTGTCTATGGCCCCATTGGTAGAAGAGTAAGGGGAGGCCTTTGGCGGTGTAGCCCTGTCCACACTGGGGAGGGGGGGTTTACCTCTTCCTACTTCCAGGGGAGGTGTCCGGGGTGGTGACGGACACCAGGCCCCAGACCCTGTCCTCACCCAGTGCCCTGGCAAAGCCCCTGGGCCCCTTGGGGACCCCTTGACCATCAGCCCTTCCTGTCTGCTCTCCCCATGCTAAGGATCTCGGTCCTTGCCAGGAGACCTGACGCCCCTGACGCCATAGCCCAGCTGTCTCCAACCTCTTTCTTCTTATCTGCCTTGTTACCCACCATTTTCCCAGGGTGTCTCCCCCTCTGAGCCCCAGCTGGGCAGAGTGGTGTGTGTGTGTGTGTGTGTGTGTGTGTGTGTGTGGGTGGGTGTGTCTGTGTGTGTGTGGGTGTGTGTGTCTGTGTGTCTGTGTGTGTGTGTGTAGGTGTGTGTGTCTGTGTGTGCGTGCCTGTGTGTGTGTGTATGTGCGCACGCTCAAGCAGACGCCTCTCCCTGTCTGGGGAGGCCCGAGGTCACGTCCCCACATGGGACGGGGTGGGTAGCTCTCCCCAAGCATCTGAGAGGCTCTCACCCTCAAAGCAGACCTCATGGGAGGGTCGGGGCTTGCCTAGGACTGGAGGGAAGCTCTGCTCCTTGGACTCTGTACCCGTCTTTTGTCCTGGGCCGGTCCTTGCCTCTCTTGACCCCAGGTTCCCAACTGTCCCTGAGGCTTGGACATGGAAATGCTTGAATCTGGCCGTTTCTCCAGGGGGAGGTGGAGGTGGAGGAAAGGTGCCCCAGGCACACAGACCTCCATTCCGAGACGGCCAGGTGTGCCCAGGAGACCTGCACGCAACACCTGGACCGTGACCCAGCCTTGCGGTGGATGTGTACGCGACCCATGGCGCAGTCCCTGTCTGGTCCCCCCTGTTCCCTCACCTCTGCCACGTGCTCTGGTCCCCGAAGTCTGCTGAGCACCAGAGCCATGCCTATCCCGGGGAGCAAGGCTCAGGATGCAAGGCCAGGAGGGTTGGACATGTGGGGATGCAAAGGTCACCGAGTACTCCCCACCCAGCTGGCCTGGAATTCAGAATCCCTCCCAGGGTCCCGTGAAATGCGGGGTTGAGCCAAAGGCCTTGGAGACATCAGTGGCAGGGAGGTCAGTGGGCCCCTTCCACTTCTCCTCTCTCCCTCTGCTTAGTCTTCCTGGTTGTACCCGGGGACAGAGGTCCAGCCTGTCCTTGGATTTAGCCCTGGCTTGAGTCAGTGGGTGGAAGGAGGACAGGGAAGGTTAGGGTTTGGGTTAGGGGTTTGGGTTAGGGTGAGGGTCACAGTTAGAGTTAGGGTTAGGGTTAGAGGGCTAGGGTGAGGTTTAGAGGGTTAGGGTGAGGGTTAGGGTTAGGGTTAGAAGGTAAGGGTTAGGGCTAGAGGGATAGGCTTAGGATTAGGGTTAGGGTTAGATTTAGGGTTAGGGTGAGGGTTAGGGTGAGGGTTAGGGTAAGGGTTAGGGTTAGGGTTAGGGTTAGTGTGAGGGTCACAGTTAGAGTTAGGGTTAGGGTTAGAGGGTTAGGGTGAGGGTTAGAGGGTTAGGGTGAGGGTTAGGGTTAGGGTTAGAAGGTAAGGGTTAGGGCTAGAGGGATAGGCTTAGGATTAGGGTCAGGGTCAGGGACAGGGTCAGGGTCAGGGCTATCATTAGGGTCACGGTCAAGGTCAGGGCTAGGGTCACGGTCAGGGTTCGGTTTAGGGTCAGGTGTAGGGTCAGGGTCAGTTTGAGTGTTAGGGTCAGGGTCAGTGTTAGGGTCCGGGTTGGGGTCAGGCTCCGGCTAACGGTCAGGGTCAGGGTTAGGGGTTAGGGTTAGGGTTAGCATTAGGGTTAGGGTTAAGCTTCGGGTTTGCCTTCAGGTTCGGGGTTAGGGTTATAGGTTAGGGGTTCGGGTTAGCGTTAGGGTTCGGGTTCGGGTTCGGGTTTGGGTTAGGGTCAGGGTCAGGGTCAGAGTCAGTTAGGGTTAGGGTTAGGGTTAGGGTTAGAGAGATAGGGTTAGGGTGAGGGTTAGGGTTAGAGGGTTAGGGTTAGTGTTAGAGAGATAGGGTTAGGGTTAGGGTCATGGTCCAGCTCAACGTTAGGGTTCGCGTTATTGTCAGGGTCAGGGTGAGGGGTTAGGGTCAGGGTTAGGATTAGGATTCGAGTTAATGTTCGGTGTTAGGGTTCGGGTTCGTGTTCAGGTTCGGGGTTTAGGGTTATGGGTTATTGGTTCGGGTTCGGGTTAGGTTTAGTGTTGGGGTTCAGGTTCGGCTTTTTATTAGGCCCTGAATGGTGGCTCCGGGCACGCCCATCTGTCCTCCCAGTCCTGACCTTCCTTCTCCTCGGCCCTCTGTCATCCCGGATCCTCTCCACCGCCTCCTTAAACAATTCTGAATGTCTCCAGGAGCAGCGTGGCAGGCGTGGGGTCTCAGGAGGTGCTGCCGCGATCCTGTGCCCCAGACGACACAGAGAAAATAGCCACGGGACATTCTGTCATGAGGACTGGGAGGACGATCCCATCCATCTCCTTGGGCATGAACACGGTTCCAGTCCCTGCTCTTTCCACCACCGCTGTGCCAGCTGCTCCTGAAAACACGTCTGTGAACGACCGAGCCAGAGTTTCTGGGGGTGAGTCCGGGCTGAGCCCTGCTAGGTGAACGGTGCACCTGTGGCCTGGGACGGGTGCGGCTCACGGTGGTCCCAGACAGGGGTGCCTGTCCCCCTTCTCTCCAGGGGACCTGCCTTGGACCTCTGCTTCCTCACGTTCTCCCCAGGGCTGCTGGTCCCCAGACCTGACCCCTGCCGGTCTGAGGGTGACCAGCGCTGGCTCCCCAGGGTTTCCTTTGCCCGAGTCCTTGCCCGGGAGCTCCTGCATCTCCGGACACATACTCCCCGTGTGCCCAGCCTCCCCCTCGAACTTGCACGTGTTTGGTCTCTGTCCCTGTCTCTGTCCCTGTGGGACCCGGTGACTCGCAGCATGGACTGGAGCAGACCCATGGGAAACCTTTCTCTGGCCTAGGGTTGGGAGCAATGCGTCTGCCCTCTGCGGCGTGCCTTCCGGCTTTCTGCATTTCCCTGGTTTCTGTGTGGGCCACGGGAGGGAACCGCCGTGTCCTGTCTGGGGACCGACTGGGGTGTCCCAGCAGGAACAGGGGCCTTGGCCCCAAGATTGTGCCCAGAATTCCTGAAGGGGTGCCCAGGATGACATCGCCTCTGTAATCCATTCTGCGCGTCGACATCAAATAAGGGCAATTCTCTGTCCAACAGGGAAAAAAACCAAACGAATGCCCTTTGAAAGTGGGTGGGCAGACACAAAGGCACCCGTTGAGGGATTCCACTTCCAGAAACCTCCAGAACACGTGCAGGAACAGAAAGAGAAAGCAACTTAGGGGCTGCGAGGGGCCAGGCCGGGGGAGCCATGGGCAGGGAGGGCTTGGGCTCAGGGTCTCCTTTGGGGAAGGAGCTCTCCTGCAGCGACGTTCTGGGGTGTGGTGGCGCAGCGTTGGGAATGTCCTTCATGCTCATGACGTGTTCAAGGGAAAACAAGAACTTTTATTTAAAATAAATAATACACAGCATAGAGGAGATGGAAGGCGACTAGGACGGTGACTCCATAGAGGAGAGGAAGAACACAGGGGGAGGGGAGGAAACATTCTGCGGGGATGTCGGGGTCAGGGGACGGAACGGAGGGGAATTTTACGGGGAGATCTCCCCGCAGAGTTGTGGGCTCTGGATGCGGGTCTGGGAGCCCCGCAGGAGCAGGTGCCAGGGCAGGCGTTGGGACCGGGGCGGGGGCAGGGTCAGCGGTCTTGGCCAGCGCAGGATCCAGAGCAGGAGCTGGGTCCGAGGCAAGAACAGGAGCCCAGGCAAGGGCAGGGAAAGGAGCAGGAGCAAGGGCTAGGGGCTGGGGCTGGGGCGGGATCAGGGGCGTAGGCAGGGGCAAGGGAAGGCGCAGTGGTCCTGGCAAGGCCAGGGGAAGGGCCGGGCGCAGTTGAAGGGGAAGAAGCAGGGACAGGGTCTGGTTATGGGGCGGGAACAGGGGCGCAGGCAGGCGAAGGGGAGGCCGTCCTGGCAGGGGCAGGGGCAGGGGCAAGAACAGGGGTAGGACCTGGGTCTTTGGCAGGTGCAGGGGCAGTGGCCCTGGCAGGGAAAGGAAAAGGGACAGGGGCAGGGGCAGATGAAGGGACAGGAGCAGGAAGAGGAACTGGGGCATGTGCAGGGGTGATGGCCGGTGCAGGGGCAAGGGCAGGAGCTGGGTCTGGGGCAGGACCAGGGTCACAGGCAGGGGAAGGGGAGGCTGTCCTGGCAGGGGCAGGGGCAGGGGCAAGGGCAGGGGCAGGGGCAAGAACAGATGTAGGACCTGGGTCTGGGTCAGGGGCAGGGGCAGTGGCCCTGGCAGGGAAAGGAGAAGGGACAGGGGCCGGGGCAGGAGCTGGGGCAAGGGCAGGAACAGGGGCCCCGTGAGGGCCCGGGGAAGCGGTGGGACCGAGGGAGGAGCTGGGTCAGGGGCGAGAACGGGAGCACAGGCAAGGGCAGGGAAAGGAGCAGGAGCAAGGGCTAGGGGCAGGGTCTGGGGCGGGAACAGGGGCATAGGCAGGAGCAGGGGAAGGGGCAGTGGTCCTGGCAGGGCCAGGGGACGGGAAGGGGGCAGTTGAAGGGGAAGAAGCAGAGGCAGTTTCTGGGTCTGGGGCGGGAACAGGGGCGCAGGCAGGGGAAGGGGAGGCCGTCCTGGCAGGGTCAGAGGCAGGGGCAAGAACAGGGGTAGGACCTGGGTCTTTGGCAGGTCCAGGGGCAGTGGCCCTGGCAGGGAAAGGAAAAGGGACAGGGGCAGGGGCAGATGAATGGACAGGAGCAGGAAGAGGAACTGGGGCATGTGCAGGGGTGATGGCCGGTGCAGGGTCAAGGGCAGGAGCTGGGTCTGGGGCAGGACCAGGGTCACAGGCAGGGGAAGGGGAGGCCGTCCTGGCAGGGGCATGGGAAGGGGAAACCGAAGGGGCAGGAACAGGGGTAGGACCTGGGTCTGGGGCAGGGGCAGGGACATGGGCAGGGGCAGGGGCAGGAGCAGGAGCTGGGACAAGTGCACGGGCGATGGCCTGTGCAGGGTCAAGGGCAGGAGCTGGGTCTGGGGCAGGAACAGGGGCCCTGTGAAGGCCCGGGGAAGCGGTGGGACCAAGGGACCAAGATCTGGGTCAGGGGCGAGAACAGGAGCACAGGCAGGGGCAGGGGACGTGGGGGTAGCTCTGGTAGGGGCAGGGGCAGGGGGAGCGGCAGGAGCAAGGCTGGGGGCACGAGCAGGAGCCGGCTCTCCCTGCACAGCATCAGCACCTCCGTGGGCAGGCGGCCGGTGCCCTGTTGGCTCCCGGTCTCCCGCCGAAGTCTCTCCCGTCACCATGTCCCCCTCCGGAGCTGCTGAGGTTGGGAGTGGGTCTTGCTTCTCCGCCTGAGTAGCTGTGAGAGGAGAGAAGGTCACCCGCGGGCCTGCCTCTCCCTGGGGCTTGGCAGAGACCGAGCACAGCCTAGGGTCTCCCGGAGAAGCCGCAGCCACGAAGGAACCCTCCCCGGGACGTCTCCCCGACGGCAGGCCGCCCCCTGGGTGCTCCGAGCCAAGTCGTGGCTCCCGGCCCCACGCCAGCCTGTGGGGGCTTCGCCCTGTGGGGCCCATCACCGACGCCTCCCCACACAGCCCCAGGCACCCCATCCCAGCCTTCTCACCCTCGGCCTTGGCCTCCGTGGGCTCCGTGTCCAGGACCGCAGTCCAATGGAGTAGCGGGGACCGTGGTCTGGGAGGGACCGGAGGCCTTCCCAGGACCGGGGACTCCAGGGTCAGGGAGGAGTGCGTGTCTTCCCGCCTCCTTCCTCTTTCATCCGTGGCCTGCCAAGGCAGAGACGGGGAGCGTGCAAGAGGCCGCAGAGCCCTGCCCGGCCATACCCACCGTCCTCCTGCCCAGTCCCCCGGCTTCTCCCGGATCACACGCAGACCTGCACGTGCACAGCCCCGCACCTGGGTCAGGGACCCGTCCCTGCAGGGTCTCAGGATAAACCCCGGGCAGAAGGACGCAGCCCCCACACCCCATCCCACGTAGCCAGCCTGAACCTGGGGTGTGAACATGACCTGCCCACCAGGCATCTGACCCCTCATCAGCCTGCTCCTGCTCGGGGCGTGTCCAC
This sequence comes from Meles meles, assembly GCF_922984935.1. Taxonomy (NCBI): domain Eukaryota; kingdom Metazoa; phylum Chordata; class Mammalia; order Carnivora; family Mustelidae; genus Meles; species Meles meles. Next base: position 100,521 of record NW_025721110.1, on the reverse strand, counting down.
CCCCGATGAGCTCTCTTCACACACACACGCACACACACACACACACACACACACACACACACACACACACACGCACACACGGGGAGGAGGCCTGGGGCGACACGGGTGGATCGGAAGGTGTGGGGCTGTCTGACTCGGAGCCTCCCGGGGTCACCTTTCGATTCTTCTTGCCAAAGGGCCAGAGGCGTCGGGGAGCCCTGCCAGGCCCTCCGCAGTGAGGGGATGTGCTTGGCGGGCGAGCTCTCCTCTGCTCGCCTCCTCTGGACTTGGGTATGCAACAGAGGAACATGTCGCTTCTGTGGGGATCTCCGCAGAAATGAGCTGGGCAGGGGGTTGTCTCCGGAACGTGGGTGCCTGGACACGTGGGTTCCAATTCCGTTGGGCTGTGTCGTCAGGGAAGTGAGGTCACCGCTGCCTGGGGGCTCCTTACGGGACTTCCTCCTCACCCTGGAGCTCCCTGAGGGCGCCCCTCCCCCAGCTGCTCCAGGCTCACCCCCCACCCCATGCCCTGTCTCTACAGTGACCCCCACACGGCCTACCCACAGCCCCTGGGAGGCCTGGGTGCAGCTGTGGTCCCCGCTGTGAGGGCCCAGAGCTGGGTTCAGACCGGGTTCCTGCTCCGGCTCCTGCCCAGGACTGGGACCGCGGACGCACCCTGTGGCTCCCAGGGCCTCCCCAGTCTCCCCGTGTGCACACTGGGGGTGTTCTGGCTTCTACTTCTGGGGATGCCATCAGGGGTGGGACCTCTCCATACGTTCCGTACCCGCTCTCCCGGGAGGCTCGTGCACACCCTTGGCGATGCACGGGCGAGCCAGGGGCTGGGCGGGGGCATGGAGCACAGCCCAGAGGGGCCTGGATCTGCTCTGGGATCCAGGCAAAGCCACCCTCCTGCTGCCTGGGTCCCATCAGCCGTGGCAAGGTGGCAGTTCATGGAGTCTGACCGTGGTGACACAGACTTCCAGGGGCTCCCATTAGGTTGAGGTCCAAGGGCCTCGTCTGCGCCCATGTGCCGGACAGCCCCCACCGTGGTTCCCGGGCATTCCCGAATCCGTCCCGCCAGGGTGGATGGCCCGTGGGCCTGAGAAGGGGACAAAGTGTTTGGCGGTGATTTCCCAGCCGATGGAGGAAAGTCTGTGACTTCTCCTGGTTCCCTCTCTCCTGTGTTCGGGGTCTGTCTCTGTCTTTGACTTTGTCTCCGGGTCTGTCTCTGTCTCTGGTTTTGTGTGTCTCACAGGAGCAGGATCTGTGGGCTCCAGGGGTGATGGGAGAACCCTCAGAAGTCTCCCTTGTCCCTGTTTCCCTCCCCTGGGCCGGTGCTTGGTTCCTTGCTAAGGCCTTGTCCCCCTGAGCAGAGCACTGACTCTGGAACCTCTTGCACATGGGGCCCTTGAGGCTGCAACAAGGAGGGTCCCGACCTTGGTCCGCAGACCAGGGCTCCAGGGCTCTGCCACATTCTGCAAGCCCACGATGTCAGCCCCCCAAGCCTGCAGGCTGTCCTCTGCTCAGAAGGACCTCGAGGGAGTCCAAAGCATGTTCCCAAGACTGGGAGCACAGTGGGTCAGGGAGAGAGATTCAAGGCCCACAGGCTCTTCGGCAAGCCTGTGGGAGCCTAGGGACAGCCCGTGTCTATGGCCCCATTGGTAGAAGAGTAAGGGGAGGCCTTTGGCGGTGTAGCCCTGTCCACACTGGGGAGGGGGGGTTTACCTCTTCCTACTTCCAGGGGAGGTGTCCGGGGTGGTGACGGACACCAGGCCCCAGACCCTGTCCTCACCCAGTGCCCTGGCAAAGCCCCTGGGCCCCTTGGGGACCCCTTGACCATCAGCCCTTCCTGTCTGCTCTCCCCATGCTAAGGATCTCGGTCCTTGCCAGGAGACCTGACGCCCCTGACACCATGGCCCAGCTGTCTCCAACCTCTTTCTTCTTATCTGCCTTGTTACCCACCATTTTCCCAGGGTGTCTCCCCCTCTGAGCCCCAGCTGGGCAGAGTGGTGTGTGTGTGTGTGTGTGTGTGTGTGTGTGTGTGTGTGTGTGTGGGTGGGTGGGTGTGTCTGTGTGTGTGTGGGTGTGTGTGTCTGTGTGTCTGTGTGTGTGTGTGTGTGTAGGTGTGTGTGTCTGTGTGTGCGTGCCTGTGTGTGTGTGTATGTGCGCACGCTCAAGCAGACGCCTCTCCCTGTCTGGGGAGGCCCGAGGTCACGTCCCCACATGGGACGGGGTGGGTAGCTCTCCCCAAGCATCTGAGAGGCTCTCACCCTCAAAGCAGACCTCATGGGAGGGTCGGGGCTTGCCTAGGACTGGAGGGAAGCTCTGCTCCTTGGACTCTGTACCCGTCTTTTGTCCTGGGCCGGTCCTTGCCTCTCTTGACCCCAGGTTCCCAACTGTCCCTGAGGCTTGGACATGGAAATGCTTGAATCTGGCCGTTCCTCCAGGGGGAGGTGGAGGTGGAGGAAAGGTGCCCCAGGCACACAGACCTCCATTCCGAGACGGCCAGGTGTGCCCAGGAGACCTGCACGCAACACCTGGACCGTGACCCAGCCTTGCGGTGGATGTGTACGCGACCCATGGCGCAGTCCCTGTCTGGTCCCCCCTGTTCCCTCACCTCTGCCACGTGCTCTGGTCCCCGAAGTCTGCTGAGCACCAGAGCCATGCCTATCCCGGGGAGCAAGGCTCAGGATGCAAGGCCAGGAGGGTTGGACATGTGGGGATGCAAAGGTCACCGAGTACTCCCCACCCAGCTGGCCTGGAATTCAGAATCCCTCCCAGGGTCCCGTGAAATGCGGGGTTGAGCCAAAGGCCTTGGAGACATCAGTGGCAGGGAGGTCAGTGGGCCCCTTCCACTTCTCCTCTCTCCCTCTGCTTAGTCTTCCTGGTTGTACCCGGGGACAGAGGTCCAGCCTGTCCTTGGATTTAGCCCTGGCTTGAGTCAGTGGGTGGAAGGAGGACAGGGAAGGTTAGGGTTTGGGTTAGGGGTTTGGGTTAGGGTGAGGGTCACAGTTAGAGTTAGGGTTAGGTTTAGAGGGCTAGGGTGAGGTTTAGAGGGTTAGGGTGAGGGTTAGGGTTAGGGTTAGAAGGTAAGGGTTAGGGCTAGAGGGATAGGCTTAGGATTAGGGTTAGGGTTAGATTTAGGGTTAGGGTGAGGGTTAGGGTGAGGGTTAGGGTAAGGGTTAGGGTTAGGGTTAGGGTTAGTGTGAGGGTCACAGTTAGAGTTAGGGTTAGGGTTAGAGGGTTAGGGTGAGGGTTAGAGGGTTAGGGTGAGGGTTAGGGTTAGGGTTAGAAGGTAAGGGTTAGGGCTAGAGGGATAGGCTTAGGATTAGGGTCAGGGTCAGGGACAGGGTCAGGGTCAGGGCTATCATTAGGGTCACGGTCAAGGTCAGGGCTAGGGTCACGGTCAGGGTTCGGTTTAGGGTCAGGTGTAGGGTCAGGGTCAGTTTGAGTGTTAGGGTCAGGGTCAGTGTTAGGGTCCGGGTTGGGGTCAGGCTCCGGCTAACGGTCAGGGTCAGGGTTAGGGGTTAGAGTTAGGGTTAGCATTAGGGTTAGGGTTAAGCTTCGGGTTTGCCTTCAGGTTCGGGGTTAGGGTTATAGGTTAGGGGTTCGGGTTAGCGTTAGGGTTCGGGTTCGGGTTCGGGTTTGGGTTAGGGTCAGGGTCAGGGTCAGAGTCAGTTAGGGTTAGGGTTAGGGTTAGGGTTAGAGAGATAGGGTTAGGGTGAGGGTTAGGGTTAGAGGGTTAGGGTTAGTGTTAGAGAGATAGGGTTAGGGTTAGGGTCATGGTCCAGCTCAACGTTAGGGTTCGCGTTATTGTCAGGGTCAGGGTGAGGGGTTAGGGTCAGGGTTAGGATTAGGATTCGAGTTAATGTTCGGTGTTAGGGTTCGGGTTCGTGTTCAGGTTCGGGGTTTAGGGTTATGGGTTATTGGTTCGGGTTCGGGTTAGGTTTAGTGTTGGGGTTCAGGTTCGGCTTTTTATTAGGCCCTGAATGGTGGCTCCGGGCACGCCCATCTGTCCTCCCAGTCCTGACCTTCCTTCTCCTCGGCCCTCTGTCATCCCGGATCCTCTCCACCGCCTCCTTAAACAATTCTGAATGTCTCCAGGAGCAGCGTGGCAGGCGTGGGGTCTCAGGAGGTGCTGCCGCGATCCTGTGCCCCAGACGACACGGAGAAAATAGCCACGGGACATTCTGTCATGAGGACTGGGAGGACGATCCCATCCATCTCCTTGGGCATGAACACGGTTCCAGTCCCTGCTCTTTCCACCACCGCTGTGCCAGCTGCTCCTGAAAACACGTCTGTGAACGACCGAGCCAGAGTTTCTGGGGGTGAGTCCGGGCTGAGCCCTGCTAGGTGAACGGTGCACCTGTGGCCTGGGACGGGTGCGGCTCACGGTGGTCCCAGACAGGGGTGCCTGTCCCCCTTCTCTCCAGGGGACCTGCCTTGGACCTCTGCTTCCTCACGTTCTCCCCAGGGCTGCTGGTCCCCAGACCTGACCCCTGCCGGTCTGAGGGTGACCAGCGCTGGCTCCCCAGGGTTTCCTTTGCCCGAGTCCTTGCCCGGGAGCTCCTGCATCTCCGGACACATACTCCCCGTGTGCCCAGCCTCCCCCTCGAACTTGCACGTGTTTGGTCTCTGTCCCTGTCTCTGTCCCTGTGGGACCCGGTGACTCGCAGCATGGACTGGAGCAGACCCATGGGAAACCTTTCTCTGGCCTAGGGTTGGGAGCAATGCGTCTGCCCTCTGCGGCGTGCCTTCCGGCTTTCTGCATTTCCCTGGTTTCTGTGTGGGCCACGGGAGGGAACCGCCGTGTCCTGTCTGGGGACCGACTGGGGTGTCCCAGCAGGAACAGGGGCCTTGGCCCCAAGATTGTGCCCAGAATTCCTGAAGGGGTGCCCAGGATGACATCGCCTCTGTAATCCATTCTGCGCGTCGACATCAAATAAGGGCAATTCTCTGTCCAACAGGGAAAAAAACCAAACGAATGCCCTTTGAAAGTGGGTGGGCAGACACAAAGGCACCCGTTGAGGGATTCCACTTCCAGAAACCTCCAGAACACGTGCAGGAACAGAAAGAGAAAGCAACTTAGGGGCTGCGAGGGGCCAGGCCGGGGGAGCCATGGGCAGGGAGGGCTTGGGCTCAGGGTCTCCTTTGGGGAAGGAGCTCTCCTGCAGCGACGTTCTGGGGTGTGGTGGCGCAGCGTTGGGAATGTCCTTCATGCTCATGACGTGTTCAAGGGAAAACAAGAACTTTTATTTAAAATAAATAATACACAGCATAGAGGAGATGGAAGGCGACTAGGACGGTGACTCCATAGAGGAGAGGAAGAACACAGGGGGAGGGGAGGAAACATTCTGCGGGGATGTCGGGGTCAGGGGACGGAACGGAGGGGAATTTTACGGGGAGATCTCCCCGCAGAGTTGTGGGCTCTGGATGCGGGTCTGGGAGCCCCGCAGGAGCAGGTGCCAGGGCAGGCGTTGGGACCGGGGCGGGGGCAGGGTCAGCGGTCTTGGCCAGCGCAGGATCCAGAGCAGGAGCTGGGTCCGAGGCAAGAACAGGAGCCCAGGCAAGGGCAGGGAAAGGAGCAGGAGCAAGGGCTAGGGGCTGGGGCTGGGGCGGGATCAGGGGCGTAGGCAGGGGCAAGGGAAGGCGCAGTGGTCCTGGCAAGGCCAGGGGAAGGGCCGGGCGCAGTTGAAGGGGAAGAAGCAGGGACAGGGTCTGGTTATGGGGCGGGAACAGGGGCGCAGGCAGGCGAAGGGGAGGCCGTCCTGGCAGGGGCAGGGGCAGGGGCAAGAACAGGGGTAGGACCTGGGTCTTTGGCAGGTGCAGGGGCAGTGGCCCTGGCAGGGAAAGGAAAAGGGACAGGGGCAGGGGCAGATGAAGGGACAGGAGCAGGAAGAGGAACTGGGGCATGTGCAGGGGTGATGGCCGGTGCAGGGGCAAGGGCAGGAGCTGGGTCTGGGGCAGGACCAGGGTCACAGGCAGGGGAAGGGGAGGCCGTCCTGGCAGGGGCAGGGGCAGGGGCAAGGGCAGGGGCAGGGGCAAGAACAGATGTAGGACCTGGGTCTGGGTCAGGGGCAGGGGCAGTGGCCCTGGCAGGGAAAGGAGAAGGGACAGGGGCAGGGGCAGGAGCTGGGGCAAGGGCAGGAACAGGGGCCCCGTGAGGGCCCGGGGAAGCGGTGGGACCGAGGGAGGAGCTGGGTCAGGGGCGAGAACGGGAGCACAGGCAAGGGCAGGGAAAGGAGCAGGAGCAAGGGCTAGGGGCAGGGTCTGGGGCGGGAACAGGGGCATAGGCAGGAGCAGGGGAAGGGGCAGTGGTCCTGGCAGGGCCAGGGGACGGGAAGGGGGCAGTTGAAGGGGAAGAAGCAGAGGCAGTTTCTGGGTCTGGGGCGGGAACAGGGGCGCAGGCAGGGGAAGGGGAGGCCGTCCTGGCAGGGTCAGAGGCAGGGGCAAGAACAGGGGTAGGACCTGGGTCTTTGGCAGGTCCAGGGGCAGTGGCCCTGGCAGGGAAAGGAAAAGGGACAGGGGCAGGGGCAGATGAATGGACAGGAGCAGGAAGAGGAACTGGGGCATGTGCAGGGGTGATGGCCGGTGCAGGGTCAAGGGCAGGAGCTGGGTCTGGGGCAGGACCAGGGTCACAGGCAGGGGAAGGGGAGGCCGTCCTGGCAGGGGCATGGGAAGGGGAAACCGAAGGGGCAGGAACAGGGGTAGGACCTGGGTCTGGGGCAGGGGCAGGGACATGGGCAGGGGCAGGGGCAGGAGCAGGAGCTGGGACAAGTGCACGGGCGATGGCCTGTGCAGGGTCAAGGGCAGGAGCTGGGTCTGGGGCAGGAACAGGGGCCCTGTGAAGGCCCGGGGAAGCGGTGGGACCAAGGGACCAAGATCTGGGTCAGGGGCGAGAACAGGAGCACAGGCAGGGGCAGGGGACGTGGGGGTAGCTCTGGTAGGGGCAGGGGCAGGGGGAGCGGCAGGAGCAAGGCTGGGGGCACGAGCAGGAGCCGGCTCTCCCTGCACAGCATCAGCACCTCCGTGGGCAGGCGGCCGGTGCCCTGTCGGCTCCCGGTCTCCCGCCGAAGTCTCTCCCGTCACCATGTCCCCCTCCGGAGCTGCTGAGGTTGGGAGTGGGTCTTGCTTCTCCGCCTGAGTAGCTGTGAGAGGAGAGAAGGTCACCCGCGGGCCTGCCTCTCCCTGGGGCTTGGCAGAGACCGAGCACAGCCTAGGGTCTCCCGGAGAAGCCGCAGCCACGAAGGAACCCTCCCCGGGACGTCTCCCCGACGGCAGGCCGCCCCCTGGGTGCTCCGAGCCAAGTCGTGGCTCCCGGCCCCACGCCAGCCTGTGGGGGCTTCGCCCTGTGGGGCCCATCACCGACGCCTCCCCACACAGCCCCAGGCACCCCATCCCAGCCTTCTCACCCTCGGCCTTGGCCTCCGTGGGCTCCGTGTCCAGGACCGCAGTCCAATGGAGTAGCGGGGACCGTGGTCTGGGAGGGACCGGAGGCCTTCCCAGGACCGGGGACTCCAGGGTCAGGGAGGAGTGCGTGTCTTCCCGCCTCCTTCCTCTTTCATCCGTGGCCTGCCAAGGCAGAGACGGGGAGCGTGCAAGAGGCCGCAGAGCCCTGCCCGGCCATACCCACCGTCCTCCTGCCCAGTCCCCCGGCTTCTCCCGGATCACACGCAGACCTGCACGTGCACAGCCCCGCACCTGGGTCAGGGACCCGTCCCTGCAGGGTCTCAGGATAAACCCCGGGCAGAAGGACGCAGCCCCCACACCCCATCCCACGTAGCCAGCCTGAACCTGGGGTGTGAACATGACCTGCCCACCAGGCATCTGACCCCTCATCAGCCTGCTCCTGCTCGGGGCGTGTCCACCCCCGATGAGCTCTCTTCACACACACACGCACACACACACACACACACACACACACACACACACACACGCACACACGGGGAGGAGGCCTGGGGCGACACGGGTGGATCGGAAGGTGTGGGGCTGTCTGACTCGGAGCCTCCCGGGGTCACCTTTCGATTCTTCTTGCCAAAGGGCCAGAGGCGTCGGGGAGCCCTGCCAGGCCCTCCGCAGTGAGGGGATGTGCTTGGCGGGCGAGCTCTCCTCTGCTCGCCTCCTCTGGACTTGGGTATGCAACAGAGGAACATGTCGCTTCTGTGGGGATCTCCGCAGAAATGAGCTGGGCAGGGGGTTGTCTCCGGAACGTGGGTGCCTGGACACGTGGGTTCCAATTCCGTTGGGCTGTGTCGTCAGGGAAGTGAGGTCACCGCTGCCTGGGGGCTCCTTACGGGACTTCCTCCTCACCCTGGAGCTCCCTGAGGGTGCCCCTCCCCCAGCTGCTCCAGGCTCACCCCCCACCCCATGCCCTGTCTCTACAGTGACCCCCACACGGCCTACCCACAGCCCCTGGGAGGCCTGGGTGCAGCTGTGGTCCCCGCTGTGAGGGCCCAGAGCTGGGTTCAGACCGGGTTCCTGCTCCGGCTCCTGCCCAGGACTGGGACCGCGGACGCACCCTGTGGCTCCCAGGGCCTCCCCAGTCTCCCCGTGTGCACACTGGGGGTGTTCTGGCTTCTACTTCTGGAGATGCCATCAGGGGTGGGACCTCTCCATACGTTCCGTACCCGCTCTCCCGGGAGGCTCGTGCACACCCTTGGCGATGCACGGGCGAGCCAGGGGCTGGGCGGGGGCATGGAGCACAGCCCAGAGGGGCCTGGATCTGCTCTGGGATCCAGGCAAAGCCACCCTCCTGCTGCCTGGGTCCCATCAGCCGTGGCAAGGTGGCAGTTCATGGAGTCTGACCGTGGTGACACAGACTTCCAGGGGCTCCCATTAGGTTGAGGTCCAAGGGCCTCGTCTGCGCCCATGTGCCGGACAGCCCCCACCGTGGTTCCCGGGCATTCCCGAATCCGTCCCGCCAGGGTGGATGGCCCGTGGGCCTGAGAAGGGGACAAAGTGTTTGGCGGTGATTTCCCAGCCGATGGAGGAAAGTCTGTGACTTCTCCTGGTTCCCTCTCTCCTGTGTTCGGGGTCTGTCTCTGTCTTTGACTTTGTCTCCGGGTCTGTCTCTGTCTCTGGTTTTGTGTGTCTCACAGGAGCAGGATCTGTGGGCTCCAGGGGTGATGGGAGAACCCTCAGAAGTCTCCCTTGTCCCTGTTTCCCTCCCCTGGGCCGGTGCTTGGTTCCTTGCTAAGGCCTTGTCCCCCTGAGCAGAGCACTGACTCTGGAACCTCTTGCACATGGGGCCCTTGAGGCTGCAACAAGGAGGGTCCCGACCTTGGTCCGCAGACCAGGGCTCCAGGGCTCTGCCACATTCTGCAAGCCCACGATGTCAGCCCCCCAAGCCTGCAGGCTGTCCTCTGCTCAGAAGGACCTCGAGGGAGTCCAAAGCATGTTCCCAAGACTGGGAGCACAGTGGGTCAGGGAGAGAGATTCAAGGCCCACAGGCTCTTCGGCAAGCCTGTGGGAGCCTAGGGACAGCCCGTGTCTATGGCCCCATTGGTAGAAGAGTAAGGGGAGGCCTTTGGCGGTGTAGCCCTGTCCACACTGGGGAGGGGGGGTTTACCTCTTCCTACTTCCAGGGGAGGTGTCCGGGGTGGTGACGGACACCAGGCCCCAGACCCTGTCCTCACCCAGTGCCCTGGCAAAGCCCCTGGGCCCCTTGGGGACCCCTTGACCATCAGCCCTTCCTGTCTGCTCTCCCCATGCTAAGGATCTCGGTCCTTGCCAGGAGACCTGACGCCCCTGACGCCATGGCCCAGCTGTCTCCAACCTCTTTCTTCTTATCTGCCTTGTTACCCACCATTTTCCCAGGGTGTCTCCCCCTCTGAGCCCCAGCTGGGCAGAGTGGTGTGTGTGTGTGTGTGTGTGTGTGTGTGTGTGTGTGTGTGTCTGTGTGTGTGGGTGTGTCTGTGTGTGTGTGGGTGTGTGTGTCATTGTGTCTGTGTGTGTGTGTGTGTAGGTGTGTGTGTCTGTGTGTGCGTGCCTGTGTGTGTGTGTATGTGCGCACGCTCAAGCAGACGCCTCTCCCTGTCTGGGGAGGCCCGAGGTCACGTCCCCACATGGGACGGGGTGGGTAGCTCTCCCCAAGCATCTGAGAGGCTCTCACCCTCAAAGCAGACCTCATGGGAGGGTCGGGGCTTGCCTAGGACTGGAGGGAAGCTCTGCTCCTTGGAACCTGTACCCGTCTTTTGTCCTGGGCCGGTCCCTGCCTCTCTTGACCCCAGGTTCCCAACTGTCCCTGAGGCTTGGACATGGAAATGCTTGAATCTGGCCGTTCCTCCAGGGGGAGGTGGAGGTGGAGGAAAGGTGCCCCAGGCACACAGACCTCCATTCCGAGACGGCCAGGTGTGCCCAGGAGACCTGCACGCAACACCTGGACCGTGACCCAGCCTTGCGGTGGATGTGAACGCGACCCATGGCGCAGTCCCTGTCTGGTCCCCCCTGTTCCCTCACCTCTGCCACGTGCTCTGGGTCCCCGAAGTCTGCTGAGCACCAGAGCCATGCCTATCCCGGGGAGCAAGGCTCAGGATGCAAGGCCAGGAGGGTTGGACATGTGGGGATGCAAAGGTCACCGAGTACTCCCCACCCAGCTGGCCTGGAATTCAGAATCCCTCCCAGGGTCCCGTGAAATGCGGGGTTGAGCCAAAGGCCTTGGAGACATCAGTGGCAGGGAGGTCAGTGGGCCCCTTCCACTTCTCCTCTCTCCCTCTGCTTAGTCTTCCTGGTTGTACCCGGGGACAGAGGTCCAGCCTGTCCTTGGATTTAGCCCTGGCTTGAGTCAGTGGGTGGAAGGAGGACAGGGAAGGTTAGGGTTTGGGTTAGGGGTTTGGGTTAGGGTGAGGGTCACAGTTAGAGTTAGGGTTAGGGTTAGAGGGCTAGGGTGAGGTTTAGAGGGTTAGGGTGAGGGTTAGGGTTAGGGTTAGAAGGTAAGGGTTAGGGCTAGAGGGATAGGCTTAGGATTAGGGTTAGGGTTAGATTTAGGGTTAGGGTGAGGGTTAGGGTGAGGGTTAGGGTAAGGGTTAGGGTTAGGGTTAGGGTTAGTGTGAGGGTCACAGTTAGAGTTAGGGTTAGGGTTAGAGGGTTAGGGTGAGGGTTAGAGGGTTAGGGTGAGGGTTAGGGTTAGGGTTAGAATGTAAGGGTTAGGGCTAGAGGGATAGGGTTAGGATTAGGGTCAGGGTCAGGGACAGGGTCAGGGTCAGGGCTATCATTAGGGTCACGGTCAAGGTCAGGGCTAGGGTCACGGTCAGGGTTCGGTTTAGGGTCAGGTGTAGGGTCAGGGTCAGTTTGAGTGTTAGGGTCAGGGTCAGTGTTAGGGTCCGGGTTGGGGTCAGGCTCCGGCTAACGGTCAGGGTCAGGGTTAGGGGTTAGGGTTAGGGTTAGCATTAGGGTTAGGGTTAAGCTTCGGGTTTGCCTTCAGGTTCGGGGTTAGGGTTATAGGTTAGGGGTTCGGGTTAGCGTTAGGGTTCGGGTTCGGGTTCGGGTTTGGGTTAGGGTCAGGTTCAGGGTCAGGTTCAGGGTCAGGGTCAGGGTCAGGGTCAGTTAGGTTTAGGGTTAGGGTTAGGGTTAGAGAGATAGGGTTAGGGTGAGGGTTAGGGTTAGAGGGTTAGGGTTAGTGTTAGAGAGATAGGGTTAGGGTTAGGGTCATGGTCCAGCTCAACGTTAGGGTTCGCGTTATTGTCAGGGTCAGGGTGAGGGGTTAGGGTCAGGGTTAGGATTAGGATTCGAGTTAATGTTCGGTGTTAGGGTTCGGGTTCGTGTTCAGGTTCGGGGTTTAGGGTTATGGGTTATTGGTTCGGGTTCGGGTTAGGTTTAGTGTTGGGGTTCAGGTTCGGCTTTTTATTAGGCCCTGAATGGTGGCTCCGGGCACGCCCATCTGTCCTCCCAGTCCTGACCTTCCTTCTCCTCGGCCCTCTGTCATCCCGGATCCTCTCCACCGCCTCCTTAAACAATTCTGAATGTCTCCAGGAGCAGCGTGGCAGGCGTGGGGTCTCAGGAGGTGCTGCCGCGATCCTGTGCCCCAGACGACACGGAGAAAGTAGCCACGGGACATTCTGTCATGAGGACTGGGAGGACGATCCCATCCATCTCCTTGGGCATGAACACGGTTCCAGTCCCTGCTCTTTCCACCACCGCTGTGCCAGCTGCTCCTGAAAACACGTCTGTGAACGACCGAGCCAGAGTTTCTGGGGGTGAGTCCGGGCTGAGCCCTGCTAGGTGAACGGTGCACCTGTGGCCTGGGACGGGTGCGGCTCACGGTGGTCCCAGACAGGGGTGCCTGTCCCCCTTCTCTCCAGGGGACCTGCCTTGGACCTCTGCTTCCTCACGTTCTCCCCAGGGCTGCTGGTCCCCAGACCTGACCCCTGCCGGTCTGAGGGTGACCAGCGCTGGCTCCCCAGGGTTTCCTTTGCCCGAGTCCTTGCCCGGGAGCTCCTGCATCTCCGGACACATACTCCCCGTGTGCCCAGCCTCCCCCTCGAACTTGCACGTGTTTGGTCTCTGTCCCTGTCTCTGTCCCTGTGGGACCCGGTGACTCGCAGCATGGACTGGAGCAGACCCATGGGAAACCTTTCTCTGGCCTAGGGTTGGGAGCAATGCGTCTGCCCTCTGCGGCGTGCCTTCCGGCTTTCTGCATTTCCCTGGTTTCTGTGTGGGCCACGGGAGGGAACCGCCGTGTCCTGTCTGGGGACCGACTGGGGTGTCCCAGCAGGAACAGGGGCCTTGGCCCCAAGATTGTGCCCAGAATTCCTGAAGGGGTGCCCAGGATGACATCGCCTCTGTAATCCATTCTGCGCGTCGACATCAAATAAGGGCAATTCTCTGTCCAACAGGGAAAAAAACCAAACGAATGCCCTTTGAAAGTGGGTGGGCAGACACAAAGGCACCCGTTGAGGGATTCCACTTCCAGAAACCTCCAGAACACGTGCAGGAACAGAAAGAGAAAGCAACTTAGGGGCTGCGAGGGGCCAGGCCGGGGGAGCCATGGGCAGGGAGGGCTTGGGCTCAGGGTCTCCTTTGGGGAAGGAGCTCTCCTGCAGCGACGTTCTGGGGTGTGGTGGCGCAGCGTTGGGAATGTCCTTCATGCTCATGACGTGTTCAAGGGAAAACAAGAACTTTTATTTAAAATAAATAATACACAGCATAGAGGAGATGGAAGGCGACTAGGACGGTGACTCCATAGAGGAGAGGAAGAACACAGGGGGAGGGGAGGAAACATTCTGCGGGGATGTCGGGGTCAGGGGACGGAACGGAGGGGAATTTTACGGGGAGATCTCCCCGCAGAGTTGTGGGCTCTGGATGCGGGTCTGGGAGCCCCGCAGGAGCAGGTGCCAGGGCAGGCGTTGGGACCGGGGCGGGGGCAGGGTCAGCGGTCTTGGCCAGCGCAGGATCCAGAGCAGGAGCTGGGTCCGAGGCAAGAACAGGAGCCCAGGCAAGGGCAGGGAAAGGAGCAGGAGCAAGGGCTAGGGGCTGGGGCTGGGGCGGGATCAGGGGCATAGGCAGGGGCAAGGGAAGGCGCAGTGGTCCTGGCAAGGCCAGGGGAAGGGCCGGGCGCAGTTGAAGGGGAAGAAGCAGGGACAGGGTCTGGGTATGGGGCGGGAACAGGGGCGCAGGCAGGCGAAGGGGAGGCCGTCCTGGCAGGGGCAGGGGCAGGGGCAGGGGCAAGAACAGATGTAGGACCTGGGTCTGGGTCAGGGGCAGGGGCAGTGGCCCTGGCAGGGAAAGGAGAAAGGACAGGAACAGGGGCAGGAGCTGGGGCAAGGGCAGGAACAGGGGCCCCGTGAGGGCCCAGGGAAGCGGTGGGACCGAGGGAGGAGCTGGGTCAGGGGCGAGAACGGGAGCACAGGCAAGGGCAGGGAAAGGAGCAGGAGCAAGGGCTAGGGGCTGGGTCTGGGGCGGGAACAGGGGCATAGGCAGGAGCAGGGGAAGGGGCAGTGGTCCTGGCAGGGCCAGGGGACGGGAAGGGGGCAGTTGAAGGGGAAGAAGCAGAGGCAGTTTCTGGGTCTGGGGCGGGAACAGGGGCGCAGGCAGGGGAAGGGGAGGCCGTCCTGGCAGGGTCAGAGGCAGGGGCAAGAACAGGGGTAGGACCTGGGTCTTTGGCAGGTCCAGGGGCAGTGGCCCTGGCAGGGAAAGGAAAAGGGACAGGGGCAGGGGCAGATGAAGGGACAGGAGCAGGAAGAGGAACTGGGGCGTGTGCAGGGGTGATGGCCGGTGCAGGGTCAAGGGCAGGAGCTGGGTCTGGGGCAGGACCAGGGTCACAGGCAGGGGAAGGGGAGGCCGTCCTGGCAGGGGTATGGGAAGGGGAAACCGAAGGGGCAGGAACAGGGGTAGGACCTGGGTCTGGGGCAGGGGCAGGGACATGGGCAGGGGCAGGGGCAGGAGCAGGAGCTGGGAAAAGTGCACGGGCGATGGCCTGTGCAGGGTCAAGGGCAGGAGCTGTGTCTGGGGCAGGAACAGGGGCCCTGTGAAGGCCCGGGGAAGCGGTGGGACCAAGGGAGGATCTGGGTCAGGGGCGAGAACAGGAGCACAGGCAGGGGCAGGGGACGTGGGGGTAGCTCTGGTAGGGGCAGGGGCAGGGGGAGCGGCAGGAGCAGGGCTGGGGGCAGGAGCAGGAGCCGGCTCTCCCTGCACAGCATCAGCACCTCCGTGGGCAGGCGGCCGGTGCCCTGTCGGCTCCCGGTCTCCCGCCGAAGTCTCTCCCATCACCATGTCCCCCTCCGGAGCTGCTGAGGTTGGGAGTGGGTCTTGCTTCTCCGCCTGAGTAGCTGTGAGAGGAGAGAAGGTCACCCGCGGGCCTGCCTCTCCCTGGGGCTTGGCAGAGACCGAGCACAGCCTAGGGTCTCCCGGAGAAGCCGCAGCCACGAAGGAACCCTCCCCGGGACGTCTCCCCGACGGCAGGCCGCCCCCTGGGTGCTCCGAGCCAAGTCGTGGCTCCCGGCCCCACGCCAGCCTGTGTGGGCTTCGCCCTGTGGGGCCCATCACCGACGCCTCCCCACACAGCCACAGGCACCCCATCCCAGCCTTCTCACCCTCGGCCTTGGTCTCCGTGGGCTCCGTGTCCAGGACCGCAGTCCAATGGAGTAGCGGGGACCGTGGTCTGGGAGGGACCGGAGGCCTTCCCAGGACCGGGGACTCCAGGGTCAGGGAGGAGTGCGTGTCTTCCCGCCTCCTTCCTCTTTCATCCGTGGCCTGCCAAGGCAGAGACGGGGAGCGTGCAAGAGGCCGCAGAGCCCTGCCCGGCCATACCCACCGTCCTCCTGCCCAGTCCCCCGGCTTCTCCCGGATCACACGCAGACCTGCACGTGCACAGCCCCGCACCTGGGTCAGGGACCCGTCCCTGCAGGGTCTCAGGATAAACCCCGGGCAGAAGGACGCAGCCCCCACACCCCATCCCACGTAGCCAGCCTGAACCTGGGGTGTGAACATGACCTGCCCACCAGGCGTCTGACCCCTCATCAGCCTGCTCCTGCTCGGGGCGTGTCCACCCCCGATGAGCTCTCTTCACACACACACGCACACACACACACACACACACACGGGGAGGAGGCCTGGGGCGACACGGGTGGATCGGAAGGTGTGGGGCTGTCTTTCTCGGAGCCTCCCGGGGTCACCTTTCGATTCTTCTTGCCAAAGGGCCAGAGGCGTCGGGGAGCCCTGCCAGGCCCTCCGCAGTGAGGGGATGTGCTTGGCGGGCGAGCTCTCCTCTGCTCGCCTCCTCTGGACTTGGGTATGCAACAGAGGAACATGTCGCTTCTGTGGGGATCTCCGCAGAAATGAGCTGGGCAGGGGGTTGTCTCCGGAACGTGGGTGCCTGGACACGTGGGTTCCAATTCCGTTGGGCTGTGTCGTCAGGGAAGTGAGGTCACCGCTGCCTGGGGGCTCCTTACGGGACTTCCTCCTCACCCTGGAGCTCCCTGAGGGCGCCCCTCCCCCAGCTGCTCCAGGCTCACCCCCCACCCCATGCCCTGTCTCTACAGTGACCCCCACACGGCCTACCCACAGCCCCTGGGAGGCCTGGGTGCAGCTGTGGTCCCCGCTGTGAGGGCCCAGAGCTGGGTTCAGACCGGGTTCCTGCTCCGGCTCCTGCCCAGGACTGGGACCGCGGACGCACCCTGTGGCTCCCAGGGCCTCCCCAGTCTCCCCGTGTGCACACTGGGGGTGTTCTGGCTTCTACTTCTGGGGATGCCATCAGGGGTGGGACCTCTCCATACGTTCCGTACCCGCTCTCCCGGGAGGCTCGTGCACACCCTTGGCGATGCACGGGCGAGCCAGGGGCTGGGCGGGGGCATGGAGCACAGCCCAGAGGGGCCTGGATCTGCTCTGGGATCCAGGCAAAGCCACCCTCCTGCTGCCTGGGTCCCATCAGCCGTGGCAAGGTGGCAGTTCATGGAGTCTGACCGTGGTGACACAGACTTCCAGGGGCTCCCATTAGGTTGAGGTCCAAGGGCCTCGTCTGCGCCCATGTGCCGGACAGCCCCCACCGTGGTTCCCGGGCATTCCCAAATCCGTCCCGCCAGGGTGGATGGCCCGTGGGCCTGAGAAGGGGACAAAGTGTTTGGCGGTGATTTCCCAGCCGATGGAGGAAAGTCTGTGACTTCTCCTGGTTCCCTCTCTCCTGTGTTCGGGGTCTGTCTCTGTCTTTGACTTTGTCTCCGGGTCTGTCTCTGTCTCTGGTTTTGTGTGTCTCACAGGAGCAGGATCTGTGGGCTCCAGGGGTGATGGGAGAACCCTCAGAAGTCTCCCTTGTCCCTGTTTCCCTCCCCTGGGCCGGTGCTTGGTTCCTTGCTAAGGCCTTGTCCCCCTGAGCAGAGCACTGACTCTGGAACCTCTTGCACATGGGGCCCTTGAGGCTGCAACAAGGAGGGTCCCGACCTTGGTCCGCAGACCAGGGCTCCAGGGCTCTGCCACATTCTGCAAGCCCACGATGTCAGCCCCCCAAGCCTGCAGGCTGTCCTCTGCTCAGAAGGACCTCGAGGGAGTCCAAAGCATGTTCCCAAGACTGGGAGCACAGTGGGTCAGGGAGAGAGATTCAAGGCCCACAGGCTCTTCGGCAAGCCTGTGGGAGCCTAGGGACAGCCCGTGTCTATGGCCCCATTGGTAGAAGAGTAAGGGGAGGCCTTTGGCGGTGTAGCCCTGTCCACACTGGGGAGGGGGGGTTTACCTCTTCCTACTTCCAGGGGAGGTGTCCGGGGTGGTGACGGACACCAGGCCCCAGACCCTGTCCTCACCCAGTGCCCTGGCAAAGCCCCTGGGCCCCTTGGGGACCCCTTGACCATCAGCCCTTCCTGTCTGCTCTCCCCATGCTAAGGATCTCGGTCCTTGCCAGGAGACCTGACGCCCCTGACGCCATGGCCCAGCTGTCTCCAACCTCTTTCTTCTTATCTGCCTTGTTACCCACCATTTTCCCAGGGTGTCTCCCCCTCTGAGCCCCAGCTGGGCAGAGTGGTGTGTGTGTGTGTGTGTGGGTGTGTCTGTGTGTGTGTGGGTGTGTGTGTCTGTGTGTCTGTGTGTGTGTGTGTAGGTGTGTGTGTCTGTGTGTGCGTGCCTGTGTGTGTGTGTATGTGCGCACGCTCAAGCAGACGCCTCTCCCTGTCTGGGGAGGCCCGAGGTCACGTCCCCACATGGGACGGGGTGGGTAGCTCTCCCCAAGCATCTGAGAGGCTCTCACCCTCAAAGCAGACCTCATGGGAGGGTCGGGGCTTGCCTAGGACTGGAGGGAAGCTCTGCTCCTTGGACCCTGTACCCGTCTTTTGTCCTGGGCCGGTCCCTGCCTCTCTTGACCCCAGGTTCCCAACTGTCCCTGAGGCTTGGACATGGAAATGCTTGAATCTGGCCGTTCCTCCAGGGGGAGGTGGAGGTGGAGGAAAGGTGCCCCAGGCACACAGACCTCCATTCCGAGACGGCCAGGTGTGCCCAGGAGACCTGCACGCAACACCTGGACCGTGACCCAGCCTTGCGGTGGATGTGTACGCGACCCATGGCGCAGTCCCTGTCTGGTCCCCCCTGTTCCCTCACCTCTGCCACGTGCTCTGGGTCCCCGAAGTCTGCTGAGCACCAGAGCCATGCCTATCCCGGGGAGCAAGGCTCAGGATGCAAGGCCAGGAGGGTTGGACATGTGGGGATGCAAAGGTCACCGAGTACTCCCCACCCAGCTGGCCTGGAATTCAGAATCCCTCCCAGGGTCCCGTGAAATGCGGGGTTGAGCCAAAGGCCTTGGAGACATCAGTGGCAGGGAGGTCAGTGGGCCCCTTCCACTTCTCCTCTCTCCCTCTGCTTAGTCTTCCTGGTTGTACCCGGGGACAGAGGTCCAGCCTGTCCTTGGATTTAGCCCTGGCTTGAGTCAGTGGGTGGAAGGAGGACAGGGAAGGTTAGGGTTTGGGTTAGGGGTTTGGGTTAGGGTGAGGGTCACAGTTAGAGTTAGGGTTAGGGTTAGAGGGCTAGGGTGAGGTTTAGAGGGTTAGGGTGAGGGTTAGGGTTAGGGTTAGAAGGTAAGGGTTAGGGCTAGAGGGATAGGCTTAGGATTAGGGTTAGGGTTAGATTTAGGGTTAGGGTGAGGGTTAGGTTGAGGGTTAGGGTAAGGGTTAGGGTTAGGGTTAGGGTTAGTGTGAGGGTCACAGTTAGAGTTAGGGTTAGGGTTAGAGGGTTAGGGTGAGGGTTAGAGGGTTAGGGTGAGGGTTAGGGTTAGGGTTAAAAGGTAAGGGTTAGGGCTAGAGGGATAGGGCTAGGATTAGGGTCAGGGTCAGGGACAGGGTCAGGGTCAGGGCTATCATTAGGGTCACGGTCAAGGTCAGGGCTAGGGTCACGGTCAGGGTTCGGTTTAGGGTCAGGTGTAGGGTCAGGGTCAGTTTGAGTGTTAGGGTCAGGGTCAGTGTTAGGGTCCGGGTTGGGGTCAGGCTCCGGCTAACGGTCAGGGTCAGGGTTAGGGGTTAGGGTTAGGGTTAGCATTAGGGTTAGGGTTAAGCTTCGGGTTTGCCTTCAGTTTCGGGGTTAGGGTTATAGGTTAGGGGTTCGGGTTAGCGTTAGGGTTCGGGTTCGGGTTCGGGTTTGGGTTAGGGTCAGGGTCAGGGTCAGGGTCAGTTAGGGTTAGGGTTAGGGTTAGGGTTAGAGAGATAGGGTTAGGGTGAGGGTTAGGGTTAGAGGGTTAGGGTTAGTGTTAGAGAGATAGGGTTAGGGTTAGGGTCATGGTCCAGCTCAACGTTAGGGTTCGCGTTATTGTCAGGGTCAGGGTGAGGGGTTAGGGTCAGGGTTAGGATTAGGATTCGAGTTAATGTTCGGTGTTAGGGTTCGGGTTCGTGTTCAGGTTCGGGGTTTAGGGTTATGGGTTATTGGTTCGGGTTCGGGTTAGGTTTAGTGTTGGGGTTCAGGTTCGGCTTTTTATTAGGCCCTGAATGGTGGCTCCGGGCACGCCCATCTGTCCTCCCAGTCCTGACCTTCCTTCTCCTCGGCCCTCTGTCATCCCGGATCCTCTCCACCGCCTCCTTAAACAATTCTGAATGTCTCCAGGAGCAGCGTGGCAGGCGTGGGGTCTCAGGAGGTGCTGCCGCGATCCTGTGCCCCAGACGACACGGAGAAAGTAGCCACGGGACATTCTGTCATGAGGACTGGGAGGACGATCCCATCCATCTCCTTGGGCATGAACACGGTTCCAGTCCCTGCTCTTTCCACCACCGCTGTGCCAGCTGCTCCTGAAAACACGTCTGTGAACGACCGAGCCAGAGTTTCTGGGGGTGAGTCCGGGCTGAGCCCTGCTAGGTGAACGGTGCACCTGTGGCCTGGGACGGGTGCGGCTCACGGTGGTCCCAGACAGGGGTGCCTGTCCCCCTTCTCTCCAGGGGACCTGCCTTGGACCTCTGCTTCCTCACGTTCTCCCCAGGGCTGCTGGTCCCCAGACCTGACCCCTGCCGGTCTGAGGGTGACCAGCGCTGGCTCCCCAGGGTTTCCTTTGCCCGAGTCCTTGCCCGGGAGCTCCTGCATCTCCGGACACATACTCCCCGTGTGCCCAGCCTCCCCCTCGAACTTGCACGTGTTTGGTCTCTGTCCCTGTCTCTGTCCCTGTGGGACCCGGTGACTCGCAGCATGGACTGGAGCAGACCCATGGGAAACCTTTCTCTGGCCTAGGGTTGGGAGCAATGCGTCTGCCCTCTGCGGCGTGCCTTCCGGCTTTCTGCATTTCCCTGGTTTCTGTGTGGGCCACGGGAGGGAACCGCCGTGTCCTGTCTGGGGACCGACTGGGGTGTCCCAGCAGGAACAGGGGCCTTGGCCCCAAGATTGTGCCCAGAATTCCTGAAGGGGTGCCCAGGATGACATCGCCTCTGTAATCCATTCTGCGCGTCGACATCAAATAAGGGCAATTCTCTGTCCAACAGGGAAAAAAACCAAACGAATGCCCTTTGAAAGTGGGTGGGCAGACACAAAGGCACCCGTTGAGGGATTCCACTTCCAGAAACCTCCAGAACACGTGCAGGAACAGAAAGAGAAAGCAACTTAGGGGCTGCGAGGGGCCAGGCCGGGGGAGCCATGGGCAGGGAGGGCTTGGGCTCAGGGTCTCCTTTGGGGAAGGAGCTCTCCTGCAGCGACGTTCTGGGGTGTGGTGGCGCAGCGTTGGGAATGTCCTTCATGCTCATGACGTGTTCAAGGGAAAACAAGAACTTTTATTTAAAATAAATAATACACAGCATAGAGGAGATGGAAGGCGACTAGGACGGTGACTCCATAGAGGAGAGGAAGAACACAGGGGGAGGGGAGGAAACATTCTGCGGGGATGTCGGGGTCAGGGGACGGAACGGAGGGGAATTTTACGGGGAGATCTCCCCGCAGAGTTGTGGGCTCTGGATGCGGGTCTGGGAGCCCCGCAGGAGCAGGTGCCAGGGCAGGCGTTGGGACCGGGGCGGGGGCAGGGTCAGCGGTCTTGGCCAGCGCAGGATCCAGAGCAGGAGCTGGGTCCGAGGCAAGAACAGGAGCCCAGGCAAGGGCAGGGAAAGGAGCAGGAGCAAGGGCTAGGGGCTGGGGCTGGGGCGGGATCAGGGGCGTAGGCAGGGGCAAGGGAAGGCGCAGTGGTCCTGGCAAGGCCAGGGGAAGGGCCGGGCACAGTTGAAGGGGAAGAAGCAGGGACAGGGTCTGGTTATGGGGCGGGAACAGGGGCGCAGGCAGGCGAAGGGGAGGCCGTCCTGGCAGGGGCAGGGGCAGGGGCAAGAACAGGGGTAGGACCTGGGTCTTTGGCAGGTGCAGGGGCAGTGGCCCTGGCAGGGAAAGGAAAAGGGACAGGGGCAGGGGCAGATGAAGGGACAGGAGCAGGAAGAGGAACTGGGGCATGTGCAGGGGTGATGGCCGGTGCAGGGGCAAGGGCAGGAGCTGGGTCTGGGGCAGGACCAGGGTCACAGGCAGGGGAAGGGGAGGCCGTCCTGGCAGGGGCAGGGGCAGGGGCAAGGGCAGGGGCAGGGGCAAGAACAGATGTAGGACCTGGGTCTGGGTCAGGGGCAGGGGCAGTGGCCCTGGCAGGGAAAGGAGAAGGGACAGGGGCAGGGGCAGGAGCTGGGGCAAGGGCAGGAACAGGGGCCCCGTGAGGGCCCGGGGAAGCGGTGGGACCGAGGGAGGAGCTGGGTCAGGGGCGAGAACGGGAGCACAGGCAAGGGCAGGGAAAGGAGCAGGAGCAAGGGCTAGGGGCAGGGTCTGGGGCGGGAACAGGGGCATAGGCAGGAGCAGGGGAAGGGGCAGTGGTCCTGGCAGGGCCAGGGGACGGGAAGGGGGCAGTTGAAGGGGAAGAAGCAGAGGCAGTTTCTGGGTCTGGGGCGGGAACAGGGGCGCAGGCAGGGGAAGGGGAGGCCGTCCTGGCAGGGTCAGAGGCAGGGGCAAGAACAGGGGTAGGACCTGGGTCTTTGGCAGGTCCAGGGGCAGTGGCCCTGGCAGGGAAAGGAAAAGGGACAGGGGCAGGGGCAGATGAATGGACAGGAGCAGGAAGAGGAACTGGGGCATGTGCAGGGGTGATGGCCGGTGCAGGGTCAAGGGCAGGAGCTGGGTCTGGGGCAGGACCAGGGTCACAGGCAGGGGAAGGGGAGGCCGTCCTGGCAGGGGCATGGGAAGGGGAAACCGAAGGGGCAGGAACAGGGGTAGGACCTGGGTCTGGGGCAGGGGCAGGGACATGGGCAGGGGCAGGGGCAGGAGCAGGAGCTGGGACAAGTGCACGGGCGATGGCCTGTGCAGGGTCAAGGGCAGGAGCTGGGTCTGGGGCAGGAACAGGGGCCCTGTGAAGGCCCGGGGAAGCGGTGGGACCAAGGGACCAAGATCTGGGTCAGGGGCGAGAACAGGAGCACAGGCAGGGGCAGGGGACGTGGGGGTAGCTCTGGTAGGGGCAGGGGCAGGGGGAGCGGCAGGAGCAAGGCTGGGGGCACGAGCAGGAGCCGGCTCTCCCTGCACAGCATCAGCACCTCCGTGGGCAGGCGGCCGGTGCCCTGTCGGCTCCCGGTCTCCCGCCGAAGTCTCTCCCGTCACCATGTCCCCCTCCGGAGCTGCTGAGGTTGGGAGTGGGTCTTGCTTCTCCGCCTGAGTAGCTGTGAGAGGAGAGAAGGTCACCCGCGGGCCTGCCTCTCCCTGGGGCTTGGCAGAGACCGAGCACAGCCTAGGGTCTCCCGGAGAAGCCGCAGCCACGAAGGAACCCTCCCCGGGACGTCTCCCCGACGGCAGGCCGCCCCCTGGGTGCTCCGAGCCAAGTCGTGGCTCCCGGCCCCACGCCAGCCTGTGGGGGCTTCGCCCTGTGGGGCCCATCACCGACGCCTCCCCACACAGCCCCAGGCACCCCATCCCAGCCTTCTCACCCTCGGCCTTGGCCTCCGTGGGCTCCGTGTCCAGGACCGCAGTCCAATGGAGTAGCGGGGACCGTGGTCTGGGAGGGACCGGAGGCCTTCCCAGGACCGGGGACTCCAGGGTCAGGGAGGAGTGCGTGTCTTCCCGCCTCCTTCCTCTTTCATCCGTGGCCTGCCAAGGCAGAGACGGGGAGCGTGCAAGAGGCCGCAGAGCCCTGCCCGGCCATACCCACCGTCCTCCTGCCCAGTCCCCCGGCTTCTCCCGGATCACACGCAGACCTGCACGTGCACAGCCCCGCACCTGGGTCAGGGACCCGTCCCTGCAGGGTCTCAGGATAAACCCCGGGCAGAAGGACGCAGCCCCCACACCCCATCCCACGTAGCCAGCCTGAACCTGGGGTGTGAACATGACCTGCCCACCAGGCGTCTGACCCCTCATCAGCCTGCTCCTGCTCGGGGCGTGTCCACCCCCGATGAGCTCTCTTCACACACACACGCACACACACACACACACACACACGGGGAGGAGGCCTGGGGCGACACGGGTGGATCGGAAGGTGTGGGGCTGTCTTTCTCGGAGCCTCCCGGGGTCACCTTTCGATTCTTCTTGCCAAAGGGCCAGAGGCGTCGGGGAGCCCTGCCAGGCCCTCCGCAGTGAGGGGATGTGCTTGGCGGGCGAGCTCTCCTCTGCTCGCCTCCTCTGGACTTGGGTATGCAACAGAGGAACATGTCGCTTCTGTGGGGATCTCCGCAGAAATGAGCTGGGCAGGGGGTTGTCTCCGGAACGTGGGTGCCTGGACACGTGGGTTCCAATTCCGTTGGGCTGTGTCGTCAGGGAAGTGAGGTCACCGCTGCCTGGGGGCTCCTTACGGGACTTCCTCCTCACCCTGGAGCTCCCTGAGGGCGCCCCTCCCCCAGCTGCTCCAGGCTCACCCCCCACCCCATGCCCTGTCTCTACAGTGACCCCCACACGGCCTACCCACAGCCCCTGGGAGGCCTGGGTGCAGCTGTGGTCCCCGCTGTGAGGGCCCAGAGCTGGGTTCAGACCGGGTTCCTGCTCCGGCTCCTGCCCAGGACTGGGACCGCGGACGCACCCTGTGGCTCCCAGGGCCTCCCCAGTCTCCCCGTGTGCACACTGGGGGTGTTCTGGCTTCTACTTCTGGGGATGCCATCAGGGGTGGGACCTCTCCATACGTTCCGTACCCGCTCTCCCGGGAGGCTCGTGCACACCCTTGGCGATGCACGGGCGAGCCAGGGGCTGGGCGGGGGCATGGAGCACAGCCCAGAGGGGCCTGGATCTGCTCTGGGATCCAGGCAAAGCCACCCTCCTGCTGCCTGGGTCCCATCAGCCGTGGCAAGGTGGCAGTTCATGGAGTCTGACCGTGGTGACACAGACTTCCAGGGGCTCCCATTAGGTTGAGGTCCAAGGGCCTCGTCTGCGCCCATGTGCCGGACAGCCCCCACCGTGGTTCCCGGGCATTCCCAAATCCGTCCCGCCAGGGTGGATGGCCCGTGGGCCTGAGAAGGGGACAAAGTGTTTGGCGGTGATTTCCCAGCCGATGGAGGAAAGTCTGTGACTTCTCCTGGTTCCCTCTCTCCTGTGTTCGGGGTCTGTCTCTGTCTTTGACTTTGTCTCCGGGTCTGTCTCTGTCTCTGGTTTTGTGTGTCTCACAGGAGCAGGATCTGTGGGCTCCAGGGGTGATGGGAGAACCCTCAGAAGTCTCCCTTGTCCCTGTTTCCCTCCCCTGGGCCGGTGCTTGGTTCCTTGCTAAGGCCTTGTCCCCCTGAGCAGAGCACTGACTCTGGAACCTCTTGCACATGGGGCCCTTGAGGCTGCAACAAGGAGGGTCCCGACCTTGGTCCGCAGACCAGGGCTCCAGGGCTCTGCCACATTCTGCAAGCCCACGATGTCAGCCCCCCAAGCCTGCAGGCTGTCCTCTGCTCAGAAGGACCTCGAGGGAGTCCAAAGCATGTTCCCAAGACTGGGAGCACAGTGGGTCAGGGAGAGAGATTCAAGGCCCACAGGCTCTTCGGCAAGCCTGTGGGAGCCTAGGGACAGCCCGTGTCTATGGCCCCATTGGTAGAAGAGTAAGGGGAGGCCTTTGGCGGTGTAGCCCTGTCCACACTGGGGAGGGGGGGTTTACCTCTTCCTACTTCCAGGGGAGGTGTCCGGGGTGGTGACGGACACCAGGCCCCAGACCCTGTCCTCACCCAGTGCCCTGGCAAAGCCCCTGGGCCCCTTGGGGACCCCTTGACCATCAGCCCTTCCTGTCTGCTCTCCCCATGCTAAGGATCTCGGTCCTTGCCAGGAGACCTGACGCCCCTGACGCCATGGCCCAGCTGTCTCCAACCTCTTTCTTCTTATCTGCCTTGTTACCCACCATTTTCCCAGGGTGTCTCCCCCTCTGAGCCCCAGCTGGGCAGAGTGGTGTGTGTGTGTGTGTGTGGGTGTGTCTGTGTGTGTGTGGGTGTGTGTGTCTGTGTGTCTGTGTGTGTGTGTGTAGGTGTGTGTGTCTGTGTGTGCGTGCCTGTGTGTGTGTGTATGTGCGCACGCTCAAGCAGACGCCTCTCCCTGTCTGGGGAGGCCCGAGGTCACGTCCCCACATGGGACGGGGTGGGTAGCTCTCCCCAAGCATCTGAGAGGCTCTCACCCTCAAAGCAGACCTCATGGGAGGGTCGGGGCTTGCCTAGGACTGGAGGGAAGCTCTGCTCCTTGGACCCTGTACCCGTCTTTTGTCCTGGGCCGGTCCCTGCCTCTCTTGACCCCAGGTTCCCAACTGTCCCTGAGGCTTGGACATGGAAATGCTTGAATCTGGCCGTTCCTCCAGGGGGAGGTGGAGGTGGAGGAAAGGTGCCCCAGGCACACAGACCTCCATTCCGAGACGGCCAGGTGTGCCCAGGAGACCTGCACGCAACACCTGGACCGTGACCCAGCCTTGCGGTGGATGTGTACGCGACCCATGGCGCAGTCCCTGTCTGGTCCCCCCTGTTCCCTCACCTCTGCCACGTGCTCTGGGTCCCCGAAGTCTGCTGAGCACCAGAGCCATGCCTATCCCGGGGAGCAAGGCTCAGGATGCAAGGCCAGGAGGGTTGGACATGTGGGGATGCAAAGGTCACCGAGTACTCCCCACCCAGCTGGCCTGGAATTCAGAATCCCTCCCAGGGTCCCGTGAAATGCGGGGTTGAGCCAAAGGCCTTGGAGACATCAGTGGCAGGGAGGTCAGTGGGCCCCTTCCACTTCTCCTCTCTCCCTCTGCTTAGTCTTCCTGGTTGTACCCGGGGACAGAGGTCCAGCCTGTCCTTGGATTTAGCCCTGGCTTGAGTCAGTGGGTGGAAGGAGGACAGGGAAGGTTAGGGTTTGGGTTAGGGGTTTGGGTTAGGGTGAGGGTCACAGTTAGAGTTAGGGTTAGGGTTAGAGGGCTAGGGTGAGGTTTAGAGGGTTAGGGTGAGGGTTAGGGTTAGGGTTAGAAGGTAAGGGTTAGGGCTAGAGGGATAGGCTTAGGATTAGGGTTAGGGTTAGATTTAGGGTTAGGGTGAGGGTTAGGTTGAGGGTTAGGGTAAGGGTTAGGGTTAGGGTTAGGGTTAGTGTGAGGGTCACAGTTAGAGTTAGGGTTAGGGTTAGAGGGTTAGGGTGAGGGTTAGAGGGTTAGGGTGAGGGTTAGGGTTAGGGTTAAAAGGTAAGGGTTAGGGCTAGAGGGATAGGGCTAGGATTAGGGTCAGGGTCAGGGACAGGGTCAGGGTCAGGGCTATCATTAGGGTCACGGTCAAGGTCAGGGCTAGGGTCACGGTCAGGGTTCGGTTTAGGGTCAGGTGTAGGGTCAGGGTCAGTTTGAGTGTTAGGGTCAGGGTCAGTGTTAGGGTCCGGGTTGGGGTCAGGCTCCGGCTAACGGTCAGGGTCAGGGTTAGGGGTTAGGGTTAGGGTTAGCATTAGGGTTAGGGTTAAGCTTCGGGTTTGCCTTCAGTTTCGGGGTTAGGGTTATAGGTTAGGGGTTCGGGTTAGCGTTAGGGTTCGGGTTCGGGTTCGGGTTTGGGTTAGGGTCAGGGTCAGGGTCAGGGTCAGTTAGGGTTAGGGTTAGGGTTAGGGTTAGAGAGATAGGGTTAGGGTGAGGGTTAGGGTTAGAGGGTTAGGGTTAGTGTTAGAGAGATAGGGTTAGGGTTAGGGTCATGGTCCAGCTCAACGTTAGGGTTCGCGTTATTGTCAGGGTCAGGGTGAGGGGTTAGGGTCAGGGTTAGGATTAGGATTCGAGTTAATGTTCGGTGTTAGGGTTCGGGTTCGTGTTCAGGTTCGGGGTTTAGGGTTATGGGTTATTGGTTCGGGTTCGGGTTAGGTTTAGTGTTGGGGTTCAGGTTCGGCTTTTTATTAGGCCCTGAATGGTGGCTCCGGGCACGCCCATCTGTCCTCCCAGTCCTGACCTTCCTTCTCCTCGGCCCTCTGTCATCCCGGATCCTCTCCACCGCCTCCTTAAACAATTCTGAATGTCTCCAGGAGCAGCGTGGCAGGCGTGGGGTCTCAGGAGGTGCTGCCGCGATCCTGTGCCCCAGACGACACGGAGAAAGTAGCCACGGGACATTCTGTCATGAGGACTGGGAGGACGATCCCATCCATCTCCTTGGGCATGAACACGGTTCCAGTCCCTGCTCTTTCCACCACCGCTGTGCCAGCTGCTCCTGAAAACACGTCTGTGAACGACCGAGCCAGAGTTTCTGGGGGTGAGTCCGGGCTGAGCCCTGCTAGGTGAACGGTGCACCTGTGGCCTGGGACGGGTGCGGCTCACGGTGGTCCCAGACAGGGGTGCCTGTCCCCCTTCTCTCCAGGGGACCTGCCTTGGACCTCTGCTTCCTCACGTTCTCCCCAGGGCTGCTGGTCCCCAGACCTGACCCCTGCCGGTCTGAGGGTGACCAGCGCTGGCTCCCCAGGGTTTCCTTTGCCCGAGTCCTTGCCCGGGAGCTCCTGCATCTCCGGACACATACTCCCCGTGTGCCCAGCCTCCCCCTCGAACTTGCACGTGTTTGGTCTCTGTCCCTGTCTCTGTCCCTGTGGGACCCGGTGACTCGCAGCATGGACTGGAGCAGACCCATGGGAAACCTTTCTCTGGCCTAGGGTTGGGAGCAATGCGTCTGCCCTCTGCGGCGTGCCTTCCGGCTTTCTGCATTTCCCTGGTTTCTGTGTGGGCCACGGGAGGGAACCGCCGTGTCCTGTCTGGGGACCGACTGGGGTGTCCCAGCAGGAACAGGGGCCTTGGCCCCAAGATTGTGCCCAGAATTCCTGAAGGGGTGCCCAGGATGACATCGCCTCTGTAATCCATTCTGCGCGTCGACATCAAATAAGGGCAATTCTCTGTCCAACAGGGAAAAAAACCAAACGAATGCCCTTTGAAAGTGGGTGGGCAGACACAAAGGCACCCGTTGAGGGATTCCACTTCCAGAAACCTCCAGAACACGTGCAGGAACAGAAAGAGAAAGCAACTTAGGGGCTGCGAGGGGCCAGGCCGGGGGAGCCATGGGCAGGGAGGGCTTGGGCTCAGGGTCTCCTTTGGGGAAGGAGCTCTCCTGCAGCGACGTTCTGGGGTGTGGTGGCGCAGCGTTGGGAATGTCCTTCATGCTCATGACGTGTTCAAGGGAAAACAAGAACTTTTATTTAAAATAAATAATACACAGCATAGAGGAGATGGAAGGCGACTAGGACGGTGACTCCATAGAGGAGAGGAAGAACACAGGGGGAGGGGAGGAAACATTCTGCGGGGATGTCGGGGTCAGGGGACGGAACGGAGGGGAATTTTACGGGGAGATCTCCCCGCAGAGTTGTGGGCTCTGGATGCGGGTCTGGGAGCCCCGCAGGAGCAGGTGCCAGGGCAGGCGTTGGGACCGGGGCGGGGGCAGGGTCAGCGGTCTTGGCCAGCGCAGGATCCAGAGCAGGAGCTGGGTCCGAGGCAAGAACAGGAGCCCAGGCAAGGGCAGGGAAAGGAGCAGGAGCAAGGGCTAGGGGCTGGGGCTGGGGCGGGATCAGGGGCGTAGGCAGGGGCAAGGGAAGGCGCAGTGGTCCTGGCAAGGCCAGGGGAAGGGCCGGGCACAGTTGAAGGGGAAGAAGCAGGGACAGGGTCTGGTTATGGGGCGGGAACAGGGGCGCAGGCAGGCGAAGGGGAGGCCGTCCTGGCAGGGGCAGGGGCAGGGGCAAGAACAGGGGTAGGACCTGGGTCTTTGGCAGGTGCAGGGGCAGTGGCCCTGGCAGGGAAAGGAAAAGGGACAGGGGCAGGGGCAGATGAAGGGACAGGAGCAGGAAGAGGAACTGGGGCATGTGCAGGGGTGATGGCCGGTGCAGGGGCAAGGGCAGGAGCTGGGTCTGGGGCAGGACCAGGGTCACAGGCAGGGGAAGGGGAGGCCGTCCTGGCAGGGGCAGGGGCAGGGGCAAGGGCAGGGGCAGGGGCAAGAACAGATGTAGGACCTGGGTCTGGGTCAGGGGCAGGGGCAGTGGCCCTGGCAGGGAAAGGAGAAGGGACAGGGGCAGGGGCAGGAGCTGGGGCAAGGGCAGGAACAGGGGCCCCGTGAGGGCCCGGGGAAGCGGTGGGACCGAGGGAGGAGCTGGGTCAGGGGCGAGAACGGGAGCACAGGCAAGGGCAGGGAAAGGAGCAGGAGCAAGGGCTAGGGGCAGGGTCTGGGGCGGGAACAGGGGCATAGGCAGGAGCAGGGGAAGGGGCAGTGGTCCTGGCAGGGCCAGGGGACGGGAAGGGGGCAGTTGAAGGGGAAGAAGCAGAGGCAGTTTCTGGGTCTGGGGCGGGAACAGGGGCGCAGGCAGGGGAAGGGGAGGCCGTCCTGGCAGGGTCAGAGGCAGGGGCAAGAACAGGGGTAGGACCTGGGTCTTTGGCAGGTCCAGGGGCAGTGGCCCTGGCAGGGAAAGGAAAAGGGACAGGGGCAGGGGCAGATGAATGGACAGGAGCAGGAAGAGGAACTGGGGCATGTGCAGGGGTGATGGCCGGTGCAGGGTCAAGGGCAGGAGCTGGGTCTGGGGCAGGACCAGGGTCACAGGCAGGGGAAGGGGAGGCCGTCCTGGCAGGGGCATGGGAAGGGGAAACCGAAGGGGCAGGAACAGGGGTAGGACCTGGGTCTGGGGCAGGGGCAGGGACATGGGCAGGGGCAGGGGCAGGAGCAGGAGCTGGGACAAGTGCACGGGCGATGGCCTGTGCAGGGTCAAGGGCAGGAGCTGGGTCTGGGGCAGGAACAGGGGCCCTGTGAAGGCCCGGGGAAGCGGTGGGACCAAGGGACCAAGATCTGGGTCAGGGGCGAGAACAGGAGCACAGGCAGGGGCAGGGGACGTGGGGGTAGCTCTGGTAGGGGCAGGGGCAGGGGGAGCGGCAGGAGCAAGGCTGGGGGCACGAGCAGGAGCCGGCTCTCCCTGCACAGCATCAGCACCTCCGTGGGCAGGCGGCCGGTGCCCTGTCGGCTCCCGGTCTCCCGCCGAAGTCTCTCCCGTCACCATGTCCCCCTCCGGAGCTGCTGAGGTTGGGAGTGGGTCTTGCTTCTCCGCCTGAGTAGCTGTGAGAGGAGAGAAGGTCACCCGCGGGCCTGCCTCTCCCTGGGGCTTGGCAGAGACCGAGCACAGCCTAGGGTCTCCCGGAGAAGCCGCAGCCACGAAGGAACCCTCCCCGGGACGTCTCCCCGACGGCAGGCCGCCCCCTGGGTGCTCCGAGCCAAGTCGTGGCTCCCGGCCCCACGCCAGCCTGTGGGGGCTTCGCCCTGTGGGGCCCATCACCGACGCCTCCCCACACAGCCCCAGGCACCCCATCCCAGCCTTCTCACCCTCGGCCTTGGCCTCCGTGGGCTCCGTGTCCAGGACCGCAGTCCAATGGAGTAGCGGGGACCGTGGTCTGGGAGGGACCGGAGGCCTTCCCAGGACCGGGGACTCCAGGGTCAGGGAGGAGTGCGTGTCTTCCCGCCTCCTTCCTCTTTCATCCGTGGCCTGCCAAGGCAGAGACGGGGAGCGTGCAAGAGGCCGCAGAGCCCTGCCCGGCCATACCCACCGTCCTCCTGCCCAGTCCCCCGGCTTCTCCCGGATCACACGCAGACCTGCACGTGCACAGCCCCGCACCTGGGTCAGGGACCCGTCCCTGCAGGGTCTCAGGATAAACCCCGGGCAGAAGGACGCAGCCCCCACACCCCATCCCACGTAGCCAGCCTGAACCTGGGGTGTGAACATGACCTGCCCACCAGGCATCTGACCCCTCATCAGCCTGCTCCTGCTCGGGGCGTGTCCACCCCCGATGAGCTCTCTTCACACACACACGCACACACACACACACACACACACACACACACACACACACACACGCACACACGGGGAGGAGGCCTGGGGCGACACGGGTGGATCGGAAGGTGTGGGGCTGTCTGACTCGGAGCCTCCCGGGGTCACCTTTCGATTCTTCTTGCCAAAGGGCCAGAGGCGTCGGGGAGCCCTGCCAGGCCCTCCGCAGTGAGGGGATGTGCTTGGCGGGCGAGCTCTCCTCTGCTCGCCTCCTCTGGACTTGGGTATGCAACAGAGGAACATGTCGCTTCTGTGGGGATCTCCGCAGAAATGAGCTGGGCAGGGGGTTGTCTCCGGAACGTGGGTGCCTGGACACGTGGGTTCCAATTCCGTTGGGCTGTGTCGTCAGGGAAGTGAGGTCACCGCTGCCTGGGGGCTCCTTACGGGACTTCCTCCTCACCCTGGAGCTCCCTGAGGGTGCCCCTCCCCCAGCTGCTCCAGGCTCACCCCCCACCCCATGCCCTGTCTCTACAGTGACCCCCACACGGCCTACCCACAGCCCCTGGGAGGCCTGGGTGCAGCTGTGGTCCCCGCTGTGAGGGCCCAGAGCTGGGTTCAGACCGGGTTCCTGCTCCGGCTCCTGCCCAGGACTGGGACCGCGGACGCACCCTGTGGCTCCCAGGGCCTCCCCAGTCTCCCCGTGTGCACACTGGGGGTGTTCTGGCTTCTACTTCTGGGGATGCCATCAGGGGTGGGACCTCTCCATACGTTCCGTACCCGCTCTCCCGGGAGGCTCGTGCACACCCTTGGCGATGCACGGGCGAGCCAGGGGCTGGGCGGGGGCATGGAGCACAGCCCAGAGGGGCCTGGATCTGCTCTGGGATCCAGGCAAAGCCACCCTCCTGCTGCCTGGGTCCCATCAGCCGTGGCAAGGTGGCAGTTCATGGAGTCTGACCGTGGTGACACAGACTTCCAGGGGCTCCCATTAGGTTGAGGTCCAAGGGCCTCGTCTGCGCCCATGTGCCGGACAGCCCCCACCGTGGTTCCCGGGCATTCCCAAATCCGTCCCGCCAGGGTGGATGGCCCGTGGGCCTGAGAAGGGGACAAAGTGTTTGGCGGTGATTTCCCAGCCGATGGAGGAAAGTCTGTGACTTCTCCTGGTTCCCTCTCTCCTGTGTTCGGGGTCTGTCTCTGTCTTTGACTTTGTCTCCGGGTCTGTCTCTGTCTCTGGTTTTGTGTGTCTCACAGGAGCAGGATCTGTGGGCTCCAGGGGTGATGGGAGAACCCTCAGAAGTCTCCCTTGTCCCTGTTTCCCTCCCCTGGGCCGGTGCTTGGTTCCTTGCTAAGGCCTTGTCCCCCTGAGCAGAGCACTGACTCTGGAACCTCTTGCACATGGGGCCCTTGAGGCTGCAACAAGGAGGGTCCCGACCTTGGTCCGCAGACCAGGGCTCCAGGGCTCTGCCACATTCTGCAAGCCCACGATGTCAGCCCCCCAAGCCTGCAGGCTGTCCTCTGCTCAGAAGGACCTCGAGGGAGTCCAAAGCATGTTCCCAAGACTGGGAGCACAGTGGGTCAGGGAGAGAGATTCAAGGCCCACAGGCTCTTCGGCAAGCCTGTGGGAGCCTAGGGACAGCCCGTGTCTATGGCCCCATTGGTAGAAGAGTAAGGGGAGGCCTTTGGCGGTGTAGCCCTGTCCACACTGGGGAGGGGGGGTTTACCTCTTCCTACTTCCAGGGGAGGTGTCCGGGGTGGTGACGGACACCAGGCCCCAGACCCTGTCCTCACCCAGTGCCCTGGCAAAGCCCCTGGGCCCCTTGGGGACCCCTTGACCATCAGCCCTTCCTGTCTGCTCTCCCCATGCTAAGGATCTCGGTCCTTGCCAGGAGACCTGACGCCCCTGACGCCATGGCCCAGCTGTCTCCAACCTCTTTCTTCTTATCTGCCTTGTTACCCACCATTTTCCCAGGGTGTCTCCCCCTCTGAGCCCCAGCTGGGCAGAGTGGTGTGTGTGTGTGTGTGTGTGTGTGTGTGTGTGTGTGAGTGTCTGTGTGTGTGGGTGTGTCTGTGTGTGTGTGGGTGTGTGTGTCATTGTGTCTGTGTGTGTGTGTGTGTAGGTGTGTGTGTCTGTGTGTGCGTGCCTGTGTGTGTGTGTATGTGCGCACGCTCAAGCAGACACCTCTCCCTGTCTGGGGAGGCCCGAGGTCACGTCCCCACATGGGACGGGGTGGGTAGCTCTCCCCAAGCATCTGAGAGGCTCTCACCCTCAAAGCAGACCTCATGGGAGGGTCGGGGCTTGCCTAGGACTGGAGGGAAGCTCTGCTCCTTGGAACCTGTACCCGTCTTTTGTCCTGGGCCGGTCCCTGCCTCTCTTGACCCCAGGTTCCCAACTGTCCCTGAGGCTTGGACATGGAAATGCTTGAATCTGGCCGTTCCTCCAGGGGGAGGTGGAGGTGGAGGAAAGGTGCCCCAGGCACACAGACCTCCATTCCGAGACGGCCAGGTGTGCCCAGGAGACCTGCACGCAACACCTGGACCGTGACCCAGCCTTGCGGTGGATGTGAACGCGACCCATGGCGCAGTCCCTGTCTGGTCCCCCCTGTTCCCTCACCTCTGCCACGTGCTCTGGGTCCCCGAAGTCTGCTGAGCACCAGAGCCATGCCTATCCCGGGGAGCAAGGCTCAGGATGCAAGGCCAGGAGGGTTGGACATGTGGGGATGCAAAGGTCACCGAGTACTCCCCACCCAGCTGGCCTGGAATTCAGAATCCCTCCCAGGGTCCCGTGAAATGCGGGGTTGAGCCAAAGGCCTTGGAGACATCAGTGGCAGGGAGGTCAGTGGGCCCCTTCCACTTCTCCTCTCTCCCTCTGCTTAGTCTTCCTGGTTGTACCCGGGGACAGAGGTCCAGCCTGTCCTTGGATTTAGCCCTGGCTTGAGTCAGTGGGTGGAAGGAGGACAGGGAAGGTTAGGGTTTGGGTTAGGGGTTTGGGTTAGGGTGAGGGTCACAGTTAGAGTTAGGGTTAGGGTTAGAGGGCTAGGGTGAGGTTTAGAGGGTTAGGGTGAGGGTTAGGGTTAGGGTTAGAAGGTAAGGGTTAGGGCTAGAGGGATAGGCTTAGGATTAGGGTTAGGGTTAGATTTAGGGTTAGGGTGAGGGTTAGGGTGAGGGTTAGGGTAAGGGTTAGGGTTAGGGTTAGGGTTAGTGTGAGGGTCACAGTTAGAGTTAGGGTTAGGGTTAGAGGGTTAGGGTGAGGGTTAGAGGGTTAGGGTGAGGGTTAGGGTTAGGGTTAGAAGGTAAGGGTTAGGGCTAGAGGGATAGGGTTAGGATTAGGGTCAGGGTCAGGGACAGGGTCAGGGTCAGGGCTATCATTAGGGTCACGGTCAAGGTCAGGGCTAGGGTCACGGTCAGGGTTCGGTTTAGGGTCAGGTGTAGGGTCAGGGTCAGTTTGAGTGTTAGGGTCAGGGTCAGTGTTAGGGTCCGGGTTGGGGTCAGGCTCCGGCTAACGGTCAGGGTCAGGGTTAGGGGTTAGGGTTAGGGTTAGCATTAGGGTTAGGGTTAAGCTTCGGGTTTGCCTTCAGGTTCGGGGTTAGGGTTATAGGTTAGGGGTTCGGGTTAGCGTTAGGGTTCGGGTTCGGGTTCGGGTTTGGGTTAGGGTCAGGTTCAGGGTCAGGTTCAGGGTCAGGGTCAGGGTCAGGGTCAGTTAGGTTTAGGGTTAGGGTTAGGGTTAGAGAGATAGGGTTAGGGTGAGGGTTAGGGTTAGAGGGTTAGGGTTAGTGTTAGAGAGATAGGGTTAGGGTTAGGGTCATGGTCCAGCTCAACGTTAGGGTTCGCGTTATTGTCAGGGTCAGGGTGAGGGGTTAGGGTCAGGGTTAGGATTAGGATTCGAGTTAATGTTCGGTGTTAGGGTTCGGGTTCGTGTTCAGGTTCGGGGTTTAGGGTTATGGGTTATTGGTTCGGGTTCGGGTTAGGTTTAGTGTTGGGGTTCAGGTTCGGCTTTTTATTAGGCCCTGAATGGTGGCTCCGGGCACGCCCATCTGTCCTCCCAGTCCTGACCTTCCTTCTCCTCGGCCCTCTGTCATCCCGGATCCTCTCCACCGCCTCCTTAAACAATTCTGAATGTCTCCAGGAGCAGCGTGGCAGGCGTGGGGTCTCAGGAGGTGCTGCCGCGATCCTGTGCCCCAGACGACACGGAGAAAGTAGCCACGGGACATTCTGTCATGAGGACTGGGAGGACGATCCCATCCATCTCCTTGGGCATGAACACGGTTCCAGTCCCTGCTCTTTCCACCACCGCTGTGCCAGCTGCTCCTGAAAACACGTCTGTGAACGACCGAGCCAGAGTTTCTGGGGGTGAGTCCGGGCTGAGCCCTGCTAGGTGAACGGTGCACCTGTGGCCTGGGACGGGTGCGGCTCACGGTGGTCCCAGACAGGGGTGCCTGTCCCCCTTCTCTCCAGGGGACCTGCCTTGGACCTCTGCTTCCTCACGTTCTCCCCAGGGCTGCTGGTCCCCAGACCTGACCCCTGCCGGTCTGAGGGTGACCAGCGCTGGCTCCCCAGGGTTTCCTTTGCCCGAGTCCTTGCCCGGGAGCTCCTGCATCTCCGGACACATACTCCCCGTGTGCCCAGCCTCCCCCTCGAACTTGCACGTGTTTGGTCTCTGTCCCTGTCTCTGTCCCTGTGGGACCCGGTGACTCGCAGCATGGACTGGAGCAGACCCATGGGAAACCTTTCTCTGGCCTAGGGTTGGGAGCAATGCGTCTGCCCTCTGCGGCGTGCCTTCCGGCTTTCTGCATTTCCCTGGTTTCTGTGTGGGCCACGGGAGGGAACCGCCGTGTCCTGTCTGGGGACCGACTGGGGTGTCCCAGCAGGAACAGGGGCCTTGGCCCCAAGATTGTGCCCAGAATTCCTGAAGGGGTGCCCAGGATGACATCGCCTCTGTAATCCATTCTGCGCGTCGACATCAAATAAGGGCAATTCTCTGTCCAACAGGGAAAAAAACCAAACGAATGCCCTTTGAAAGTGGGTGGGCAGACACAAAGGCACCCGTTGAGGGATTCCACTTCCAGAAACCTCCAGAACACGTGCAGGAACAGAAAGAGAAAGCAACTTAGGGGCTGCGAGGGGCCAGGCCGGGGGAGCCATGGGCAGGGAGGGCTTGGGCTCAGGGTCTCCTTTGGGGAAGGAGCTCTCCTGCAGCGACGTTCTGGGGTGTGGTGGCGCAGCGTTGGGAATGTCCTTCATGCTCATGACGTGTTCAAGGGAAAACAAGAACTTTTATTTAAAATAAATAATACACAGCATAGAGGAGATGGAAGGCGACTAGGACGGTGACTCCATAGAGGAGAGGAAGAACACAGGGGGAGGGGAGGAAACATTCTGCGGGGATGTCGGGGTCAGGGGACGGAACGGAGGGGAATTTTACGGGGAGATCTCCCCGCAGAGTTGTGGGCTCTGGATGCGGGTCTGGGAGCCCCGCAGGAGCAGGTGCCAGGGCAGGCGTTGGGACCGGGGCGGGGGCAGGGTCAGCGGTCTTGGCCAGCGCAGGATCCAGAGCAGGAGCTGGGTCCGAGGCAAGAACAGGAGCCCAGGCAAGGGCAGGGAAAGGAGCAGGAGCAAGGGCTAGGGGCTGGGGCTGGGGCGGGATCAGGGGCATAGGCAGGGGCAAGGGAAGGCGCAGTGGTCCTGGCAAGGCCAGGGGAAGGGCCGGGCGCAGTTGAAGGGGAAGAAGCAGGGACAGGGTCTGGGTATGGGGCGGGAACAGGGGCGCAGGCAGGCGAAGGGGAGGCCGTCCTGGCAGGGGCAGGGGCAGGGGCAGGGGCAAGAACAGATGTAGGACCTGGGTCTGGGTCAGGGGCAGGGGCAGTGGCCCTGGCAGGGAAAGGAGAAAGGACAGGAACAGGGGCAGGAGCTGGGGCAAGGGCAGGAACAGGGGCCCCGTGAGGGCCCAGGGAAGCGGTGGGACCGAGGGAGGAGCTGGGTCAGGGGCGAGAACGGGAGCACAGGCAAGGGCAGGGAAAGGAGCAGGAGCAAGGGCTAGGGGCTGGGTCTGGGGCGGGAACAGGGGCATAGGCAGGAGCAGGGGAAGGGGCAGTGGTCCTGGCAGGGCCAGGGGACGGGAAGGGGGCAGTTGAAGGGGAAGAAGCAGAGGCAGTTTCTGGGTCTGGGGCGGGAACAGGGGCGCAGGCAGGGGAAGGGGAGGCCGTCCTGGCAGGGTCAGAGACAGGGGCAAGAACAGGGGTAGGACCTGGGTCTTTGGCAGGTCCAGGGGCAGTGGCCCTGGCAGGGAAAGGAAAAGGGACAGGGGCAGGGGCAGATGAAGGGACAGGAGCAGGAAGAGGAACTGGGGCGTGTGCAGGGGTGATGGCCGGTGCAGGGTCAAGGGCAGGAGCTGGGTCTGGGGCAGGACCAGGGTCACAGGCAGGGGAAGGGGAGGCCGTCCTGGCAGGGGTATGGGAAGGGGAAACCGAAGGGGCAGGAACAGGGGTAGGACCTGGGTCTGGGGCAGGGGCAGGGACATGGGCAGGGGCAGGGGCAGGAGCAGGAGCTGGGACAAGTGCACGGGCGATGGCCTGTGCAGGGTCAAGGGCAGGAGCTGTGTCTGGGGCAGGAACAGGGGCCCTGTGAAGGCCCGGGGAAGCGGTGGGACCAAGGGAGGATCTGGGTCAGGGGCGAGAACAGGAGCACAGGCAGGGGCAGGGGACGTGGGGGTAGCTCTGGTAGGGGCAGGGGCAGGGGGAGCGGCAGGAGCAGGGCTGGGGGCAGGAGCAGGAGCCGGCTCTCCCTGCACAGCATCAGCACCTCCGTGGGCAGGCGGCCGGTGCCCTGTCGGCTCCCGGTCTCCCGCCGAAGTCTCTCCCATCACCATGTCCCCCTCCGGAGCTGCTGAGGTTGGGAGTGGGTCTTGCTTCTCCGCCTGAGTAGCTGTGAGAGGAGAGAAGGTCACCCGCGGGCCTGCCTCTCCCTGGGGCTTGGCAGAGACCGAGCACAGCCTAGGGTCTCCCGGAGAAGCCGCAGCCACGAAGGAACCCTCCCCGGGACGTCTCCCCGACGGCAGGCCGCCCCCTGGGTGCTCCGAGCCAAGTCGTGGCTCCCGGCCCCACGCCAGCCTGTGTGGGCTTCGCCCTGTGGGGCCCATCACCGACGCCTCCCCACACAGCCCCAGGCACCCCATCCCAGCCTTCTCACCCTCGGCCTTGGTCTCCGTGGGCTCCGTGTCCAGGACCGCAGTCCAATGGAGTAGCGGGGACCGTGGTCTGGGAGGGACCGGAGGCCTTCCCAGGACCGGGGACTCCAGGGTCAGGGAGGAGTGCGTGTCTTCCCGCCTCCTTCCTCTTTCATCCGTGGCCTGCCAAGGCAGAGACGGGGAGCGTGCAAGAGGCCGCAGAGCCCTGCCCGGCCATACCCACCGTCCTCCTGCCCAGTCCCCCGGCTTCTCCCGGATCACACGCAGACCTGCACGTGCACAGCCCCGCACCTGGGTCAGGGACCCGTCCCTGCAGGGTCTCAGGATAAACCCCGGGCAGAAGGACGCAGCCCCCACACCCCATCCCACGTAGCCAGCCTGAACCTGGGGTGTGAACATGACCTGCCCACCAGGCGTCTGACCCCTCATCAGCCTGCTCCTGCTCGGGGCGTGTCCACCCCCGATGAGCTCTCTTCACACACACACGCACACACACACACACACACACACGGGGAGGAGGCCTGGGGCGACACGGGTGGATCGGAAGGTGTGGGGATGTCTGACTCGGAGCCTCCCGGGGTCACCTTTCGATTCTTCTTGCCAAAGGGCCAGAGGCGTCGGGGAGCCCTGCCAGGCCCTCCACAGTGAGGGGATGTGCTTGGCGGGCGAGCTCTCCTCTGCTCGCCTCCTCTGGACTTGGGTATGCAACAGAGGAACATGTCGCTTCTGTGGGGATCTCCGCAGAAATGAGCTGGGCAGGGGGTTGTCTCCGGAACGTGGGTGCCTGGACACGTGGGTTCCAATTCCGTTGGGCTGTGTCGTCAGGGAAGTGAGGTCACCGCTGCCTGGGGGCTCCTTACGGGACTTCCTCCTCACCCTGGAGCTCCCTGAGGGCGCCCCTCCCCCAGCTGCTCCAGGCTCACCCCCCACCCCATGCCCTGTCTCTACAGTGACCCCCACACGGCCTACCCACAGCCCCTGGGAGGCCTGGGTGCAGCTGTGGTCCCCGCTGTGAGGGCCCAGAGCTGGGTTCAGACCGGGTTCCTGCTCCGGCTCCTGCCCAGGACTGGGACCGCGGACGCACCCTGTGGCTCCCAGGGCCTCCCCAGTCTCCCCGTGTGCACACTGGGGGTGTTCTGGCTTCTACTTCTGGGGATGCCATCAGGGGTGGGACCTCTCCATACGTTCCGTACCCGCTCTCCCGGGAGGCTCGTGCACACCCTTGGCGATGCACGGGCGAGCCAGGGGCTGGGCGGGGGCATGGAGCACAGCCCAGAGGGGCCTGGATCTGCTCTGGGATCCAGGCAAAGCCACCCTCCTGCTGCCTGGGTCCCATCAGCCGTGGCAAGGTGGCAGTTCATGGAGTCTGACCGTGGTGACACAGACTTCCAGGGGCTCCCATTAGGTTGAGGTCCAAGGGCCTCGTCTGCGCCCATGTGCCGGACAGCCCCCACCGTGGTTCCCGGGCATTCCCGAATCCGTCCCGCCAGGGTGGATGGCCCGTGGGCCTGAGAAGGGGACAAAGTGTTTGGCGGTGATTTCCCAGCCGATGGAGGAAAGTCTGTGACTTCTCCTGGTTCCCTCTCTCCTGTGTTCGGGGTCTGTCTCTGTCTTTGACTTTGTCTCCGGGTCTGTCTCTGTCTCTGGTTTTGTGTGTCTCACAGGAGCAGGATCTGTGGGCTCCAGGGGTGATGGGAGAACCCTCAGAAGTCTCCCTTGTCCCTGTTTCCCTCCCCTGGGCCGGTGCTTGGTTCCTTGCTAAGGCCTTGTCCCCCTGAGCAGAGCACTGACTCTGGAACCTCTTGCACATGGGGCCCTTGAGGCTGCAACAAGGAGGGTCCCGACCTTGGTCCGCAGACCAGGGCTCCAGGGCTCTGCCACATTCTGCAAGCCCACGATGTCAGCCCCCCAAGCCTGCAGGCTGTCCTCTGCTCAGAAGGACCTCGAGGGAGTCCAAAGCATGTTCCCAAGACTGGGAGCACAGTGGGTCAGGGAGAGAGATTCAAGGCCCACAGGCTCTTCGGCAAGCCTGTGGGAGCCTAGGGACAGCCCGTGTCTATGGCCCCATTGGTAGAAGAGTAAGGGGAGGCCTTTGGCGGTGTAGCCCTGTCCACACTGGGGAGGGGGGGTTTACCTCTTCCTACTTCCAGGGGAGGTGTCCGGGGTGGTGACGGACACCAGGCCCCAGACCCTGTCCTCACCCAGTGCCCTGGCAAAGCCCCTGGGCCCCTTGGGGACCCCTTGACCATCAGCCCTTCCTGTCTGCTCTCCCCATGCTAAGGATCTCGGTCCTTGCCAGGAGACCTGACGCCCCTGACGCCATGGCCCAGCTGTCTCCAACCTCTTTCTTCTTATCTGCCTTGTTACCCACCATTTTCCCAGGGTGTCTCCCCCTCTGAGCCCCAGCTGGGCAGAGTGGTGTGTGTGTGTGTGTGTGGGTGTGTCTGTGTGTGTGTGGGTGTGTGTGTCTGTGTGTCTGTGTGTGTGTGTGTAGGTGTGTGTGTCTGTGTGTGCGTGCCTGTGTGTGTGTGTATGTGCGCACGCTCAAGCAGACGCCTCTCCCTGTCTGGGGAGGCCCGAGGTCACGTCCCTACATGGGACGGGGTGGGTAGCTCTCCCCAAGCATCTGAGAGGCTCTCACCCTCAAAGCAGACCTCATGGGAGGGTCGGGGCTTGCCTAGGACTGGAGGGAAGCTCTGCTCCTTGGACCCTGTACCCGTCTTTTGTCCTGGGCCGGTCCCTGCCTCTCTTGACCCCAGGTTCCCAACTGTCCCTGAGGCTTGGACATGGAAATGCTTGAATCTGGCCGTTCCTCCAGGGGGAGGTGGAGGTGGAGGAAAGGTGCCCCAGGCACACAGACCTCCATTCCGAGACGGCCAGGTGTGCCCAGGAGACCTGCACGCAACACCTGGACCGTGACCCAGCCTTGCGGTGGATGTGTACGCGACCCATGGCGCAGTCCCTGTCTGGTCCCCCCTGTTCCCTCACCTCTGCCACGTGCTCTGGGTCCCCGAAGTCTGCTGAGCACCAGAGCCATGCCTATCCCGGGGAGCAAGGCTCAGGATGCAAGGCCAGGAGGGTTGGACATGTGGGGATGCAAAGGTCACCGAGTACTCCCCACCCAGCTGGCCTGGAATTCAGAATCCCTCCCAGGGTCCCGTGAAATGCGGGGTTGAGCCAAAGGCCTTGGAGACATCAGTGGCAGGGAGGTCAGTGGGCCCCTTCCACTTCTCCTCTCTCCCTCTGCTTAGTCTTCCTGGTTGTACCCGGGGACAGAGGTCCAGCCTGTCCTTGGATTTAGCCCTGGCTTGAGTCAGTGGGTGGAAGGAGGACAGGGAAGGTTAGGGTTTGGGTTAGGGGTTTGGGTTAGGGTGAGGGTCACAGTTAGAGTTAGGGTTAGGGTTAGAGGGCTAGGGTGAGGTTTAGAGGGTTAGGGTGAGGGTTAGGGTTAGGGTTAGAAGGTAAGGGTTAGGGCTAGAGGGATAGGCTTAGGATTAGGGTTAGGGTTAGATTTAGGGTTAGGGTGAGGGTTAGGGTGAGGGTTAGGGTAAGGGTTAGGGTTAGGGTTAGGGTTAGTGTGAGGGTCACAGTTAGAGTTAGGGTTAGGGTTAGAGGGTTAGGGTGAGGGTTAGAGGGTTAGGGTGAGGGTTAGGGTTAGGGTTAAAAGGTAAGGGTTAGGGCTAGAGGGATAGGGCTAGGATTAGGGTCAGGGTCAGGGACAGGGTCAGGGTCAGGGCTATCATTAGGGTCACGGTCAAGGTCAGGGCTAGGGTCACGGTCAGGGTTCGGTTTAGGGTCAGGTGTAGGGTCAGGGTCAGTTTGAGTGTTAGGGTCAGGGTCAGTGTTAGGGTCCGGGTTGGGGTCAGGCTCCGGCTAACGGTCAGGGTCAGGGTTAGGGGTTAGGGTTAGGGTTAGCATTAGGGTTAGGGTTAAGCTTCGGGTTTGCCTTCAGTTTCGGGGTTAGGGTTATAGGTTAGGGGTTCGGGTTAGCGTTAGGGTTCGGGTTCGGGTTCGGGTTTGGGTTAGGGTCAGGGTCAGGGTCAGGGTCAGTTAGGGTTAGGGTTAGGGTTAGGGTTAGAGAGATAGGGTTAGGGTGAGGGTTAGGGTTAGAGGGTTAGGGTTAGTGTTAGAGAGATAGGGTTAGGGTTAGGGTCATGGTCCAGCTCAACGTTAGGGTTCGCGTTATTGTCAGGGTCAGGGTGAGGGGTTAGGGTCAGGGTTAGGATTAGGATTCGAGTTAATGTTCGGTGTTAGGGTTCGGGTTCGTGTTCAGGTTCGGGGTTTAGGGTTATGGGTTATTGGTTCGGGTTCGGGTTAGGTTTAGTGTTGGGGTTCAGGTTCGGCTTTTTATTAGGCCCTGAATGGTGGCTCCGGGCACGCCCATCTGTCCTCCCAGTCCTGACCTTCCTTCTCCTCGGCCCTCTGTCATCCCGGATCCTCTCCACCGCCTCCTTAAACAATTCTGAATGTCTCCAGGAGCAGCGTGGCAGGCGTGGGGTCTCAGGAGGTGCTGCCGCGATCCTGTGCCCCAGACGACACGGAGAAAGTAGCCACGGGACATTCTGTCATGAGGACTGGGAGGACGATCCCATCCATCTCCTTGGGCATGAACACGGTTCCAGTCCCTGCTCTTTCCACCACCGCTGTGCCAGCTGCTCCTGAAAACACGTCTGTGAACGACCGAGCCAGAGTTTCTGGGGGTGAGTCCGGGCTGAGCCCTGCTAGGTGAACGGTGCACCTGTGGCCTGGGACGGGTGCGGCTCACGGTGGTCCCAGACAGGGGTGCCTGTCCCCCTTCTCTCCAGGGGACCTGCCTTGGACCTCTGCTTCCTCACGTTCTCCCCAGGGCTGCTGGTCCCCAGACCTGACCCCTGCCGGTCTGAGGGTGACCAGCGCTGGCTCCCCAGGGTTTCCTTTGCCCGAGTCCTTGCCCGGGAGCTCCTGCATCTCCGGACACATACTCCCCGTGTGCCCAGCCTCCCCCTCGAACTTGCACGTGTTTGGTCTCTGTCCCTGTCTCTGTCCCTGTGGGACCCGGTGACTCGCAGCATGGACTGGAGCAGACCCATGGGAAACCTTTCTCTGGCCTAGGGTTGGGAGCAATGCGTCTGCCCTCTGCGGCGTGCCTTCCGGCTTTCTGCATTTCCCTGGTTTCTGTGTGGGCCACGGGAGGGAACCGCCGTGTCCTGTCTGGGGACCGACTGGGGTGTCCCAGCAGGAACAGGGGCCTTGGCCCCAAGATTGTGCCCAGAATTCCTGAAGGGGTGCCCAGGATGACATCGCCTCTGTAATCCATTCTGCGCGTCGACATCAAATAAGGGCAATTCTCTGTCCAACAGGGAAAAAAACCAAACGAATGCCCTTTGAAAGTGGGTGGGCAGACACAAAGGCACCCGTTGAGGGATTCCACTTCCAGAAACCTCCAGAACACGTGCAGGAACAGAAAGAGAAAGCAACTTAGGGGCTGCGAGGGGCCAGGCCGGGGGAGCCATGGGCAGGGAGGGCTTGGGCTCAGGGTCTCCTTTGGGGAAGGAGCTCTCCTGCAGCGACGTTCTGGGGTGTGGTGGCGCAGCGTTGGGAATGTCCTTCATGCTCATGACGTGTTCAAGGGAAAACAAGAACTTTTATTTAAAATAAATAATACACAGCATAGAGGAGATGGAAGGCGACTAGGACGGTGACTCCATAGAGGAGAGGAAGAACACAGGGGGAGGGGAGGAAACATTCTGCGGGGATGTCGGGGTCAGGGGACGGAACGGAGGGGAATTTTACGGGGAGATCTCCCCGCAGAGTTGTGGGCTCTGGATGCGGGTCTGGGAGCCCCGCAGGAGCAGGTGCCAGGGCAGGCGTTGGGACCGGGGCGGGGGCAGGGTCAGCGGTCTTGGCCAGCGCAGGATCCAGAGCAGGAGCTGGGTCCGAGGCAAGAACAGGAGCCCAGGCAAGGGCAGGGAAAGGAGCAGGAGCAAGGGCTAGGGGCTGGGGCTGGGGCGGGATCAGGGGCATAGGCAGGGGCAAGGGAAGGCGCAGTGGTCCTGGCAAGGCCAGGGGAAGGGCCGGGCGCAGTTGAAGGGGAAGAAGCAGGGACAGGGTCTGGGTATGGGGCGGGAACAGGGGCGCAGGCAGGCGAAGGGGAGGCCGTCCTGGCAGGGGCAGGGGCAG
Source organism: Meles meles (assembly GCF_922984935.1). Taxonomy (NCBI): domain Eukaryota; kingdom Metazoa; phylum Chordata; class Mammalia; order Carnivora; family Mustelidae; genus Meles; species Meles meles. The sequence goes on along the minus strand of NW_025721110.1, from coordinate 56,171 downwards.
GGGCAGGGGCAAGAACAGATGTAGGACCTGGGTCTGGGTCAGGGGCAGGGGCAGTGGCCCTGGCAGGGAAAGGAGAAAGGACAGGAACAGGGGCAGGAGCTGGGGCAAGGGCAGGAACAGGGGCCCCGTGAGGGCCCGGGGAAGCGGTGGGACCGAGGGAGGAGCTGGGTCAGGGGCGAGAACGGGAGCACAGGCAAGGGCAGGGAAAGGAGCAGGAGCAAGGGCTAGGGGCTGGGTCTGGGGCGGGAACAGGGGCATAGGCAGGAGCAGGGGAAGGGGCAGTGGTCCTGGCAGGGCCAGGGGACGGGAAGGGGGCAGTTGAAGGGGAAGAAGCAGAGGCAGTTTCTGGGTCTGGGGCGGGAACAGGGGCGCAGGCAGGGAAAGGGGAGGCCGTCCTGGCAGGGTCAGAGGCAGGGGCAAGAACAGGGGTAGGACCTGGGTCTTTGGCAGGTCCAGGGGCAGGGGACGTGGGGGTAGCTCTGGTAGGGGCAGGGGCAGGGGGAGCGGCAGGAGCAGGGCTGGGGGCAGGAGCAGGAGCCGGCTCTCCCTGCACAGCATCAGCACCTCCGTGGGCAGGCGGCCGGTGCCCTGTCGGCTCCCGGTCTCCCGCCGAAGTCTCTCCCATCACCATGTCCCCCTCCGGAGCTGCTGAGGTTGGGAGTGGGTCTTGCTTCTCCGCCTGAGTAGCTGTGAGAGGAGAGAAGGTCACCCGCGGGCCTGCCTCTCCCTGGGGCTTGGCAGAGACCGAGCACAGCCTAGGGTCTCCCGGAGAAGCCGCAGCCACGAAGGAACCCTCCCCGGGACGTCTCCCCGACGGCAGGCCGCCCCCTGGGTGCTCCGAGCCAAGTCGTGGCTCCCGGCCCCACGCCAGCCTGTGTGGGCTTCGCCCTGTGGGGCCCATCACCGACGCCTCCCCACACAGCCCCAGGCACCCCATCCCAGCCTTCTCACCCTCGGCCTTGGCCTCCGTGGGCTCCGTGTCCAGGACCGCAGTCCAATGGAGTAGCGGGGACCGTGGTCTGGGAGGGACCGGAGGCCTTCCCAGGACCGGGGACTCCAGGGTCAGGGAGGAGTGCGTGTCTTCCCGCCTCCTTCCTCTTTCATCCGTGGCCTGCCAAGGCAGAGACGGGGAGCGTGCAAGAGGCCGCAGAGCCCTGCCCGGCCATACCCACCGTCCTCCTGCCCAGTCCCCCGGCTTCTCCCGGATCACACGCAGACCTGCACGTGCACAGCCCCGCACCTGGGTCAGGGACCCGTCCCTGCAGGGTCTCAGGATAAACCCCGGGCAGAAGGACGCAGCCCCCACACCCCATCCCACGTAGCCAGCCTGAACCTGGGGTGTGAACATGACCTGCCCACCAGGCGTCTGACCCCTCATCAGCCTGCTCCTGCTCGGGGCGTGTCCACCCCCGATGAGCTCTCTTCACACACACACGCACACACACACACACACACACACACACACACACACACACACACGGGGAGGAGGCCTGGGGCGACACGGGTGGATCGGAAGGTGTGGGGCTGTCTGACTCGGAGCCTCCCGGGGTCACCTTTCGATTCTTCTTGCCAAAGGGCCAGAGGCGTCGGGGAGCCCTGCCAGGCCCTCCGCAGTGAGGGGATGTGCTTGGCGGGCGAGCTCTCCTCTGCTCGCCTCCTCTGGACTTGGGTATGCAACAGAGGAACATGTCGCTTCTGTGGGGATCTCCGCAGAAATGAGCTGGGCAGGGGGTTTTCTCCGGAACGTGGGTGCCTGGACACGTGGGTTCCAATTCCGTTGGGCTGTGTCGTCAGGGAAGTGAGGTCACCGCTGCCTGGGGGCTCCTTACGGGACTTCCTCCTCACCCTGGAGCTCCCTGAGGGCGCCCCTCCCCCAGCTGCTCCAGGCTCACCCCCCACCCCATGCCCTGTCTCTACAGTGACCCCCACACGGCCTACCCACAGCCCCTGGGAGGCCTGGGTGCAGCTGTGGTCCCCGCTGTGAGGGCCCAGAGCTGGGTTCAGACCGGGTTCCTGCTCCGGCTCCTGCCCAGGACTGGGACCGCGGACGCACCCTGTGGCTCCCAGGGCCTCCCCAGTCTCCCCGTGTGCACACTGGGGGTGTTCTGGCTTCTACTTCTGGGGATGCCATCAGGGGTGGGACCTCTCCATACGTTCCGTACCCGCTCTCCCGGGAGGCTCGTGCACACCCTTGGCGATGCACGGGCGAGCCAGGGGCTGGGCGGTGGCATGGAGCACAGCCCAGAGGGGCCTGGATCTGCTCTGGGATCCAGGCAAAGCCACCCTCCTGCTGCCTGTGTCCCATCAGCCGTGGCAAGGTGGCAGTTCATGGAGTCTGACCGTGGTGACACAGACTTCCAGGGGCTCCCATTAGGTTGAGGTCCAAGGGCCTCGTCTGCGCCCATGTGCCGGACAGCCCCCACCGTGGTTCCCGGGCATTCCCGAATCCGTCCCGCCAGGGTGGATGGCCCGTGGGCCTGAGAAGGGGACAAAGTGTTTGGCGGTGATTTCCCAGCCGATGGAGGAAAGTCTGTGACTTCTCCTGGTTCCCTCTCTCCTGTGTTCGGGGTCTGTCTCTGTCTTTGACTTTGTCTCCGGGTCTGTCTCTGTCTCTGGTTTTGTGTGTCTCACAGGAGCAGGATCTGTGGGCTCCAGGGGTGATGGGAGAACCCTCAGAAGTCTCCCTTGTCCCTGTTTCCCTCCCCTGGGCCGGTGCTTGGTTCCTTGCTAAGGCCTTGTCCCCCTGAGCAGAGCACTGACTCTGGAACCTCTTGCACATGGGGCCCTTGAGGCTGCAACAAGGAGGGTCCCGACCTTGGTCCGCAGACCAGGGCTCCAGGGCTCTGCCACATTCTGCAAGCCCACGATGTCAGCCCCCCAAGCCTGCAGGCTGTCCTCCGCTCAGAAGGACCTCGAGGGAGTCCAAAGCATGTTCCCAAGACTGGGAGCACAGTGGGTCAGGGAGAGAGATTCAAGGCCCACAGGCTCTTCGGCAAGCCTGTGGGAGCCTAGGGACAGCCCGTGTCTATGGCCCCATTGGTAGAAGAGTAAGGGGAGGCCTTTGGCGGTGTAGCCCTGTCCACACTGGGGAGGGGGGGTTTACCTCTTCCTACTTCCAGGGGAGGTGTCCGGGGTGGTGACGGACACCAGGCCCCAGACCCTGTCCTCACCCAGTGCCCTGGCAAAGCCCCTGGGCCCCTTAGGGACCCCTTGACCATCAGCCCTTCCTGTCTGCTCTCCCCATGCTAAGGATCTCGGTCCTTGCCAGGAGACCTGACGCCCCTGACGCCATGGCCCAGCTGTCTCCAACCTCTTTCTTCTTATCTGCCTTGTTACCCACCATTTTCCCAGGGTGTCTCCCCCTCTGAGCCCCAGCTGGGCAGAGTGGTGTGTGTGTGTGTGTGTGTGGGTGTGTCTGTGTGTGTGTGGGTGTGTGTGTCTGTGTGTCTGTGTGTGTGTGTGTAGGTGTGTGTGTCTGTGTGTGCGTGCCTGTGTGTGTGTGTATGTGCGCACGCTCAAGCAGACGCCTCTCCCTGTCTGGGGAGGCCCGAGGTCACGTCCCCACATGGGACGGGGTGGGTAGCTCTCCCCAAGCATCTGAGAGGCTCTCACCCTCAAAGCAGACCTCATGGGAGGGTCGGGGCTTGCCTAGGACTGGAGGGAAGCTCTGCTCCTTGGACCCTGTACCCGTCTTTTGTCCTGGGCCGGTCCCTGCCTCTCTTGACCCCAGGTTCCCAACTGTCCCTGAGGCTTGGACATGGAAATGCTTGAATCTGGCCGTTCCTCCAGGGGGAGGTGGAGGTGGAGGAAAGGTGCCCCAGGCACACAGACCTCCATTCCGAGACGGCCAGGTGTGCCCAGGAGACCTGCACGCAACACCTGGACCGTGACCCAGCCTTGCGGTGGATGTGTACGCGACCCATGGCGCAGTCCCTGTCTGGTCCCCCCTGTTCCCTCACCTCTGCCACGTGCTCTGGGTCCCCGAAGTCTGCTGAGCACCAGAGCCATGCCTATCCCGGGGAGCAAGGCTCAGGATGCAAGGCCAGGAGGGTTGGACATGTGGGGATGCAAAGGTCACCGAGTACTCCCCACCCAGCTGGCCTGGAATTCAGAATCCCTCCCAGGGTCCCGTGAAATGCGGGGTTGAGCCAAAGGCCTTGGAGACATCAGTGGCAGGGAGGTCAGTGGGCCCCTTCCACTTCTCCTCTCTCCCTCTGCTTAGTCTTCCTGGTTGTACCCGGGGACAGAGGTCCAGCCTGTCCTTGGATTTAGCCCTGGCTTGAGTCAGTGGGTGGAAGGAGGACAGGGAAGGTTAGGGTTTGGGTTAGGGGTTTGGGTTAGGGTGAGGGTCACAGTTAGAGTTAGGGTTAGGGTTAGAGGGCTAGGGTGAGGTTTAGAGGGTTAGGGTGAGGGTTAGGGTTAGGGTTAGAAGGTAAGGGTTAGGGCTAGAGGGATAGGCTTAGGATTAGGGTTAGGGTTAGATTTAGGGTTAGGGTGAGGGTTAGGGTGAGGGTTAGGGTAAGGGTTAGGGTTAGGGTTAGGGTTAGTGTGAGGGTCACAGTTAGAGTTAGGGTTAGGGTTAGAGGGTTAGGGTGAGGGTTAGAGGGTTAGGGTGAGGGTTAGGGTTAGGGTTAGAAGGTAAGGGTTAGGGCTAGAGGGATAGGGCTAGGATTAGGGTCAGGGTCAGGGACAGGGTCAGGGTCAGGGCTCTCATTAGGGTCACGGTCAAGGTCAGGGCTAGGGTCACAGTCAGGGTTCGGTTTAGGGTCAGGTGTAGGGTCAGGGTCAGTTTGAGTGTTAGGGTCAGGGTCAGTGTTAGGGTCCGGGTTGGGGTCAGGCTCCGGCTAACGGTCAGGGTCAGGGTTAGGGGTTAGGGTTAGGGTTAGCATTAGGGTTAGGGTTAAGCTTCGGGTTTGCCTTCAGGTTCGGGGTTAGGGTTATAGGTTAGGGGTTCGGGTTAGCGTTAGGGTTCGGGTTCGGGTTCGGGTTTGGGTTAGGGTCAGGGTCAGGGTCAGGGTCAGTTAGGGTTAGGGTTAGGGTTAGGGTTAGAGAGATAGGGTTAGGGTGAGGGTTAGGGTTAGAGGGTTAGGGTTAGTGTTAGAGAGATAGGGTTAGGGTGAGGGTTAGGGTTAGAGGGTTAGGGTTAGTGTTAGAGAGATAGGGTTAGGGTTAGGGTCATGGTCCAGCTCAACGTTAGGGTTCGCGTTATTGTCAGGGTCAGGGTGAGGGGTTAGGGTCAGGGTTAGGATTAGGATTCGAGTTAATGTTCGGTGTTAGGGTTCGGGTTCGTGTTCAGGTTCGGGGTTTAGGGTTATGGGTTATTGGTTCGGGTTCGGGTTAGGTTTAGTGTTGGGGTTCAGGTTCGGCTTTTTATTAGGCCCTGAATGGTGGCTCCGGGCACGCCCATCTGTCCTCCCAGTCCTGACCTTCCTTCTCCTCGGCCCTCTGTCATCCCGGATCCTCTCCACCGCCTCCTTAAACAATTCTGAATGTCTCCAGGAGCAGCGTGGCAGGCGTGGGGTCTCAGGAGGTGCTGCCGCGATCCTGTGCCCCAGACGACACGGAGAAAGTAGCCACGGGACATTCTGTCATGAGGACTGGGAGGACGATCCCATCCATCTCCTTGGGCATGAACACGGTTCCAGTCCCTGCTCTTTCCACCACCGCTGTGCCAGCTGCTCCTGAAAACACGTCTGTGAACGACCGAGCCAGAGTTTCTGGGGGTGAGTCCGGGCTGAGCCCTGCTAGGTGAACGGTGCACCTGTGGCCTGGGACGGGTGCGGCTCACGGTGGTCCCAGACAGGGGTGCCTGTCCCCCTTCTCTCCAGGGGACCTGCCTTGGACCTCTGCTTCCTCACGTTCTCCCCAGGGCTGCTGGTCCCCAGACCTGACCCCTGCCGGTCTGAGGGTGACCAGCGCTGGCTCCCCAGGGTTTCCTTTGCCCGAGTCCTTGCCCGGGAGCTCCTGCATCTCCGGACACATACTCCCCGTGTGCCCAGCCTCCCCCTCGAACTTGCACGTGTTTGGTCTCTGTCCCTGTCTCTGTCCCTGTGGGACCCGGTGACTCGCAGCATGGACTGGAGCAGACCCATGGGAAACCTTTCTCTGGCCTAGGGTTGGGAGCAATGCGTCTGCCCTCTGCGGCGTGCCTTCCGGCTTTCTGCATTTCCCTGGTTTCTGTGTGGGCCACGGGAGGGAACCGCCGTGTCCTGTCTGGGGACCGACTGGGGTGTCCCAGCAGGAACAGGGGCCTTGGCCCCAAGATTGTGCCCAGAATTCCTGAAGGGGTGCCCAGGATGACATCGCCTCTGTAATCCATTCTGCGCGTCGACATCAAATAAGGGCAATTCTCTGTCCAACAGGGAAAAAAACCAAACGAATGCCCTTTGAAAGTGGGTGGGCAGACACAAAGGCACCCGTTGAGGGATTCCACTTCCAGAAACCTCCAGAACACGTGCAGGAACAGAAAGAGAAAGCAACTTAGGGGCTGCGAGGGGCCAGGCCGGGGGAGCCATGGGCAGGGAGGGCTTGGGCTCAGGGTCTCCTTTGGGGAAGGAGCTCTCCTGCAGCGACGTTCTGGGGTGTGGTGGCGCAGCGTTGGGAATGTCCTTCATGCTCATGACGTGTTCAAGGGAAAACAAGAACTTTTATTTAAAATAAATAATACACAGCATAGAGGAGATGGAAGGCGACTAGGACGGTGACTCCATAGAGGAGAGGAAGAACACAGGGGGAGGGGAGGAAACATTCTGCGGGGATGTCGGGGTCAGGGGACGGAACGGAGGGGAATTTGACGGGGAGATCTCCCCGCAGAGTTGTGGGCTCTGGATGCGGGTCTGGGAGCCCCGCAGGAGCAGGTGCCAGGGCAGGCGTTGGGACCGGGGCGGGGGCAGGGTCAGCGGTCTTGGCCAGCGCAGGATCCAGAGCAGGAGCTGGGTCCGAGGCAAGAACAGGAGCCCAGGCAAGGGCAGGGAAAGGAGCAGGAGCAAGGGCTAGGGGCTGGGGCTGGGGCGGGATCAGGGGCATAGGCAGGGGCAAGGGAAGGCGCAGTGGTCCTGGCAAGGCCAGGGGAAGGGCCGGGCGCAGTTGAAGGGGAAGAAGCAGGGACAGGGTCTGGGTATGGGGCGGGAACAGGGGCGCAGGCAGGCGAAGGGGAGGCCGTCCTGGCAGGGGCAGGGGCAGGGGCAGGGGCAAGAACAGATGTAGGACCTGGGTCTGGGTCAGGGGCAGGGGCAGTGGCCCTGGCAGGGAAAGGAGAAAGGACAGGAACAGGGGCAGGAGCTGGGGCAAGGGCAGGAACAGGGGCCCCGTGAGGGCCCGGGGAAGCGGTGGGACCGAGGGAGGAGCTGGGTCAGGGGCGAGAATGGGAGCACAGGCAAGGGCAGGGAAAGGAGCAGGAGCAAGGGCTAGGGGCTGGGTCTGGGGCGGGAACAGGGGCATGGGCAGGAGCAGGGGAAGGGGCAGTGGTCCTGGCAGGGCCAGGGGACGGGAAGGGGGCAGTTGAAGGGGAAGAAGCAGAGGCAGTTTCTGGGTCTGGGGCGGGAACAGGGGCGCAGGCAGGGAAAGGGGAGGCCGTCCTGGCAGGGTCAGAGGCAGGGGCAAGAACAGGGGTAGGACCTGGGTCTTTGGCAGGTCCAGGGGCAGGGGACGTGGGGGTAGCTCTGGTAGGGGCAGGGGCAGGGGGAGCGGCAGGAGCAGGGCTGGGGGCAGGAGCAGGAGCCGGCTCTCCCTGCACAGCATCAGCACCTCCGTGGGCAGGCGGCCGGTGCCCTGTCGGCTCCCGGTCTCCCGCCGAAGTCTCTCCCGTCACCATGTCCCCCTCCGGAGCTGCTGAGGTTGGGAGTGGGTCTTGCTTCTCCGCCTGAGTAGCTGTGAGAGGAGAGAAGGTCACCCGCGGGCCTGCCTCTCCCTGGGGCTTGGCAGAGACCGAGCACAGCCTAGGGTCTCCCGGAGAAGCCGCAGCCACGAAGGAACCCTCCCCGGGACGTCTCCCCGACGGCAGGCCGCCCCCTGGGTGCTCCGAGCCAAGTCGTGGCTCCCGGCCCCACGCCAGCCTGTGTGGGCTTCGCCCTGTGGGGCCCATCACCGACGCCTCCCCACACAGCCACAGGCACCCCATCCCAGCCTTCTCACCCTCGGCCTTGGCCTCCGTGGGCTCCGTGTCCAGGACCGCAGTCCAATGGAGTAGCGGGGACCGTGGTCTGGGAGGGACCGGAGGCCTTCCCAGGACCGGGGACTCCAGGGTCAGGGAGGAGTGCGTGTCTTCCCGCCTCCTTCCTCTTTCATCCGTGGCCTGCCAAGGCAGAGACGGGGAGCGTGCAAGAGGCCGCAGAGCCCTGCCCGGCCATACCCACCGTCCTCCTGCCCAGTCCCCCGGCTTCTCCCGGATCACACGCAGACCTGCACGTGCACAGCCCCGCACCTGGGTCAGGGACCCGTCCCTGCAGGGTCTCAGGATAAACCCCGGGCAGAAGGACGCAGCCCCCACACCCCATCCCACGTAGCCAGCCTGAACCTGGGGTGTGAACATGACCTGCCCACCAGGCGTCTGACCCCTCATCAGCCTGCTCCTGCTCGGGGCGTGTCCACCCCCGATGAGCTCTCTTCACACACACACGCACACACACACACACACACACACACACACACACACGCACACACGGGGAGGAGGCCTGGGGCGACACGGGTGGATCGGAAGGTGTGGGGCTGTCTGACTCGGAGCCTCCCGGGGTCACCTTTCGATTCTTCTTGCCAAAGGGCCAGAGGCGTCGGGGAGCCCTGCCAGGCCCTCCGCAGTGAGGGGATGTGCTTGGCGGGCGAGCTCTCCTCTGCTCGCCTCCTCTGGACTTGGGTATGCAACAGAGGAACATGTCGCTTCTGTGGGGATCTCCGCAGAAATGAGCTGGGCAGGGGGTTGTCTCCGGAACGTGGGTGCCTGGACACGTGGGTTCCAATTCCGTTGGGCTGTGTCGTCAGGGAAGTGAGGTCACCGCTGCCTGGGGGCTCCTTACGGGACTTCCTCCTCACCCTGGAGCTCCCTGAGGGCGCCCCTCCCCCAGCTGCTCCAGGCTCACCCCCCACCCCATGCCCTGTCTCTACAGTGACCCCCACACGGCCTACCCACAGCCCCTGGGAGGCCTGGGTGCAGCTGTGGTCCCCGCTGTGAGGGCCCAGAGCTGGGTTCAGACCGGGTTCCTGCTCCGGCTCCTGCCCAGGACTGGGACCGCGGACGCACCCTGTGGCTCCCAGGGCCTCCCCAGTCTCCCCGTGTGCACACTGGGGGTGTTCTGGCTTCTACTTCTGGGGATGCCATCAGGGGTGGGACCTCTCCATACGTTCCGTACCCGCTCTCCCGGGAGGCTCGTGCACACCCTTGGCGATGCACGGGCGAGCCAGGGGCTGGGCGGGGGCATGGAGCACAGCCCAGAGGGGCCTGGATCTGCTCTGGGATCCAGGCAAAGCCACCCTCCTGCTGCCTGGGTCCCATCAGCCGTGGCAAGGTGGCAGTTCATGGAGTCTGACCGTGGTGACACAGACTTCCAGGGGCTCCCATTAGGTTGAGGTCCAAGGGCCTCGTCTGCGCCCATGTGCCGGACAGCCCCCACCGTGGTTCCCGGGCATTCCCGAATCCGTCCCGCCAGGGTGGATGGCCCGTGGGCCTGAGAAGGGGACAAAGTGTTTGGCGGTGATTTCCCAGCCGATGGAGGAAAGTCTGTGACTTCTCCTGGTTCCCTCTCTCCTGTGTTCGGGGTCTGTCTCTGTCTTTGACTTTGTCTCCGGGTCTGTCTCTGTCTCTGGTTTTGTGTGTCTCACAGGAGCAGGATCTGTGGGCTCCAGGGGTGATGGGAGAACCCTCAGAAGTCTCCCTTGTCCCTGTTTCCCTCCCCTGGGCCGGTGCTTGGTTCCTTGCTAAGGCCTTGTCCCCCTGAGCAGAGCACTGACTCTGGAACCTCTTGCACATGGGGCCCTTGAGGCTGCAACAAGGAGGGTCCCGACCTTGGTCCGCAGACCAGGGCTCCAGAGCTCTGCCACATTCTGCAAGCCCACGATGTCAGCCCCCCAAGCCTGCAGGCTGTCCTCTGCTCAGAAGGACCTCGAGGGAGTCCAAAGCATGTTCCCAAGACTGGGAGCACAGTGGGTCAGGGAGAGAGATTCAAGGCCCACAGGCTCTTCGGCAAGCCTGTGGGAGCCTAGGGACAGCCCGTGTCTATGGCCCCATTGGTAGAAGAGTAAGGGGAGGCCTTTGGCGGTGTAGCCCTGTCCACACTGGGGAGGGGGGGTTTACCTCTTCCTACTTCCAGGGGAGGTGTCCGGGGTGGTGACGGACACCAGGCCCCAGACCCTGTCCTCACCCAGTGCCCTGGCAAAGCCCCTGGGCCCCTTGGGGACCCCTTGACCATCAGCCCTTCCTGTCTGCTCTCCCCATGCTAAGGATCTCGGTCCTTGCCAGGAGACCTGACGCCCCTGACGCCATGGCCCAGCTGTCTCCAACCTCTTTCTTCTTATCTGCCTTGTTACCCACCATTTTCCCAGGGTGTCTCCCCCTCTGAGCCCCAGCTGGGCAGAGTGGTGTGTGTGTGTGTGTGTGTGTGTGTGTGTGTGTGTGTGTGTGTGAGTGTCTGTGTGTGTGGGTGTGTCTGTGTGTGTGTGGGTGTGTGTGTCATTGTGTCTGTGTGTGTGTGTGTAGGTGTGTGTGTCTGTGTGTGCGTGCCTGTGTGTGTGTGTATGTGCGCACGCTCAAGCAGACGCCTCTCCCTGTCTGGGGAGGCCCGAGGTCACGTCCCCACATGGGACGGGGTGGGTAGCTCTCCCCAAGCATCTGAGAGGCTCTCACCCTCAAAGCAGACCTCATGGGAGGGTCGGGGCTTGCCTAGGACTGGAGGGAAGCTCTGCTCCTTGGACTCTGTACCCGTCTTTTGTCCTGGGCCGGTCCTTGCCTCTCTTGACCCCAGGTTCCCAACTGTCCCTGAGGCTTGGACATGGAAATGCTTGAATCTGGCCGTTTCTCCAGGGGGAGGTGGAGGTGGAGGAAAGGTGCCCCAGGCACACAGACCTCCATTCCGAGACGGCCAGGTGTGCCCAGGAGACCTGCACGCAACACCTGGACCGTGACCCAGCCTTGCGGTGGATGTGTACGCGACCCATGGCGCAGTCCCTGTCTGGTCCCCCCTGTTCCCTCACCTCTGCCACGTGCTCTGGTCCCCGAAGTCTGCTGAGCACCAGAGCCATGCCTATCCCGGGGAGCAAGGCTCAGGATGCAAGGCCAGGAGGGTTGGACATGTGGGGATGCAAAGGTCACCGAGTACTCCCCACCCAGCTGGCCTGGAATTCAGAATCCCTCCCAGGGTCCCGTGAAATGCGGGGTTGAGCCAAAGGCCTTGGAGACATCAGTGGCAGGGAGGTCAGTGGGCCCCTTCCACTTCTCCTCTCTCCCTCTGCTTAGTCTTCCTGGTTGTACCCGGGGACAGAGGTCCAGCCTGTCCTTGGATTTAGCCCTGGCTTGAGTCAGTGGGTGGAAGGAGGACAGGGAAGGTTAGGGTTTGGGTTAGGGGTTTGGGTTAGGGTGAGGGTCACAGTTAGAGTTAGGGTTAGGGTTAGAGGGCTAGGGTGAGGTTTAGAGGGTTAGGGTGAGGGTTAGGGTTAGGGTTAGAAGGTAAGGGTTAGGGCTAGAGGGATAGGCTTAGGATTAGGGTTAGGGTTAGATTTAGGGTTAGGGTGAGGGTTAGGGTGAGGGTTAGGGTAAGGGTTAGGGTTAGGGTTAGGGTTAGTGTGAGGGTCACAGTTAGAGTTAGGGTTAGGGTTAGAGGGTTAGGGTGAGGGTTAGAGGGTTAGGGTGAGGGTTAGGGTTAGGGTTAGAAGGTAAGGGTTAGGGCTAGAGGGATAGGCTTAGGATTAGGGTCAGGGTCAGGGACAGGGTCAGGGTCAGGGCTATCATTAGGGTCACGGTCAAGGTCAGGGCTAGGGTCACGGTCAGGGTTCGGTTTAGGGTCAGGTGTAGGGTCAGGGTCAGTTTGAGTGTTAGGGTCAGGGTCAGTGTTAGGGTCCGGGTTGGGGTCAGGCTCCGGCTAACGGTCAGGGTCAGGGTTAGGGGTTAGGGTTAGGGTTAGCATTAGGGTTAGGGTTAAGCTTCGGGTTTGCCTTCAGGTTCGGGGTTAGGGTTATAGGTTAGGGGTTCGGGTTAGCGTTAGGGTTCGGGTTCGGGTTCGGGTTTGGGTTAGGGTCAGGGTCAGGGTCAGAGTCAGTTAGGGTTAGGGTTAGGGTTAGGGTTAGAGAGATAGGGTTAGGGTGAGGGTTAGGGTTAGAGGGTTAGGGTTAGTGTTAGAGAGATAGGGTTAGGGTTAGGGTCATGGTCCAGCTCAACGTTAGGGTTCGCGTTATTGTCAGGGTCAGGGTGAGGGGTTAGGGTCAGGGTTAGGATTAGGATTCGAGTTAATGTTCGGTGTTAGGGTTCGGGTTCGTGTTCAGGTTCGGGGTTTAGGGTTATGGGTTATTGGTTCGGGTTCGGGTTAGGTTTAGTGTTGGGGTTCAGGTTCGGCTTTTTATTAGGCCCTGAATGGTGGCTCCGGGCACGCCCATCTGTCCTCCCAGTCCTGACCTTCCTTCTCCTCGGCCCTCTGTCATCCCGGATCCTCTCCACCGCCTCCTTAAACAATTCTGAATGTCTCCAGGAGCAGCGTGGCAGGCGTGGGGTCTCAGGAGGTGCTGCCGCGATCCTGTGCCCCAGACGACACGGAGAAAGTAGCCACGGGACATTCTGTCATGAGGACTGGGAGGACGATCCCATCCATCTCCTTGGGCATGAACACGGTTCCAGTCCCTGCTCTTTCCACCACCGCTGTGCCAGCTGCTCCTGAAAACACGTCTGTGAACGACCGAGCCAGAGTTTCTGGGGGTGAGTCCGGGCTGAGCCCTGCTAGGTGAACGGTGCACCTGTGGCCTGGGACGGGTGCGGCTCACGGTGGTCCCAGACAGGGGTGCCTGTCCCCCTTCTCTCCAGGGGACCTGCCTTGGACCTCTGCTTCCTCACGTTCTCCCCAGGGCTGCTGGTCCCCAGACCTGACCCCTGCCGGTCTGAGGGTGACCAGCGCTGGCTCCCCAGGGTTTCCTTTGCCCGAGTCCTTGCCCGGGAGCTCCTGCATCTCCGGACACATACTCCCCGTGTGCCCAGCCTCCCCCTCGAACTTGCACGTGTTTGGTCTCTGTCCCTGTCTCTGTCCCTGTGGGACCCGGTGACTCGCAGCATGGACTGGAGCAGACCCATGGGAAACCTTTCTCTGGCCTAGGGTTGGGAGCAATGCGTCTGCCCTCTGCGGCGTGCCTTCCGGCTTTCTGCATTTCCCTGGTTTCTGTGTGGGCCACGGGAGGGAACCGCCGTGTCCTGTCTGGGGACCGACTGGGGTGTCCCAGCAGGAACAGGGGCCTTGGCCCCAAGATTGTGCCCAGAATTCCTGAAGGGGTGCCCAGGATGACATCGCCTCTGTAATCCATTCTGCGCGTCGACATCAAATAAGGGCAATTCTCTGTCCAACAGGGAAAAAAACCAAACGAATGCCCTTTGAAAGTGGGTGGGCAGACACAAAGGCACCCGTTGAGGGATTCCACTTCCAGAAACCTCCAGAACACGTGCAGGAACAGAAAGAGAAAGCAACTTAGGGGCTGCGAGGGGCCAGGCCGGGGGAGCCATGGGCAGGGAGGGCTTGGGCTCAGGGTCTCCTTTGGGGAAGGAGCTCTCCTGCAGCGACGTTCTGGGGTGTGGTGGCGCAGCGTTGGGAATGTCCTTCATGCTCATGACGTGTTCAAGGGAAAACAAGAACTTTTATTTAAAATAAATAATACACAGCATAGAGGAGATGGAAGGCGACTAGGACGGTGACTCCATAGAGGAGAGGAAGAACACAGGGGGAGGGGAGGAAACATTCTGCGGGGATGTCGGGGTCAGGGGACGGAACGGAGGGGAATTTGACGGGGAGATCTCCCCGCAGAGTTGTGGGCTCTGGATGCGGGTCTGGGAGCCCCGCAGGAGCAGGTGCCAGGGCAGGCGTTGGGACCGGGGCGGGGGCAGGGTCAGCGGTCTTGGCCAGCGCAGGATCCAGAGCAGGAGCTGGGTCCGAGGCAAGAACAGGAGCCCAGGCAAGGGCAGGGAAAGGAGCAGGAGCAAGGGCTAGGGGCTGGGGCTGGGGCGGGATCAGGGGCATAGGCAGGGGCAAGGGAAGGCGCAGTGGTCCTGGCAAGGCCAGGGGAAGGGCCGGGCGCAGTTGAAGGGGAAGAAGCAGGGACAGGGTCTGGGTATGGGGCGGGAACAGGGGCGCAGGCAGGCGAAGGGGAGGCCGTCCTGGCAGGGGCAGGGGCAGGGGCAGGGGCAAGAACAGATGTAGGACCTGGGTCTGGGTCAGGGGCAGGGGCAGTGGCCCTGGCAGGGAAAGGAGAAAGGACAGGAACAGGGGCAGGAGCTGGGGCAAGGGCAGGAACAGGGGCCCCGTGAGGGCCCGGGGAAGCGGTGGGACCGAGGGAGGAGCTGGGTCAGGGGCGAGAACGGGAGCACAGGCAAGGGCAGGGAAAGGAGCAGGAGCAAGGGCTAGGGGCTGGGTCTGGGGCGGGAACAGGGGCATAGGCAGGAGCAGGGGAAGGGGCAGTGGTCCTGGCAGGGCCAGGGGACGGGAAGGGGGCAGTTGAAGGGGAAGAAGCAGAGGCAGTTTCTGGGTCTGGGGCGGGAACAGGGGCGCAGGCAGGGAAAGGGGAGGCCGTCCTGGCAGGGTCAGAGGCAGGGGCAAGAACAGGGGTAGGACCTGGGTCTTTGGCAGGTCCAGGGGCAGGGGACGTGGGGGTAGCTCTGGTAGGGGCAGGGGCAGGGGGAGCGGCAGGAGCAGGGCTGGGGGCAGGAGCAGGAGCCGGCTCTCCCTGCACAGCATCAGCACCTCCGTGGGCAGGCGGCCGGTGCCCTGTCGGCTCCCGGTCTCCCGCCGAAGTCTCTCCCGTCACCATGTCCCCCTCCGGAGCTGCTGAGGTTGGGAGTGGGTCTTGCTTCTCCGCCTGAGTAGCTGTGAGAGGAGAGAAGGTCACCCGCGGGCCTGCCTCTCCCTGGGGCTTGGCAGAGACCGAGCACAGCCTAGGGTCTCCCGGAGAAGCCGCAGCCACGAAGGAACCCTCCCCGGGACGTCTCCCCGACGGCAGGCCGCCCCCTGGGTGCTCCGAGCCAAGTCGTGGCTCCCGGCCCCACGCCAGCCTGTGTGGGCTTCGCCCTGTGGGGCCCATCACCGACGCCTCCCCACACAGCCACAGGCACCCCATCCCAGCCTTCTCACCCTCGGCCTTGGCCTCCGTGGGCTCCGTGTCCAGGACCGCAGTCCAATGGAGTAGCGGGGACCGTGGTCTGGGAGGGACCGGAGGCCTTCCCAGGACCGGGGACT
This sequence comes from Meles meles, assembly GCF_922984935.1. NCBI lineage: Eukaryota > Metazoa > Chordata > Mammalia > Carnivora > Mustelidae > Meles > Meles meles. The sequence continues at coordinate 40,764 of NW_025721110.1, read as the reverse complement.
CCAGGGTCAGGGAGGAGTGCGTGTCTTCCCGCCTCCTTCCTCTTTCATCCGTGGCCTGCCAAGGCAGAGACGGGGAGCGTGCAAGAGGCCGCAGAGCCCTGCCCGGCCATACCCACCGTCCTCCTGCCCAGTCCCCCGGCTTCTCCCGGATCACACGCAGACCTGCACGTGCACAGCCCCGCACCTGGGTCAGGGACCCGTCCCTGCAGGGTCTCAGGATAAACCCCGGGCAGAAGGACGCAGCCCCCACACCCCATCCCACGTAGCCAGCCTGAACCTGGGGTGTGAACATGACCTGCCCACCAGGCGTCTGACCCCTCATCAGCCTGCTCCTGCTCGGGGCGTGTCCACCCCCGATGAGCTCTCTTCACACACACACGCACACACACACACACACACACACACACACACACACGCACACACGGGGAGGAGGCCTGGGGCGACACGGGTGGATCGGAAGGTGTGGGGCTGTCTGACTCGGAGCCTCCCGGGGTCACCTTTCGATTCTTCTTGCCAAAGGGCCAGAGGCGTCGGGGAGCCCTGCCAGGCCCTCCGCAGTGAGGGGATGTGCTTGGCGGGCGAGCTCTCCTCTGCTCGCCTCCTCTGGACTTGGGTATGCAACAGAGGAACATGTCGCTTCTGTGGGGATCTCCGCAGAAATGAGCTGGGCAGGGGGTTGTCTCCGGAACGTGGGTGCCTGGACACGTGGGTTCCAATTCCGTTGGGCTGTGTCGTCAGGGAAGTGAGGTCACCGCTGCCTGGGGGCTCCTTACGGGACTTCCTCCTCACCCTGGAGCTCCCTGAGGGCGCCCCTCCCCCAGCTGCTCCAGGCTCACCCCCCACCCCATGCCCTGTCTCTACAGTGACCCCCACACGGCCTACCCACAGCCCCTGGGAGGCCTGGGTGCAGCTGTGGTCCCCGCTGTGAGGGCCCAGAGCTGGGTTCAGACCGGGTTCCTGCTCCGGCTCCTGCCCAGGACTGGGACCGCGGACGCACCCTGTGGCTCCCAGGGCCTCCCCAGTCTCCCCGTGTGCACACTGGGGGTGTTCTGGCTTCTACTTCTGGGGATGCCATCAGGGGTGGGACCTCTCCATACGTTCCGTACCCGCTCTCCCGGGAGGCTCGTGCACACCCTTGGCGATGCACGGGCGAGCCAGGGGCTGGGCGGGGGCATGGAGCACAGCCCAGAGGGGCCTGGATCTGCTCTGGGATCCAGGCAAAGCCACCCTCCTGCTGCCTGGGTCCCATCAGCCGTGGCAAGGTGGCAGTTCATGGAGTCTGACCGTGGTGACACAGACTTCCAGGGGCTCCCATTAGGTTGAGGTCCAAGGGCCTCGTCTGCGCCCATGTGCCGGACAGCCCCCACCGTGGTTCCCGGGCATTCCCGAATCCGTCCCGCCAGGGTGGATGGCCCGTGGGCCTGAGAAGGGGACAAAGTGTTTGGCGGTGATTTCCCAGCCGATGGAGGAAAGTCTGTGACTTCTCCTGGTTCCCTCTCTCCTGTGTTCGGGGTCTGTCTCTGTCTTTGACTTTGTCTCCGGGTCTGTCTCTGTCTCTGGTTTTGTGTGTCTCACAGGAGCAGGATCTGTGGGCTCCAGGGGTGATGGGAGAACCCTCAGAAGTCTCCCTTGTCCCTGTTTCCCTCCCCTGGGCCGGTGCTTGGTTCCTTGCTAAGGCCTTGTCCCCCTGAGCAGAGCACTGACTCTGGAACCTCTTGCACATGGGGCCCTTGAGGCTGCAACAAGGAGGGTCCCGACCTTGGTCCGCAGACCAGGGCTCCAGAGCTCTGCCACATTCTGCAAGCCCACGATGTCAGCCCCCCAAGCCTGCAGGCTGTCCTCTGCTCAGAAGGACCTCGAGGGAGTCCAAAGCATGTTCCCAAGACTGGGAGCACAGTGGGTCAGGGAGAGAGATTCAAGGCCCACAGGCTCTTCGGCAAGCCTGTGGGAGCCTAGGGACAGCCCGTGTCTATGGCCCCATTGGTAGAAGAGTAAGGGGAGGCCTTTGGCGGTGTAGCCCTGTCCACACTGGGGAGGGGGGGTTTACCTCTTCCTACTTCCAGGGGAGGTGTCCGGGGTGGTGACGGACACCAGGCCCCAGACCCTGTCCTCACCCAGTGCCCTGGCAAAGCCCCTGGGCCCCTTGGGGACCCCTTGACCATCAGCCCTTCCTGTCTGCTCTCCCCATGCTAAGGATCTCGGTCCTTGCCAGGAGACCTGACGCCCCTGACGCCATGGCCCAGCTGTCTCCAACCTCTTTCTTCTTATCTGCCTTGTTACCCACCATTTTCCCAGGGTGTCTCCCCCTCTGAGCCCCAGCTGGGCAGAGTGGTGTGTGTGTGTGTGTGTGTGTGTGTGTGTGTGTGTGTGTGAGTGTCTGTGTGTGTGGGTGTGTCTGTGTGTGTGTGGGTGTGTGTGTCATTGTGTCTGTGTGTGTGTGTGTGTAGGTGTGTGTGTCTGTGTGTGCGTGCCTGTGTGTGTGTGTATGTGCGCACGCTCAAGCAGACGCCTCTCCCTGTCTGGGGAGGCCCGAGGTCACGTCCCCACATGGGACGGGGTGGGTAGCTCTCCCCAAGCATCTGAGAGGCTCTCACCCTCAAAGCAGACCTCATGGGAGGGTCGGGGCTTGCCTAGGACTGGAGGGAAGCTCTGCTCCTTGGACTCTGTACCCGTCTTTTGTCCTGGGCCGGTCCTTGCCTCTCTTGACCCCAGGTTCCCAACTGTCCCTGAGGCTTGGACATGGAAATGCTTGAATCTGGCCGTTTCTCCAGGGGGAGGTGGAGGTGGAGGAAAGGTGCCCCAGGCACACAGACCTCCATTCCGAGACGGCCAGGTGTGCCCAGGAGACCTGCACGCAACACCTGGACCGTGACCCAGCCTTGCGGTGGATGTGTACGCGACCCATGGCGCAGTCCCTGTCTGGTCCCCCCTGTTCCCTCACCTCTGCCACGTGCTCTGGTCCCCGAAGTCTGCTGAGCACCAGAGCCATGCCTATCCCGGGGAGCAAGGCTCAGGATGCAAGGCCAGGAGGGTTGGACATGTGGGGATGCAAAGGTCACCGAGTACTCCCCACCCAGCTGGCCTGGAATTCAGAATCCCTCCCAGGGTCCCGTGAAATGCGGGGTTGAGCCAAAGGCCTTGGAGACATCAGTGGCAGGGAGGTCAGTGGGCCCCTTCCACTTCTCCTCTCTCCCTCTGCTTAGTCTTCCTGGTTGTACCCGGGGACAGAGGTCCAGCCTGTCCTTGGATTTAGCCCTGGCTTGAGTCAGTGGGTGGAAGGAGGACAGGGAAGGTTAGGGTTTGGGTTAGGGGTTTGGGTTAGGGTGAGGGTCACAGTTAGAGTTAGGGTTAGGGTTAGAGGGCTAGGGTGAGGTTTAGAGGGTTAGGGTGAGGGTTAGGGTTAGGGTTAGAAGGTAAGGGTTAGGGCTAGAGGGATAGGCTTAGGATTAGGGTTAGGGTTAGATTTAGGGTTAGGGTGAGGGTTAGGGTGAGGGTTAGGGTAAGGGTTAGGGTTAGGGTTAGGGTTAGTGTGAGGGTCACAGTTAGAGTTAGGGTTAGGGTTAGAGGGTTAGGGTGAGGGTTAGAGGGTTAGGGTGAGGGTTAGGGTTAGGGTTAGAAGGTAAGGGTTAGGGCTAGAGGGATAGGCTTAGGATTAGGGTCAGGGTCAGGGACAGGGTCAGGGTCAGGGCTATCATTAGGGTCACGGTCAAGGTCAGGGCTAGGGTCACGGTCAGGGTTCGGTTTAGGGTCAGGTGTAGGGTCAGGGTCAGTTTGAGTGTTAGGGTCAGGGTCAGTGTTAGGGTCCGGGTTGGGGTCAGGCTCCGGCTAACGGTCAGGGTCAGGGTTAGGGGTTAGGGTTAGGGTTAGCATTAGGGTTAGGGTTAAGCTTCGGGTTTGCCTTCAGGTTCGGGGTTAGGGTTATAGGTTAGGGGTTCGGGTTAGCGTTAGGGTTCGGGTTCGGGTTCGGGTTTGGGTTAGGGTCAGGGTCAGGGTCAGAGTCAGTTAGGGTTAGGGTTAGGGTTAGGGTTAGAGAGATAGGGTTAGGGTGAGGGTTAGGGTTAGAGGGTTAGGGTTAGTGTTAGAGAGATAGGGTTAGGGTTAGGGTCATGGTCCAGCTCAACGTTAGGGTTCGCGTTATTGTCAGGGTCAGGGTGAGGGGTTAGGGTCAGGGTTAGGATTAGGATTCGAGTTAATGTTCGGTGTTAGGGTTCGGGTTCGTGTTCAGGTTCGGGGTTTAGGGTTATGGGTTATTGGTTCGGGTTCGGGTTAGGTTTAGTGTTGGGGTTCAGGTTCGGCTTTTTATTAGGCCCTGAATGGTGGCTCCGGGCACGCCCATCTGTCCTCCCAGTCCTGACCTTCCTTCTCCTCGGCCCTCTGTCATCCCGGATCCTCTCCACCGCCTCCTTAAACAATTCTGAATGTCTCCAGGAGCAGCGTGGCAGGCGTGGGGTCTCAGGAGGTGCTGCCGCGATCCTGTGCCCCAGACGACACGGAGAAAGTAGCCACGGGACATTCTGTCATGAGGACTGGGAGGACGATCCCATCCATCTCCTTGGGCATGAACACGGTTCCAGTCCCTGCTCTTTCCACCACCGCTGTGCCAGCTGCTCCTGAAAACACGTCTGTGAACGACCGAGCCAGAGTTTCTGGGGGTGAGTCCGGGCTGAGCCCTGCTAGGTGAACGGTGCACCTGTGGCCTGGGACGGGTGCGGCTCACGGTGGTCCCAGACAGGGGTGCCTGTCCCCCTTCTCTCCAGGGGACCTGCCTTGGACCTCTGCTTCCTCACGTTCTCCCCAGGGCTGCTGGTCCCCAGACCTGACCCCTGCCGGTCTGAGGGTGACCAGCGCTGGCTCCCCAGGGTTTCCTTTGCCCGAGTCCTTGCCCGGGAGCTCCTGCATCTCCGGACACATACTCCCCGTGTGCCCAGCCTCCCCCTCGAACTTGCACGTGTTTGGTCTCTGTCCCTGTCTCTGTCCCTGTGGGACCCGGTGACTCGCAGCATGGACTGGAGCAGACCCATGGGAAACCTTTCTCTGGCCTAGGGTTGGGAGCAATGCGTCTGCCCTCTGCGGCGTGCCTTCCGGCTTTCTGCATTTCCCTGGTTTCTGTGTGGGCCACGGGAGGGAACCGCCGTGTCCTGTCTGGGGACCGACTGGGGTGTCCCAGCAGGAACAGGGGCCTTGGCCCCAAGATTGTGCCCAGAATTCCTGAAGGGGTGCCCAGGATGACATCGCCTCTGTAATCCATTCTGCGCGTCGACATCAAATAAGGGCAATTCTCTGTCCAACAGGGAAAAAAACCAAACGAATGCCCTTTGAAAGTGGGTGGGCAGACACAAAGGCACCCGTTGAGGGATTCCACTTCCAGAAACCTCCAGAACACGTGCAGGAACAGAAAGAGAAAGCAACTTAGGGGCTGCGAGGGGCCAGGCCGGGGGAGCCATGGGCAGGGAGGGCTTGGGCTCAGGGTCTCCTTTGGGGAAGGAGCTCTCCTGCAGCGACGTTCTGGGGTGTGGTGGCGCAGCGTTGGGAATGTCCTTCATGCTCATGACGTGTTCAAGGGAAAACAAGAACTTTTATTTAAAATAAATAATACACAGCATAGAGGAGATGGAAGGCGACTAGGACGGTGACTCCATAGAGGAGAGGAAGAACACAGGGGGAGGGGAGGAAACATTCTGCGGGGATGTCGGGGTCAGGGGACGGAACGGAGGGGAATTTGACGGGGAGATCTCCCCGCAGAGTTGTGGGCTCTGGATGCGGGTCTGGGAGCCCCGCAGGAGCAGGTGCCAGGGCAGGCGTTGGGACCGGGGCGGGGGCAGGGTCAGCGGTCTTGGCCAGCGCAGGATCCAGAGCAGGAGCTGGGTCCGAGGCAAGAACAGGAGCCCAGGCAAGGGCAGGGAAAGGAGCAGGAGCAAGGGCTAGGGGCTGGGGCTGGGGCGGGATCAGGGGCATAGGCAGGGGCAAGGGAAGGCGCAGTGGTCCTGGCAAGGCCAGGGGAAGGGCCGGGCGCAGTTGAAGGGGAAGAAGCAGGGACAGGGTCTGGGTATGGGGCGGGAACAGGGGCGCAGGCAGGCGAAGGGGAGGCCGTCCTGGCAGGGGCAGGGGCAGGGGCAGGGGCAAGAACAGATGTAGGACCTGGGTCTGGGTCAGGGGCAGGGGCAGTGGCCCTGGCAGGGAAAGGAGAAAGGACAGGAACAGGGGCAGGAGCTGGGGCAAGGGCAGGAACAGGGGCCCCGTGAGGGCCCGGGGAAGCGGTGGGACCGAGGGAGGAGCTGGGTCAGGGGCGAGAACGGGAGCACAGGCAAGGGCAGGGAAAGGAGCAGGAGCAAGGGCTAGGGGCTGGGTCTGGGGCGGGAACAGGGGCATAGGCAGGAGCAGGGGAAGGGGCAGTGGTCCTGGCAGGGCCAGGGGACGGGAAGGGGGCAGTTGAAGGGGAAGAAGCAGAGGCAGTTTCTGGGTCTGGGGCGGGAACAGGGGCGCAGGCAGGGAAAGGGGAGGCCGTCCTGGCAGGGTCAGAGGCAGGGGCAAGAACAGGGGTAGGACCTGGGTCTTTGGCAGGTCCAGGGGCAGGGGACGTGGGGGTAGCTCTGGTAGGGGCAGGGGCAGGGGGAGCGGCAGGAGCAGGGCTGGGGGCAGGAGCAGGAGCCGGCTCTCCCTGCACAGCATCAGCACCTCCGTGGGCAGGCGGCCGGTGCCCTGTCGGCTCCCGGTCTCCCGCCGAAGTCTCTCCCGTCACCATGTCCCCCTCCGGAGCTGCTGAGGTTGGGAGTGGGTCTTGCTTCTCCGCCTGAGTAGCTGTGAGAGGAGAGAAGGTCACCCGCGGGCCTGCCTCTCCCTGGGGCTTGGCAGAGACCGAGCACAGCCTAGGGTCTCCCGGAGAAGCCGCAGCCACGAAGGAACCCTCCCCGGGACGTCTCCCCGACGGCAGGCCGCCCCCTGGGTGCTCCGAGCCAAGTCGTGGCTCCCGGCCCCACGCCAGCCTGTGTGGGCTTCGCCCTGTGGGGCCCATCACCGACGCCTCCCCACACAGCCACAGGCACCCCATCCCAGCCTTCTCACCCTCGGCCTTGGCCTCCGTGGGCTCCGTGTCCAGGACCGCAGTCCAATGGAGTAGCGGGGACCGTGGTCTGGGAGGGACCGGAGGCCTTCCCAGGACCGGGGACTCCAGGGTCAGGGAGGAGTGCGTGTCTTCCCGCCTCCTTCCTCTTTCATCCGTGGCCTGCCAAGGCAGAGACGGGGAGCGTGCAAGAGGCCGCAGAGCCCTGCCCGGCCATACCCACCGTCCTCCTGCCCAGTCCCCCGGCTTCTCCCGGATCACACGCAGACCTGCACGTGCACAGCCCCGCACCTGGGTCAGGGACCCGTCCCTGCAGGGTCTCAGGATAAACCCCGGGCAGAAGGACGCAGCCCCCACACCCCATCCCACGTAGCCAGCCTGAACCTGGGGTGTGAACATGACCTGCCCACCAGGCGTCTGACCCCTCATCAGCCTGCTCCTGCTCGGGGCGTGTCCACCCCCGATGAGCTCTCTTCACACACACACGCACACACACACACACACACACACACACACACACGCACACATGGGGAGGAGGCCTGGGGCGACACGGGTGGATCGGAAGGTGTGGGGCTGTCTGACTCGGAGCCTCCCGGGGTCACCTTTCGATTCTTCTTGCCAAAGGGCCAGAGGCGTCGGGGAGCCCTGCCAGGCCCTCCGCAGTGAGGGGATGTGCTTGGCGGGCGAGCTCTCCTCTGCTCGCCTCCTCTGGACTTGGGTATGCAACAGAGGAACATGTCGCTTCTGTGGGGATCTCCGCAGAAATGAGCTGGGCAGGGGGTTGTCTCCGGAACGTGGGTGCCTGGACACGTGGGTTCCAATTCCGTTGGGCTGTGTCGTCAGGGAAGTGAGGTCACCGCTGCCTGGGGGCTCCTTACGGGACTTCCTCCTCACCCTGGAGCTCCCTGAGGGCGCCCCTCCCCCAGCTGCTCCAGGCTCACCCCCCACCCCATGCCCTGTCTCTACAGTGACCCCCACACGGCCTACCCACAGCCCCTGGGAGGCCTGGGTGCAGCTGTGGTCCCCGCTGTGAGGGCCCAGAGCTGGGTTCAGACCGGGTTCCTGCTCCGGCTCCTGCCCAGGACTGGGACCGCGGACGCACCCTGTGGCTCCCAGGGCCTCCCCAGTCTCCCCGTGTGCACACTGGGGGTGTTCTGGCTTCTACTTCTGGGGATGCCATCAGGGGTGGGACCTCTCCATACGTTCCGTACCCGCTCTCCCGGGAGGCTCGTGCACACCCTTGGCGATGCACGGGCGAGCCAGGGGCTGGGCGGGGGCATGGAGCACAGCCCAGAGGGGCCTGGATCTGCTCTGGGATCCAGGCAAAGCCACCCTCCTGCTGCCTGGGTCCCATCAGCCATGGCAAGGTGGCAGTTCATGGAGTCTGACCGTGGTGACACAGACTTCCAGGGGCTCCCATTAGGTTGAGGTCCAAGGGCCTCGTCTGCGCCCATGTGCCGGACAGCCCCCACCGTGGTTCCCGGGCATTCCCGAATCCGTCCCGCCAGGGTGGATGGCCCGTGGGCCTGAGAAGGGGACAAAGTGTTTGGCGGTGATTTCCCAGCCGATGGAGGAAAGTCTGTGACTTCTCCTGGTTCCCTCTCTCCTGTGTTCGGGGTCTGTCTCTGTCTTTGACTTTGTCTCCGGGTCTGTCTCTGTCTCTGGTTTTGTGTGTCTCACAGGAGCAGGATCTGTGGGCTCCAGGGGTGATGGGAGAACCCTCAGAAGTCTCCCTTGTCCCTGTTTCCCTCCCCTGGGCCGGTGCTTGGTTCCTTGCTAAGGCCTTGTCCCCCTGAGCAGAGCACTGACTCTGGAACCTCTTGCACATGGGGCCCTTGAGGCTGCAACAAGGAGGGTCCCGACCTTGGTCCGCAGACCAGGGCTCCAGAGCTCTGCCACATTCTGCAAGCCCACGATGTCAGCCCCCCAAGCCTGCAGGCTGTCCTCTGCTCAGAAGGACCTCGAGGGAGTCCAAAGCATGTTCCCAAGACTGGGAGCACAGTGGGTCAGGGAGAGAGATTCAAGGCCCACAGGCTCTTCGGCAAGCCTGTGGGAGCCTAGGGACAGCCCGTGTCTATGGCCCCATTGGTAGAAGAGTAAGGGGAGGCCTTTGGCGGTGTAGCCCTGTCCACACTGGGGAGGGGGGGTTTACCTCTTCCTACTTCCAGGGGAGGTGTCCGGGGTGGTGACGGACACCAGGCCCCAGACCCTGTCCTCACCCAGTGCCCTGGCAAAGCCCCTGGGCCCCTTGGGGACCCCTTGACCATCAGCCCTTCCTGTCTGCTCTCCCCATGCTAAGGATCTCGGTCCTTGCCAGGAGACCTGACGCCCCTGACGCCATGGCCCAGCTGTCTCCAACCTCTTTCTTCTTATCTGCCTTGTTACCCACCATTTTCCCAGGGTGTCTCCCCCTCTGAGCCCCAGCTGGGCAGAGTGGTGTGTGTGTGTGTGTGTGTGTGTGTGTGTGTGTGTGTGTGTGTGTGAGTGTCTGTGTGTGTGGGTGTGTCTGTGTGTGTGTGGGTGTGTGTGTCATTGTGTCTGTGTGTGTGTGTGTGTAGGTGTGTGTGTCTGTGTGTGCGTGCCTGTGTGTGTGTGTATGTGCGCACGCTCAAGCAGACGCCTCTCCCTGTCTGGGGAGGCCCGAGGTCACGTCCCCACATGGGACGGGGTGGGTAGCTCTCCCCAAGCATCTGAGAGGCTCTCACCCTCAAAGCAGACCTCATGGGAGGGTCGGGGCTTGCCTAGGACTGGAGGGAAGCTCTGCTCCTTGGACTCTGTACCCGTCTTTTGTCCTGGGCCGGTCCTTGCCTCTCTTGACCCCAGGTTCCCAACTGTCCCTGAGGCTTGGACATGGAAATGCTTGAATCTGGCCGTTTCTCCAGGGGGAGGTGGAGGTGGAGGAAAGGTGCCCCAGGCACACAGACCTCCATTCCGAGACGGCCAGGTGTGCCCAGGAGACCTGCACGCAACACCTGGACCGTGACCCAGCCTTGCGGTGGATGTGTACGCGACCCATGGCGCAGTCCCTGTCTGGTCCCCCCTGTTCCCTCACCTCTGCCACGTGCTCTGGTCCCCGAAGTCTGCTGAGCACCAGAGCCATGCCTATCCCGGGGAGCAAGGCTCAGGATGCAAGGCCAGGAGGGTTGGACATGTGGGGATGCAAAGGTCACCGAGTACTCCCCACCCAGCTGGCCTGGAATTCAGAATCCCTCCCAGGGTCCCGTGAAATGCGGGGTTGAGCCAAAGGCCTTGGAGACATCAGTGGCAGGGAGGTCAGTGGGCCCCTTCCACTTCTCCTCTCTCCCTCTGCTTAGTCTTCCTGGTTGTACCCGGGGACAGAGGTCCAGCCTGTCCTTGGATTTAGCCCTGGCTTGAGTCAGTGGGTGGAAGGAGGACAGGGAAGGTTAGGGTTTGGGTTAGGGGTTTGGGTTAGGGTGAGGGTCACAGTTAGAGTTAGGGTTAGGGTTAGAGGGCTAGGGTGAGGTTTAGAGGGTTAGGGTGAGGGTTAGGGTTAGGGTTAGAAGGTAAGGGTTAGGGCTAGAGGGATAGGCTTAGGATTAGGGTTAGGGTTAGATTTAGGGTTAGGGTGAGGGTTAGGGTGAGGGTTAGGGTAAGGGTTAGGGTTAGGGTTAGGGTTAGTGTGAGGGTCACAGTTAGAGTTAGGGTTAGGGTTAGAGGGTTAGGGTGAGGGTTAGAGGGTTAGGGTGAGGGTTAGGGTTAGGGTTAGAAGGTAAGGGTTAGGGCTAGAGGGATAGGCTTAGGATTAGGGTCAGGGTCAGGGACAGGGTCAGGGTCAGGGCTATCATTAGGGTCACGGTCAAGGTCAGGGCTAGGGTCACGGTCAGGGTTCGGTTTAGGGTCAGGTGTAGGGTCAGGGTCAGTTTGAGTGTTAGGGTCAGGGTCAGTGTTAGGGTCCGGGTTGGGGTCAGGCTCCGGCTAACGGTCAGGGTCAGGGTTAGGGGTTAGGGTTAGGGTTAGCATTAGGGTTAGGGTTAAGCTTCGGGTTTGCCTTCAGGTTCGGGGTTAGGGTTATAGGTTAGGGGTTCGGGTTAGCGTTAGGGTTCGGGTTCGGGTTCGGGTTTGGGTTAGGGTCAGGGTCAGGGTCAGAGTCAGTTAGGGTTAGGGTTAGGGTTAGGGTTAGAGAGATAGGGTTAGGGTGAGGGTTAGGGTTAGAGGGTTAGGGTTAGTGTTAGAGAGATAGGGTTAGGGTTAGGGTCATGGTCCAGCTCAACGTTAGGGTTCGCGTTATTGTCAGGGTCAGGGTGAGGGGTTAGGGTCAGGGTTAGGATTAGGATTCGAGTTAATGTTCGGTGTTAGGGTTCGGGTTCGTGTTCAGGTTCGGGGTTTAGGGTTATGGGTTATTGGTTCGGGTTCGGGTTAGGTTTAGTGTTGGGGTTCAGGTTCGGCTTTTTATTAGGCCCTGAATGGTGGCTCCGGGCACGCCCATCTGTCCTCCCAGTCCTGACCTTCCTTCTCCTCGGCCCTCTGTCATCCCGGATCCTCTCCACCGCCTCCTTAAACAATTCTGAATGTCTCCAGGAGCAGCGTGGCAGGCGTGGGGTCTCAGGAGGTGCTGCCGCGATCCTGTGCCCCAGACGACACGGAGAAAGTAGCCACGGGACATTCTGTCATGAGGACTGGGAGGACGATCCCATCCATCTCCTTGGGCATGAACACGGTTCCAGTCCCTGCTCTTTCCACCACCGCTGTGCCAGCTGCTCCTGAAAACACGTCTGTGAACGACCGAGCCAGAGTTTCTGGGGGTGAGTCCGGGCTGAGCCCTGCTAGGTGAACGGTGCACCTGTGGCCTGGGACGGGTGCGGCTCACGGTGGTCCCAGACAGGGGTGCCTGTCCCCCTTCTCTCCAGGGGACCTGCCTTGGACCTCTGCTTCCTCACGTTCTCCCCAGGGCTGCTGGTCCCCAGACCTGACCCCTGCCGGTCTGAGGGTGACCAGCGCTGGCTCCCCAGGGTTTCCTTTGCCCGAGTCCTTGCCCGGGAGCTCCTGCATCTCCGGACACATACTCCCCGTGTGCCCAGCCTCCCCCTCGAACTTGCACGTGTTTGGTCTCTGTCCCTGTCTCTGTCCCTGTGGGACCCGGTGACTCGCAGCATGGACTGGAGCAGACCCATGGGAAACCTTTCTCTGGCCTAGGGTTGGGAGCAATGCGTCTGCCCTCTGCGGCGTGCCTTCCGGCTTTCTGCATTTCCCTGGTTTCTGTGTGGGCCACGGGAGGGAACCGCCGTGTCCTGTCTGGGGACCGACTGGGGTGTCCCAGCAGGAACAGGGGCCTTGGCCCCAAGATTGTGCCCAGAATTCCTGAAGGGGTGCCCAGGATGACATCGCCTCTGTAATCCATTCTGCGCGTCGACATCAAATAAGGGCAATTCTCTGTCCAACAGGGAAAAAAACCAAACGAATGCCCTTTGAAAGTGGGTGGGCAGACACAAAGGCACCCGTTGAGGGATTCCACTTCCAGAAACCTCCAGAACACGTGCAGGAACAGAAAGAGAAAGCAACTTAGGGGCTGCGAGGGGCCAGGCCGGGGGAGCCATGGGCAGGGAGGGCTTGGGCTCAGGGTCTCCTTTGGGGAAGGAGCTCTCCTGCAGCGACGTTCTGGGGTGTGGTGGCGCAGCGTTGGGAATGTCCTTCATGCTCATGACGTGTTCAAGGGAAAACAAGAACTTTTATTTAAAATAAATAATACACAGCATAGAGGAGATGGAAGGCGACTAGGACGGTGACTCCATAGAGGAGAGGAAGAACACAGGGGGAGGGGAGGAAACATTCTGCGGGGATGTCGGGGTCAGGGGACGGAACGGAGGGGAATTTTACGGGGAGATCTCCCCGCAGAGTTGTGGGCTCTGGATGCGGGTCTGGGAGCCCCGCAGGAGCAGGTGCCAGGGCAGGCGTTGGGACCGGGGCGGGGGCAGGGTCAGCGGTCTTGGCCAGCGCAGGATCCAGAGCAGGAGCTGGGTCCGAGGCAAGAACAGGAGCCCAGGCAAGGGCAGGGAAAGGAGCAGGAGCAAGGGCTAGGGGCTGGGGCTGGGGCGGGATCAGGGGCATAGGCAGGGGCAAGGGAAGGCGCAGTGGTCCTGGCAAGGCCAGGGGAAGGGCCGGGCGCAGTTGAAGGGGAAGAAGCAGGGACAGGGTCTGGGTATGGGGCGGGAACAGGGGCGCAGGCAGGCGAAGGGGAGGCCGTCCTGGCAGGGGCAGGGGCAGGGGCAGGGGCAAGAACAGATGTAGGACCTGGGTCTGGGTCAGGGGCAGGGGCAGTGGCCCTGGCAGGGAAAGGAGAAAGGACAGGAACAGGGGCAGGAGCTGGGGCAAGGGCAGGAACAGGGGCCCCGTGAGGGCCCGGGGAAGCGGTGGGACCGAGGGAGGAGCTGGGTCAGGGGCGAGAACGGGAGCACAGGCAAGGGCAGGGAAAGGAGCAGGAGCAAGGGCTAGGGGCTGGGTCTGGGGCGGGAACAGGGGCATAGGCAGGAGCAGGGGAAGGGGCAGTGGTCCTGGCAGGGCCAGGGGACGGGAAGGGGGCAGTTGAAGGGGAAGAAGCAGAGGCAGTTTCTGGGTCTGGGGCGGGAACAGGGGCGCAGGCAGGGAAAGGGGAGGCCGTCCTGGCAGGGTCAGAGGCAGGGGCAAGAACAGGGGTAGGACCTGGGTCTTTGGCAGGTCCAGGGGCAGGGGACGTGGGGGTAGCTCTGGTAGGGGCAGGGGCAGGGGGAGCGGCAGGAGCAGGGCTGGGGGCAGGAGCAGGAGCCGGCTCTCCCTGCACAGCATCAGCACCTCCGTGGGCAGGCGGCCGGTGCCCTGTCGGCTCCCGGTCTCCCGCCGAAGTCTCTCCCATCACCATGTCCCCCTCCGGAGCTGCTGAGGTTGGGAGTGGGTCTTGCTTCTCCGCCTGAGTAGCTGTGAGAGGAGAGAAGGTCACCCGCGGGCCTGCCTCTCCCTGGGGCTTGGCAGAGACCGAGCACAGCCTAGGGTCTCCCGGAGAAGCCGCAGCCACGAAGGAACCCTCCCCGGGACGTCTCCCCGACGGCAGGCCGCCCCCTGGGTGCTCCGAGCCAAGTCGTGGCTCCCGGCCCCACGCCAGCCTGTGGGGGCTTCGCCCTGTGGGGCCCATCACCGACGCCTCCCCACACAGCCCCAGGCACCCCATCCCAGCCTTCTCACCCTCGGCCTTGGCCTCCGTGGGCTCCGTGTCCAGGACCGCAGTCCAATGGAGTAGCGGGGACCGTGGTCTGGGAGGGACCGGAGGCCTTCCCAGGACCGGGGACTCCAGGGTCAGGGAGGAGTGCGTGTCTTCCCGCCTCCTTCCTCTTTCATCCGTGGCCTGCCAAGGCAGAGACGGGGAGCGTGCAAGAGGCCGCAGAGCCCTGCCCGGCCATACCCACCGTCCTCCTGCCCAGTCCCCCGGCTTCTCCCGGATCACACGCAGACCTGCACGTGCACAGCCCCGCACCTGGGTCAGGGACCCGTCCCTGCAGGGTCTCAGGATAAACCCCGGGCAGAAGGACGCAGCCCCCACACCCCATCCCACGTAGCCAGCCTGAACCTGGGGTGTGAACATGACCTGCCCACCAGGCGTCTGACCCCTCATCAGCCTGCTCCTGCTCGGGGCGTGTCCACCCCCGATGAGCTCTCTTCACACACACACGCACACACACACACACACACACACACACACACACACACACACGCACACACGGGGAGGAGGCCTGGGGCGACACGGGTGGATCGGAAGGTGTGGGGCTGTCTGACTCGGAGCCTCCCGGGGTCACCTTTCGATTCTTCTTGCCAAAGGGCCAGAGGCGTCAGGGAGCCCTGCCAGGCCCTCCGCAGTGAGGGGATGTGCTTGGCGGGCGAGCTCTCCTCTGCTCGCCTCCTCTGGACTTGGGTATGCAACAGAGGAACATGTCGCTTCTGTGGGGATCTCCGCAGAAATGAGCTGGGCAGGGGGTTGTCTCCGGAACGTGGGTGCCTGGACACGTGGGTTCCAATTCCGTTGGGCTGTGTCGTCAGGGAAGTGAGGTCACCGCTGCCTGGGGGCTCCTTACGGGACTTCCTCCTCACCCTGGAGCTCCCTGAGGGCGCCCCTCCCCCAGCTGCTCCAGGCTCACCCCCCACCCCATGCCCTGTCTCTACAGTGACCCCCACACGGCCTACCCACAGCCCCTGGGAGGCCTGGGTGCAGCTGTGGTCCCCGCTGTGAGGGCCCAGAGCTGGGTTCAGACCGGGTTCCTGCTCCGGCTCCTGCCCAGGACTGGGACCGCGGACGCACCCTGTGGCTCCCAGGGCCTCCCCAGTCTCCCCGTGTGCACACTGGGGGTGTTCTGGCTTCTACTTCTGGGGATGCCATCAGGGGTGGGACCTCTCCATACGTTCCGTACCCGCTCTCCCGGGAGGCTCGTGCACACCCTTGGCGATGCACGGGCGAGCCAGGGGCTGGGCGGGGGCATGGAGCACAGCCCAGAGGGGCCTGGATCTGCTCTGGGATCCAGGCAAAGCCACCCTCCTGCTGCCTGGGTCCCATCAGCCGTGGCAAGGTGGCAGTTCATGGAGTCTGACCGTGGTGACACAGACTTCCAGGGGCTCCCATTAGGTTGAGGTCCAAGGGCCTCGTCTGCGCCCATGTGCCGGACAGCCCCCACCGTGGTTCCCGGGCATTCCCGAATCCGTCCCGCCAGGGTGGATGGCCCGTGGGCCTGAGAAGGGGACAAAGTGTTTGGCGGTGATTTCCCAGCCGATGGAGGAAAGTCTGTGACTTCTCCTGGTTCCCTCTCTCCTGTGTTCGGGGTCTGTCTCTGTCTTTGACTTTGTCTCCGGGTCTGTCTCTGTCTCTGGTTTTGTGTGTCTCACAGGAGCAGGATCTGTGGGCTCCAGGGGTGATGGGAGAACCCTCAGAAGTCTCCCTTGTCCCTGTTTCCCTCCCCTGGGCCGGTGCTTGGTTCCTTGCTAAGGCCTTGTCCCCCTGAGCAGAGCACTGACTCTGGAACCTCTTGCACATGGGGCCCTTGAGGCTGCAACAAGGAGGGTCCCGACCTTGGTCCGCAGACCAGGGCTCCAGAGCTCTGCCACATTCTGCAAGCCCACGATGTCAGCCCCCCAAGCCTGCAGGCTGTCCTCTGCTCAGAAGGACCTCGAGGGAGTCCAAAGCATGTTCCCAAGACTGGGAGCACAGTGGGTCAGGGAGAGAGATTCAAGGCCCACAGGCTCTTCGGCAAGCCTGTGGGAGCCTAGGGACAGCCCGTGTCTATGGCCCCATTGGTAGAAGAGTAAGGGGAGGCCTTTGGCGGTGTAGCCCTGTCCACACTGGGGAGGGGGGGTTTACCTCTTCCTACTTCCAGGGGAGGTGTCCGGGGTGGTGACGGACACCAGGCCCCAGACCCTGTCCTCACCCAGTGCCCTGGCAAAGCCCCTGGGCCCCTTGGGGACCCCTTGACCATCAGCCCTTCCTGTCTGCTCTCCCCATGCTAAGGATCTCGGTCCTTGCCAGGAGACCTGACGCCCCTGACGCCATGGCCCAGCTGTCTCCAACCTCTTTCTTCTTATCTGCCTTGTTACCCACCATTTTCCCAGTGTGTCTCCCCCTCTGAGCCCCAGCTGGGCAGAGTGGTGTGTGTGTGTGTGTGTGTGTGTGTGTGTGTGTGTGTGTGTGTGAGTGTCTGTGTGTGTGGGTGTGTCTGTGTGTGTGTGGGTGTGTGTGTCATTGTGTCTGTGTGTGTGTGTGTGTAGGTGTGTGTGTCTGTGTGTGCGTGCCTGTGTGTGTGTGTATGTGCGCACGCTCAAGCAGACGCCTCTCCCTGTCTGGGGAGGCCCGAGGTCACGTCCCCACATGGGACGGGGTGGGTAGCTCTCCCCAAGCATCTGAGAGGCTCTCACCCTCAAAGCAGACCTCATGGGAGGGTCGGGGCTTGCCTAGGACTGGAGGGAAGCTCTGCTCCTTGGACTCTGTACCCGTCTTTTGTCCTGGGCCGGTCCTTGCCTCTCTTGACCCCAGGTTCCCAACTGTCCCTGAGGCTTGGACATGGAAATGCTTGAATCTGGCCGTTTCTCCAGGGGGAGGTGGAGGTGGAGGAAAGGTGCCCCAGGCTCACAGACCTCCATTCCGAGACGGCCAGGTGTGCCCAGGAGACCTGCACGCAACACCTGGACCGTGACCCAGCCTTGCGGTGGATGTGTACGCGACCCATGGCGCAGTCCCTGTCTGGTCCCCCCTGTTCCCTCACCTCTGCCACGTGCTCTGGTCCCCGAAGTCTGCTGAGCACCAGAGCCATGCCTATCCCGGGGAGCAAGGCTCAGGATGCAAGGCCAGGAGGGTTGGACATGTGGGGATGCAAAGGTCACCGAGTACTCCCCACCCAGCTGGCCTGGAATTCAGAATCCCTCCCAGGGTCCCGTGAAATGCGGGGTTGAGCCAAAGGCCTTGGAGACATCAGTGGCAGGGAGGTCAGTGGGCCCCTTCCACTTCTCCTCTCTCCCTCTGCTTAGTGTTCCTGGTTGTACCCGGGGACAGAGGTCCAGCCTGTCCTTGGATTTAGCCCTGGCTTGAGTCAGTGGGTGGAAGGAGGACAGGGAAGGTTAGGGTTTGGGTTAGGGGTTTGGGTTAGGGTGAGGGTCACAGTTAGAGTTAGGGTTAGGGTTAGAGGGCTAGGGTGAGGTTTAGAGGGTTAGGGTGAGGGTTAGGGTTAGGGTTAGAAGGTAAGGGTTAGGGCTAGAGGGATAGGCTTAGGATTAGGGTTAGGGTTAGATTTAGGGTTAGGGTGAGGGTTAGGGTGAGGGTTAGGGTAAGGGTTAGGGTTAGTGTGAGGGTCACAGTTAGAGTTAGGGTTAGGGTTAGAGGGTTAGGGTGAGGGTTAGAGGGTTAGGGTGAGGGTTAGGGTTAGGGTTAGAAGGTAAGGGTTAGGGCTAGAGGGATAGGCTTAGGATTAGGGTCAGGGTCAGGGACAGGGTCAGGGTCAGGGCTATCATTAGGGTCACGGTCAAGGTCAGGGCTAGGGTCACGGTCAGGGTTCGGTTTAGGGTCAGGTGTAGGGTCAGGGTCAGTTTGAGTGTTAGGGTCAGGGTCAGTGTTAGGGTCCGGGTTGGGGTCAGGCTCCGGCTAACGGTCAGGGTCAGGGTTAGGGGTTAGGGTTAGGGTTAGCATTAGGGTTAGGGTTAAGCTTCGGGTTTGCCTTCAGGTTCGGGGTTAGGGTTATAGGTTAGGGGTTCGGGTTAGCGTTAGGGTTCGGGTTCGGGTTCGGGTTTGGGTTAGGGTCAGGGTCAGGGTCAGAGTCAGTTAGGGTTAGGGTTAGGGTTAGGGTTAGAGAGATAGGGTTAGGGTGAGGGTTAGGGTTAGAGGGTTAGGGTTAGTGTTAGAGAGATAGGGTTAGGGTTAGGGTCATGGTCCAGCTCAACGTTAGGGTTCGCGTTATTGTCAGGGTCAGGGTGAGGGGTTAGGGTCAGGGTTAGGATTAGGATTCGAGTTAATGTTCGGTGTTAGGGTTCGGGTTCGTGTTCAGGTTCGGGGTTTAGGGTTATGGGTTATTGGTTCGGGTTCGGGTTAGGTTTAGTGTTGGGGTTCAGGTTCGGCTTTTTATTAGGCCCTGAATGGTGGCTCCGGGCACGCCCATCTGTCCTCCCAGTCCTGACCTTCCTTCTCCTCGGCCCTCTGTCATCCCGGATCCTCTCCACCGCCTCCTTAAACAATTCTGAATGTCTCCAGGAGCAGCGTGGCAGGCGTGGGGTCTCAGGAGGTGCTGCCGCGATCCTGTGCCCCAGACGACACGGAGAAAATAGCCACGGGACATTCTGTCATGAGGACTGGGAGGACGATCCCATCCATCTCCTTGGGCATGAACACGGTTCCAGTCCCTGCTCTTTCCACCACCGCTGTGCCAGCTGCTCCTGAAAACACGTCTGTGAACGACCGAGCCAGAGTTTCTGGGGGTGAGTCCGGGCTGAGCCCTGCTAGGTGAACGGTGCACCTGTGGCCTGGGACGGGTGCGGCTCACGGTGGTCCCAGACAGGGGTGCCTGTCCCCCTTCTCTCCAGGGGACCTGCCTTGGACCTCTGCTTCCTCACGTTCTCCCCAGGGCTGCTGGTCCCCAGACCTGACCCCTGCCGGTCTGAGGGTGACCAGCGCTGGCTCCCCAGGGTTTCCTTTGCCCGAGTCCTTGCCCGGGAGCTCCTGCATCTCTGGACACATACTCCCCGTGTGCCCAGCCTCCCCCTCGAACTTGCACGTGTTTGGTCTCTGTCCCTGTCTCTGTCCCTGTGGGACCCGGTGACTCGCAGCATGGACTGGAGCAGACCCATGGGAAACCTTTCTCTGGCCTAGGGTTGGGAGCAATGCGTCTGCCCTCTGCGGCATGCCTTCCGGCTTTCTGCATTTCCCTGGTTTCTGTGTGGGCCACGGGAGGGAACCGCCGTGTCCTGTCTGGGGACCGACTGGGGTGTCCCAGCAGGAACAGGGGCCTTGGCCCCAAGATTGTGCCCAGAATTCCTGAAGGGGTGCCCAGGATGACATCGCCTCTGTAATCCATTCTGCGCGTCGACATCAAATAAGGGCAATTCTCTGTCCAACAGGGAAAAAAACCAAACGAATGCCCTTTGAAAGTGGGTGGGCAGACACAAAGGCACCCGTTGAGGGATTCCACTTCCAGAAACCTCCAGAACACGTGCAGGAACAGAAAGAGAAAGCAACTTAGGGGCTGCGAGGGGCCAGGCCGGGGGAGCCATGGGCAGGGAGGGCTTGGGCTCAGGGTCTCCTTTGGGGAAGGAGCTCTCCTGCAGCGACGTTCTGGGGTGTGGTGGCGCAGCGTTGGGAATGTCCTTCATGCTCATGACGTGTTCAAGGGAAAACAAGAACTTTTATTTAAAATAAATAATACACAGCATAGAGGAGATGGAAGGCGACTAGGACGGTGACTCCATAGAGGAGAGGAAGAACACAGGGGGAGGGGAGGAAACATTCTGCGGGGATGTCGGGGTCAGGGGACGGAACGGAGGGGAATTTTACGGGGAGATCTCCCCGCAGAGTTGTGGGCTCTGGATGCGGGTCTGGGAGCCCCGCAGGAGCAGGTGCCAGGGCAGGCGTTGGGACCGGGGCGGGGGCAGGGTCAGCGGTCTTGGCCAGCGCAGGATCCAGAGCAGGAGCTGGGTCCGAGGCAAGAACAGGAGCCCAGGCAAGGGCAGGGAAAGGAGCAGGAGCAAGGGCTAGGGGCTGGGGCTGGGGCGGGATCAGGGGCATAGGCAGGGGCAAGGGAAGGCGCAGTGGTCCTGGCAAGGCCAGGGGAAGGGCCGGGCGCAGTTGAAGGGGAAGAAGCAGGGACAGGGTCTGGGTATGGGGCGGGAACAGGGGCGCAGGCAGGCGAAGGGGAGGCCGTCCTGGCAGGGGCAGGGGCAGGGGCAGGGGCAAGAACAGATGTAGGACCTGGGTCTGGGTCAGGGGCAGGGGCAGTGGCCCTGGCAGGGAAAGGAGAAAGGACAGGAACAGGGGCAGGAGCTGGGGCAAGGGCAGGAACAGGGGCCCCGTGAGGGCCCGGGGAAGCGGTGGGACCGAGGGAGGAGCTGGGTCAGGGGCGAGAACGGGAGCACAGGCAAGGGCAGGGAAAGGAGCAGGAGCAAGGGCTAGGGGCTGGGTCTGGGGCGGGAACAGGGGCATAGGCAGGAGCAGGGGAAGGGGCAGTGGTCCTGGCAGGGCCAGGGGACGGGAAGGGGGCAGTTGAAGGGGAAGAAGCAGAGGCAGTTTCTGGGTCTGGGGCGGGAACAGGGGCGCAGGCAGGGAAAGGGGAGGCCGTCCTGGCAGGGTCAGAGGCAGGGGCAAGAACAGGGGTAGGACCTGGGTCTTTGGCAGGTCCAGGGGCAGGGGACGTGGGGGTAGCTCTGGTAGGGGCAGGGGCAGGGGGAGCGGCAGGAGCAGGGCTGGGGGCAGGAGCAGGAGCCGGCTCTCCCTGCACAGCATCAGCACCTCCGTGGGCAGGCGGCCGGTGCCCTGTCGGCTCCCGGTCTCCCGCCGAAGTCTCTCCCATCACCATGTCCCCCTCCGGAGCTGCTGAGGTTGGGAGTGGGTCTTGCTTCTCCGCCTGAGTAGCTGTGAGAGGAGAGAAGGTCACCCGCGGGCCTGCCTCTCCCTGGGGCTTGGCAGAGACCGAGCACAGCCTAGGGTCTCCCGGAGAAGCCGCAGCCACGAAGGAACCCTCCCCGGGACGTCTCCCCGACGGCAGGCCGCCCCCTGGGTGCTCCGAGCCAAGTCGTGGCTCCCGGCCCCACGCCAGCCTGTGGGGGCTTCGCCCTGTGGGGCCCATCACCGACGCCTCCCCACACAGCCCCAGGCACCCCATCCCAGCCTTCTCACCCTCGGCCTTGGCCTCCGTGGGCTCCGTGTCCAGGACCGCAGTCCAATGGAGTAGCGGGGACCGTGGTCTGGGAGGGACCGGAGGCCTTCCCAGGACCGGGGACTCCAGGGTCAGGGAGGAGTGCGTGTCTTCCCGCCTCCTTCCTCTTTCATCCGTGGCCTGCCAAGGCAGAGACGGGGAGCGTGCAAGAGGCCGCAGAGCCCTGCCCGGCCATACCCACCGTCCTCCTGCCCAGTCCCCCGGCTTCTCCCGGATCACACGCAGACCTGCACGTGCACAGCCCCGCACCTGGGTCAGGGACCCGTCCCTGCAGGGTCTCAGGATAAACCCCGGGCAGAAGGACGCAGCCCCCACACCCCATCCCACGTAGCCAGCCTGAACCTGGGGTGTGAACATGACCTGCCCACCAGGCGTCTGACCCCTCATCAGCCTGCTCCTGCTCGGGGCGTGTCCACCCCCGATGAGCTCTCTTCACACACACACGCACACACACACACACACACACACACACACACACACACACACGCACACACGGGGAGGAGGCCTGGGGCGACACGGGTGGATCGGAAGGTGTGGGGCTGTCTGACTCGGAGCCTCCCGGGGTCACCTTTCGATTCTTCTTGCCAAAGGGCCAGAGGCGTCGGGGAGCCCTGCCAGGCCCTCCGCAGTGAGGGGATGTGCTTGGCGGGCGAGCTCTCCTCTGCTCGCCTCCTCTGGACTTGGGTATGCAACAGAGGAACATGTCGCTTCTGTGGGGATCTCCGCAGAAATGAGCTGGGCAGGGGGTTGTCTCCGGAACGTGGGTGCCTGGACACGTGGGTTCCAATTCCGTTGGGCTGTGTCGTCAGGGAAGTGAGGTCACCGCTGCCTGGGGGCTCCTTACGGGACTTCCTCCTCACCCTGGAGCTCCCTGAGGGCGCCCCTCCCCCAGCTGCTCCAGGCTCACCCCCCACCCCATGCCCTGTCTCTACAGTGACCCCCACACGGCCTACCCACAGCCCCTGGGAGGCCTGGGTGCAGCTGTGGTCCCCGCTGTGAGGGCCCAGAGCTGGGTTCAGACCGGGTTCCTGCTCCGGCTCCTGCCCAGGACTGGGACCGCGGACGCACCCTGTGGCTCCCAGGGCCTCCCCAGTCTCCCCGTGTGCACACTGGGGGTGTTCTGGCTTCTACTTCTGGGGATGCCATCAGGGGTGGGACCTCTCCATACGTTCCGTACCCGCTCTCCCGGGAGGCTCGTGCACACCCTTGGCGATGCACGGGCGAGCCAGGGGCTGGGCGGGGGCATGGAGCACAGCCCAGAGGGGCCTGGATCTGCTCTGGGATCCAGGCAAAGCCACCCTCCTGCTGCCTGGGTCCCATCAGCCGTGGCAAGGTGGCAGTTCATGGAGTCTGACCGTGGTGACACAGACTTCCAGGGGCTCCCATTAGGTTGAGGTCCAAGGGCCTCGTCTGCGCCCATGTGCCGGACAGCCCCCACCGTGGTTCCCGGGCATTCCCGAATCCGTCCCGCCAGGGTGGATGGCCCGTGGGCCTGAGAAGGGGACAAAGTGTTTGGCGGTGATTTCCCAGCCGATGGAGGAAAGTCTGTGACTTCTCCTGGTTCCCTCTCTCCTGTGTTCGGGGTCTGTCTCTGTCTTTGACTTTGTCTCCGGGTCTGTCTCTGTCTCTGGTTTTGTGTGTCTCACAGGAGCAGGATCTGTGGGCTCCAGGGGTGATGGGAGAACCCTCAGAAGTCTCCCTTGTCCCTGTTTCCCTCCCCTGGGCCGGTGCTTGGTTCCTTGCTAAGGCCTTGTCCCCCTGAGCAGAGCACTGACTCTGGAACCTCTTGCACATGGGGCCCTTGAGGCTGCAACAAGGAGGGTCCCGACCTTGGTCCGCAGACCAGGGCTCCAGAGCTCTGCCACATTCTGCAAGCCCACGATGTCAGCCCCCCAAGCCTGCAGGCTGTCCTCTGCTCAGAAGGACCTCGAGGGAGTCCAAAGCATGTTCCCAAGACTGGGAGCACAGTGGGTCAGGGAGAGAGATTCAAGGCCCACAGGCTCTTCGGCAAGCCTGTGGGAGCCTAGGGACAGCCCGTGTCTATGGCCCCATTGGTAGAAGAGTAAGGGGAGGCCTTTGGCGGTGTAGCCCTGTCCACACTGGGGAGGGGGGGTTTACCTCTTCCTACTTCCAGGGGAGGTGTCCGGGGTGGTGACGGACACCAGGCCCCAGACCCTGTCCTCACCCAGTGCCCTGGCAAAGCCCCTGGGCCCCTTGGGGACCCCTTGACCATCAGCCCTTCCTGTCTGCTCTCCCCATGCTAAGGATCTCGGTCCTTGCCAGGAGACCTGACGCCCCTGACGCCATGGCCCAGCTGTCTCCAACCTCTTTCTTCTTATCTGCCTTGTTACCCACCATTTTCCCAGGGTGTCTCCCCCTCTGAGCCCCAGCTGGGCAGAGTGTGTGTGTGTGTGTGTGTGTGTGTGTGTGTGTGTGTGTGTGTGTGTGTGAGTGTCTGTGTGTGTGGGTGTGTCTGTGTGTGTGTGGGTGTGTGTGTCATTGTGTCTGTGTGTGTGTGTGTGTAGGTGTGTGTGTCTGTGTGTGCGTGCCTGTGTGTGTGTGTATGTGCGCACGCTCAAGCAGACGCCTCTCCCTGTCTGGGGAGGCCCGAGGTCACGTCCCCACATGGGACGGGGTGGGTAGCTCTCCCCAAGCATCTGAGAGGCTCTCACCCTCAAAGCAGACCTCATGGGAGGGTCGGGGCTTGCCTAGGACTGGAGGGAAGCTCTGCTCCTTGGACTCTGTACTCGTCTTTTGTCCTGGGCCGGTCCCTGCCTCTCTTGACCCCAGGTTCCCAACTGTCCCTGAGGCTTGGACATGGAAATGCTTGAATCTGGCCGTTCCTCCAGGGGGAGGTGGAGGTGGAGGAAAGGTGCCCCAGGCACACAGACCTCCATTCCGAGACGGCCAGGTGTGCCCAGGAGACCTGCACGCAACACCTGGACCGTGACCCAGCCTTGCGGTGGATGTGTACGCGACCCATGGCGCAGTCCCTGTCTGGTCCCCCCTGTTCCCTCACCTCTGCCACGTGCTCTGGTCCCCGAAGTCTGCTGAGCACCAGAGCCATGCCTATCCCGGGGAGCAAGGCTCAGGATGCAAGGCCAGGAGGGTTGGACATGTGGGGATGCAAAGGTCACCGAGTACTCCCCACCCAGCTGGCCTGGAATTCAGAATCCCTCCCAGGGTCCCGTGAAATGCGGGGTTGAGCCAAAGGCCTTGGAGACATCAGTGGCAGGGAGGTCAGTGGGCCCCTTCCACTTCTCCTCTCTCCCTCTGCTTAGTCTTCCTGGTTGTACCCGGGGACAGAGGTCCAGCCTGTCCTTGGATTTAGCCCTGGCTTGAGTCAGTGGGTGGAAGGAGGACAGGGAAGGTTAGGGTTTGGGTTAGGGGTTTGGGTTAGGGTGAGGGTCACAGTTAGAGTTAGGGTTAGGGTTAGAGGGCTAGGGTGAGGTTTAGAGGGTTAGGGTGAGGGTTAGGGTTAGGGTTAGAAGGTAAGGGTTAGGGCTAGAGGGATAGGCTTAGGATTAGGGTTAGGGTTAGATTTAGGGTTAGGGTGAGGGTTAGGGTGAGGGTTAGGGTAAGGGTTAGGGTTAGGGTTAGGGTTAGTGTGAGGGTCACAGTTAGAGTTAGGGTTAGGGTTAGAGGGTTAGGGTGAGGGTTAGAGGGTTAGGGTGAGGGTTAGGGTTAGGGTTAGAAGGTAAGGGTTAGGGCTAGAGGGATAGGCTTAGGATTAGGGTCAGGGTCAGGGACAGGGTCAGGGTCAGGGCTATCATTAGGGTCACGGTCAAGGTCAGGGCTAGGGTCACGGTCAGGGTTCGGTTTAGGGTCAGGTGTAGGGTCAGGGTCAGTTTGAGTGTTAGGGTCAGGGTCAGTGTTAGGGTCCGGGTTGGGGTCAGGCTCCGGCTAACGGTCAGGGTCAGGGTTAGGGGTTAGGGTTAGGGTTAGCATTAGGGTTAGGGTTAAGCTTCGGGTTTGCCTTCAGGTTCGGGGTTAGGGTTATAGGTTAGGGGTTCGGGTTAGCGTTAGGGTTCGGGTTCGGGTTCGGGTTTGGGTTAGGGTCAGGGTCAGGGTCAGAGTCAGTTAGGGTTAGGGTTAGGGTTAGGGTTAGAGAGATAGGGTTAGGGTGAGGGTTAGGGTTAGAGGGTTAGGGTTAGTGTTAGAGAGATAGGGTTAGGGTTAGGGTCATGGTCCAGCTCAACGTTAGGGTTCGCGTTATTGTCAGGGTCAGGGTGAGGGGTTAGGGTCAGGGTTAGGATTAGGATTCGAGTTAATGTTCGGTGTTAGGGTTCGGGTTCGTGTTCAGGTTCGGGGTTTAGGGTTATGGGTTATTGGTTCGGGTTCGGGTTAGGTTTAGTGTTGGGGTTCAGGTTCGGCTTTTTATTAGGCCCTGAATGGTGGCTCCGGGCACGCCCATCTGTCCTCCCAGTCCTGACCTTCCTTCTCCTCGGCCCTCTGTCATCCCGGATCCTCTCCACCGCCTCCTTAAACAATTCTGAATGTCTCCAGGAGCAGCGTGGCAGGCGTGGGGTCTCAGGAGGTGCTGCCGCGATCCTGTGCCCCAGACGACACGGAGAAAATAGCCACGGGACATTCTGTCATGAGGACTGGGAGGACGATCCCATCCATCTCCTTGGGCATGAACACGGTTCCAGTCCCTGCTCTTTCCACCACCGCTGTGCCAGCTGCTCCTGAAAACACGTCTGTGAACGACCGAGCCAGAGTTTCTGGGGGTGAGTCCGGGCTGAGCCCTGCTAGGTGAACGGTGCACCTGTGGCCTGGGACGGGTGCGGCTCACGGTGGTCCCAGACAGGGGTGCCTGTCCCCCTTCTCTCCAGGGGACCTGCCTTGGACCTCTGCTTCCTCACGTTCTCCCCAGGGCTGCTGGTCCCCAGACCTGACCCCTGCCGGTCTGAGGGTGACCAGCGCTGGCTCCCCAGGGTTTCCTTTGCCCGAGTCCTTGCCCGGGAGCTCCTGCATCTCTGGACACATACTCCCCGTGTGCCCAGCCTCCCCCTCGAACTTGCACGTGTTTGGTCTCTGTCCCTGTCTCTGTCCCTGTGGGACCCGGTGACTCGCAGCATGGACTGGAGCAGACCCATGGGAAACCTTTCTCTGGCCTAGGGTTGGGAGCAATGCGTCTGCCCTCTGCGGCATGCCTTCCGGCTTTCTGCATTTCCCTGGTTTCTGTGTGGGCCACGGGAGGGAACCGCCGTGTCCTGTCTGGGGACCGACTGGGGTGTCCCAGCAGGAACAGGGGCCTTGGCCCCAAGATTGTGCCCAGAATTCCTGAAGGGGTGCCCAGGATGACATCGCCTCTGTAATCCATTCTGCGCGTCGACATCAAATAAGGGCAATTCTCTGTCCAACAGGGAAAAAAACCAAACGAATGCCCTTTGAAAGTGGGTGGGCAGACACAAAGGCACCCGTTGAGGGATTCCACTTCCAGAAACCTCCAGAACACGTGCAGGAACAGAAAGAGAAAGCAACTTAGGGGCTGCGAGGGGCCAGGCCGGGGGAGCCATGGGCAGGGAGGGCTTGGGCTCAGGGTCTCCTTTGGGGAAGGAGCTCTCCTGCAGCGACGTTCTGGGGTGTGGTGGCGCAGCGTTGGGAATGTCCTTCATGCTCATGACGTGTTCAAGGGAAAACAAGAACTTTTATTTAAAATAAATAATACACAGCATAGAGGAGATGGAAGGCGACTAGGACGGTGACTCCATAGAGGAGAGGAAGAACACAGGGGGAGGGGAGGAAACATTCTGCGGGGATGTCGGGGTCAGGGGACGGAACGGAGGGGAATTTTACGGGGAGATCTCCCCGCAGAGTTGTGGGCTCTGGATGCGGGTCTGGGAGCCCCGCAGGAGCAGGTGCCAGGGCAGGCGTTGGGACCGGGGCGGGGGCAGGGTCAGCGGTCTTGGCCAGCGCAGGATCCAGAGCAGGAGCTGGGTCCGAGGCAAGAACAGGAGCCCAGGCAAGGGCAGGGAAAGGAGCAGGAGCAAGGGCTAGGGGCTGGGGCTGGGGCGGGATCAGGGGCATAGGCAGGGGCAAGGGAAGGCGCAGTGGTCCTGGCAAGGCCAGGGGAAGGGCCGGGCGCAGTTGAAGGGGAAGAAGCAGGGACAGGGTCTGGGTATGGGGCGGGAACAGGGGCGCAGGCAGGCGAAGGGGAGGCCGTCCTGGCAGGGGCAGGGGCAGGGGCAGGGGCAAGAACAGATGTAGGACCTGGGTCTGGGTCAGGGGCAGGGGCAGTGGCCCTGGCAGGGAAAGGAGAAAGGACAGGAACAGGGGCAGGAGCTGGGGCAAGGGCAGGAACAGGGGCCCCGTGAGGGCCCGGGGAAGCGGTGGGACCGAGGGAGGAGCTGGGTCAGGGGCGAGAACGGGAGCACAGGCAAGGGCAGGGAAAGGAGCAGGAGCAAGGGCTAGGGGCTGGGTCTGGGGCGGGAACAGGGGCATAGGCAGGAGCAGGGGAAGGGGCAGTGGTCCTGGCAGGGCCAGGGGACGGGAAGGGGGCAGTTGAAGGGGAAGAAGCAGAGGCAGTTTCTGGGTCTGGGGCGGGAACAGGGGCGCAGGCAGGGAAAGGGGAGGCCGTCCTGGCAGGGTCAGAGGCAGGGGCAAGAACAGGGGTAGGACCTGGGTCTTTGGCAGGTCCAGGGGCAGTGGCCCTGGCAGGGAAAGGAAAAGGGACAGGGGCAGGGGCAGATGAAGGGACAGGAGCAGGAAGAGGAACTGGGGCATGTGCAGGGGTGATGGCCGGTGCAGGGTCAAGGGCAGGAGCTGGGTCTGGGGCAGGACCAGGGTCACAGGCAGGGGAAGGGGAGGCCGTCCTGGCAGGGGCATGGGAAGGGGAAACCGAAGGGGCAGGAACAGGGGTAGGACCTGGGTCTGGGGCAGGGGCAGGGACATGGGCAGGGGCAGGGGCAGGAGCAGGAGCTGGGACAAGTGCACGGGCGATGGCCTGTGCAGGGTCAAGGGCAGGAGCTGGGTCTGGGGCAGGAACCGGGGCCCTGTGAAGGCCCGGGGAAGCGGTGGGACCAAGGGAGGATCTGGGTCAGGGGCGAGAACAGGAGCACAGGCAGGGGCAGGGGACGTGGGGGTAGCTCTGGTAGGGGCAGGGGCAGGGGGAGCGGCAGGAGCAGGGCTGGGGGCAGGAGCAGGAGCCGGCTCTCCCTGCACAGCATCAGCACCTCCGTGGGCAGGCGGCCGGTGCCCTGTCGGCTCCCGGTCTCCCGCCGAAGTCTCTCCCATCACCATGTCCCCCTCCGGAGCTGCTGAGGTTGGGAGTGGGTCTTGCTTCTCCGCCTGAGTAGCTGTGAGAGGAGAGAAGGTCACCCGCGGGCCTGCCTCTCCCTGGGGCTTGGCAGAGACCGAGCACAGCCTAGGGTCTCCCGGAGAAGCCGCAGCCACGAAGGAACCCTCCCCGGGACGTCTCCCCGACGGCAGGCCGCCCCCTGGGTGCTCCGAGCCAAGTCGTGGCTCCCGGCCCCACGCCAGCCTGTGTGGGCTTCGCCCTGTGGGGCCCATCACCGACGCCTCCCCACACAGCCACAGGCACCCCATCCCAGCCTTCTCACCCTCGGCCTTGGCCTCCGTGGGCTCCGTGTCCAGGACCGCAGTCCAATGGAGTAGCGGGGACCGTGGTCTGGGAGGGACCGGAGGCCTTCCCAGGACCGGGGACTCCAGGGTCAGGGAGGAGTGCGTGTCTTCCCGCCTC
Source organism: Meles meles (assembly GCF_922984935.1). NCBI lineage: Eukaryota > Metazoa > Chordata > Mammalia > Carnivora > Mustelidae > Meles > Meles meles. The sequence goes on along the minus strand of NW_025721110.1, from coordinate 11,621 downwards.
CTTCCTCTTTCATCCGTGGCCTGCCAAGGCAGAGACGGGGAGCGTGCAAGAGGCCGCAGAGCCCTGCCCGGCCATACCCACCGTCCTCCTGCCCAGTCCCCCGGCTTCTCCCGGATCACACGCAGACCTGCACGTGCACAGCCCCGCACCTGGGTCAGGGACCCGTCCCTGCAGGGTCTCAGGATAAACCCCGGGCAGAAGGACGCAGCCCCCACACCCCATCCCACGTAGCCAGCCTGAACCTGGGGTGTGAACATGACCTGCCCACCAGGCGTCTGACCCCTCATCAGCCTGCTCCTGCTCGGGGCGTGTCCACCCCCGATGAGCTCTCTTCACACACACACGCACACACACACACACACACACACACACACACACACACGGGGAGGAGGCCTGGGGCGGCACGGGTGGATCGGAAGGTGTGGGGCTGTCTGACTCGGAGCCTCCCGGGGTCACCTTTCGATTCTTCTTGCCAAAGGGCCAGAGGCGTCGGGGAGCCCTGCCAGGCCCTCCGCAGTGAGGGGATGTGCTTGGCGGGCGAGCTCTCCTCTGCTCGCCTCCTCTGGACTTGGGTATGCAACAGAGGAACATGTCGCTTCTGTGGGGATCTCCGCAGAAATGAGCTGGGCAGGGGGTTGTCTCCGGAACGTGGGTGCCTGGACACGTGGGTTCCAATTCCGTTGGGCTGTGTCGTCAGGGAAGTGAGGTCACCGCTGCCTGGGGGCTCCTTACGGGACTTCCTCCTCACCCTGGAGCTCCCTGAGGGCGCCCCTCCCCCAGCTGCTCCAGGCTCACCCCCCACCCCATGCCCTGTCTCTACAGTGACCCCCACACGGCCTACCCACAGCCCCTGGGAGGCCTGGGTGCAGCTGTGGTCCCCGCTGTGAGGGCCCAGAGCTGGGTTCAGACCGGGTTCCTGCTCCGGCTCCTGCCCAGGACTGGGACCGCGGACGCACCCTGTGGCTCCCAGGGCCTCCCCAGTCTCCCCGTGTGCACACTGGGGGTGTTCTGGCTTCTACTTCTGGGGATGCCATCACGGGTGGGACCTCTCCATACGTTCCGTACCCGCTCTCCCGGGAGGCTCGTGCACACCCTTGGCGATGCACGGGCGAGCCAGGGGCTGGGCGGGGGCATGGAGCACAGCCCAGAGGGGCCTGGATCTGCTCTGGGATCCAGGCAAAGCCACCCTCCTGCTGCCTGGGTCCCATCAGCCGTGGCAAGGTGGCAGTTCATGGAGTCTGACCGTGGTGACACAGACTTCCAGGGGCTCCCATTAGGTTGAGGTCCAAGGGCCTCGTCTGCGCCCATGTGCCGGACAGCCCCCACCGTGGTTCCCGGGCATTCCCGAATCCGTCCCGCCAGGGTGGATGGCCCGTGGGCCTGAGAAGGGGACAAAGTGTTTGGCGGTGATTTCCCAGCCGATGGAGGAAAGTCTGTGACTTCTCCTGGTTCCCTCTCTCCTGTGTTCGGGGTCTGTCTCTGTCTTTGACTTTGTCTCCGGGTCTGTCTCTGTCTCTGGTTTTGTGTGTCTCACAGGAGCAGGATCTGTGGGCTCCAGGGGTGATGGGAGAACCCTCAGAAGTCTCCCTTGTCCCTGTTTCCCTCCCCTGGGCCGGTGCTTGGTTCCTTGCTAAGGCCTTGTCCCCCTGAGCAGAGCACTGACTCTGGAACCTCTTGCACATGGGGCCCTTGAGGCTGCAACAAGGAGGGTCCCGACCTTGGTCCGCAGACCAGGGCTCCAGGGCTCTGCCACATTCTGCAAGCCCACGATGTCAGCCCCCCAAGCCTGCAGGCTGTCCTCTGCTCAGAAGGACCTCGAGGGAGTCCAAAGCATGTTCCCAAGACTGGGAGCACAGTGGGTCAGGGAGAGAGATTCAAGGCCCACAGGCTCTTCGGCAAGCCTGTGGGAGCCTAGGGACAGCCCGTGTCTATGGCCCCATTGGTAGAAGAGTAAGGGGAGGCCTTTGGCGGTGTAGCCCTGTCCACACTGGGGAGGGGGGGTTTACCTCTTCCTACTTCCAGGGGAGGTGTCCGGGGTGGTGACGGACACCAGGCCCCAGACCCTGTCCTCACCCAGTGCCCTGGCAAAGCCCCTGGGCCCCTTGGGGACCCCTTGACCATCAGCCCTTCCTGTCTGCTCTCCCCATGCTAAGGATCTCGGTCCTTGCCAGGAGACCTGACGCCCCTGACGCCATGGCCCAGCTGTCTCCAACCTCTTTCTTCTTATCTGCCTTGTTACCCACCATTTTCCCAGTGTGTCTCCCCCTCTGAGCCCCAGCTGGGCAGAGTGGTGTGTGTGTGTGTGTGTGTGTGTGTGTGTGTGTGTGTGTGTGTGAGTGTCTGTGTGTGTGGGTGTGTCTGTGTGTGTGTGGGTGTGTGTGTCATTGTGTCTGTGTGTGTGTGTGTGTAGGTGTGTGTGTCTGTGTGTGCGTGCCTGTGTGTGTGTGTATGTGCGCACGCTCAAGCAGACGCCTCTCCCTGTCTGGGGAGGCCCGAGGTCACGTCCCCACATGGGACGGGGTGGGTAGCTCTCCCCAAGCATCTGAGAGGCTCTCACCCTCAAAGCAGACCTCATGGGAGGGTCGGGGCTTGCCTAGGACTGGAGGGAAGCTCTGCTCCTTGGACTCTGTACCCGTCTTTTGTCCTGGGCCGGTCCTTGCCTCTCTTGACCCCAGGTTCCCAACTGTCCCTGAGGCTTGGACATGGAAATGCTTGAATCTGGCCGTTTCTCCAGGGGGAGGTGGAGGTGGAGGAAAGGTGCCCCAGGCACACAGACCTCCATTCCGAGACGGCCAGGTGTGCCCAGGAGACCTGCACGCAACACCTGGACCGTGACCCAGCCTTGCGGTGGATGTGTACGCGACCCATGGCGCAGTCCCTGTCTGGTCCCCCCTGTTCCCTCACCTCTGCCACGTGCTCTGGTCCCCGAAGTCTGCTGAGCACCAGAGCCATGCCTATCCCGGGGAGCAAGGCTCAGGATGCAAGGCCAGGAGGGTTGGACATGTGGGGATGCAAAGGTCACCGAGTACTCCCCACCCAGCTGGCCTGGAATTCAGAATCCCTCCCAGGGTCCCGTGAAATGCGGGGTTGAGCCAAAGGCCTTGGAGACATCAGTGGCAGGGAGGTCAGTGGGCCCCTTCCACTTCTCCTCTCTCCCTCTGCTTAGTCTTCCTGGTTGTACCCGGGGACAGAGGTCCAGCCTGTCCTTGGATTTAGCCCTGGCTTGAGTCAGTGGGTGGAAGGAGGACAGGGAAGGTTAGGGTTTGGGTTAGGGGTTTGGGTTAGGGTGAGGGTCACAGTTAGAGTTAGGGTTAGGGTTAGAGGGCTAGGGTGAGGTTTAGAGGGTTAGGGTGAGGGTTAGGGTTAGGGTTAGAAGGTAAGGGTTAGGGCTAGAGGGATAGGCTTAGGATTAGGGTTAGGGTTAGATTTAGGGTTAGGGTGAGGGTTAGGGTGAGGGTTAGGGTAAGGGTTAGGGTTAGGGTTAGGGTTAGTGTGAGGGTCACAGTTAGAGTTAGGGTTAGGGTTAGAGGGTTAGGGTGAGGGTTAGAGGGTTAGGGTGAGGGTTAGGGTTAGGGTTAGAAGGTAAGGGTTAGGGCTAGAGGGATAGGCTTAGGATTAGGGTCAGGGTCAGGGACAGGGTCAGGGTCAGGGCTATCATTAGGGTCACGGTCAAGGTCAGGGCTAGGGTCACGGTCAGGGTTCGGTTTAGGGTCAGGTGTAGGGTCAGGGTCAGTTTGAGTGTTAGGGTCAGGGTCAGTGTTAGGGTCCGGGTTGGGGTCAGGCTCCGGCTAACGGTCAGGGTCAGGGTTAGGGGTTAGGGTTAGGGTTAGCATTAGGGTTAGGGTTAAGCTTCGGGTTTGCCTTCAGGTTCGGGGTTAGGGTTATAGGTTAGGGGTTCGGGTTAGCGTTAGGGTTCGGGTTCGGGTTCGGGTTTGGGTTAGGGTCAGGGTCAGGGTCAGAGTCAGTTAGGGTTAGGGTTAGGGTTAGGGTTAGAGAGATAGGGTTAGGGTGAGGGTTAGGGTTAGAGGGTTAGGGTTAGTGTTAGAGAGATAGGGTTAGGGTTAGGGTCATGGTCCAGCTCAACGTTAGGGTTCGCGTTATTGTCAGGGTCAGGGTGAGGGGTTAGGGTCAGGGTTAGGATTAGGATTCGAGTTAATGTTCGGTGTTAGGGTTCGGGTTCGTGTTCACGTTCGGGCTTTAGGGTTATGGGTTATTGGTTCGGGTTCGGGTTAGGTTTAGTGTTGGGGTTCAGGTTCGGCTTTTTATTAGGCCCTGAATGGTGGCTCCGGGCACGCCCATCTGTCCTCCCAGTCCTGACCTTCCTTCTCCTCGGCCCTCTGTCATCCCGGATCCTCTCCACCGCCTCCTTAAACAATTCTGAATGTCTCCAGGAGCAGCGTGGCAGGCGTGGGGTCTCAGGAGGTGCTGCCGCGATCCTGTGCCCCAGACGACACGGAGAAAATAGCCACGGGACATTCTGTCATGAGGACTGGGAGGACGATCCCATCCATCTCCTTGGGCATGAACACGGTTCCAGTCCCTGCTCTTTCCACCACCGCTGTGCCAGCTGCTCCTGAAAACACGTCTGTGAACGACCGAGCCAGAGTTTCTGGGGGTGAGTCCGGGCTGAGCCCTGCTAGGTGAACGGTGCACCTGTGGCCTGGGACGGGTGCGGCTCACGGTGGTCCCAGACAGGGGTGCCTGTCCCCCTTCTCTCCAGGGGACCTGCCTTGGACCTCTGCTTCCTCACGTTCTCCCCAGGGCTGCTGGTCCCCAGACCTGACCCCTGCCGGTCTGAGGGTGACCAGCGCTGGCTCCCCAGGGTTTCCTTTGCCCGAGTCCTTGCCCGGGAGCTCCTGCATCTCTGGACACATACTCCCCGTGTGCCCAGCCTCCCCCTCGAACTTGCACGTGTTTGGTCTCTGTCCCTGTCTCTGTCCCTGTGGGACCCGGTGACTCGCAGCATGGACTGGAGCAGACCCATGGGAAACCTTTCTCTGGCCTAGGGTTGGGAGCAATGCGTCTGCCCTCTGCGGCGTGCCTTCCGGCTTTCTGCATTTCCCTGGTTTCTGTGTGGGCCACGGGAGGGAACCGCCGTGTCCTGTCTGGGGACCGACTGGGGTGTCCCAGCAGGAACAGGGGCCTTGGCCCCAAGATTGTGCCCAGAATTCCTGAAGGGGTGCCCAGGATGACATCGCCTCTGTAATCCATTCTGCGCGTCGACATCAAATAAGGGCAATTCTCTGTCCAACAGGGAAAAAAACCAAACGAATGCCCTTTGAAAGTGGGTGGGCAGACACAAAGGCACCCGTTGAGGGATTCCACTTCCAGAAACCTCCAGAACACGTGCAGGAACAGAAAGAGAAAGCAACTTAGGGGCTGCGAGGGGCCAGGCCGGGGGAGCCATGGGCAGGGAGGGCTTGGGCTCAGGGTCTCCTTTGGGGAAGGAGCTCTCCTGCAGCGACGTTCTGGGGTGTGGTGGCGCAGCGTTGGGAATGTCCTTCATGCTCATGACGTGTTCAAGGGAAAACAAGAACTTTTATTTAAAATAAATAATACACAGCATAGAGGAGATGGAAGGCGACTAGGACGGTGACTCCATAGAGGAGAGGAAGAACACAGGGGGAGGGGAGGAAACATTCTGCGGGGATGTCGGGGTCAGGGGACGGAACGGAGGGGAATTTGACGGGGAGATCTCCCCGCAGAGTTGTGGGCTCTGGATGCGGGTCTGGGAGCCCCGCAGGAGCAGGTGCCAGGGCAGGCGTTGGGACCGGGGCGGGGGCAGGGTCAGCGGTCTTGGCCAGCGCAGGATCCAGAGCAGGAGCTGGGTCCGAGGCAAGAACAGGAGCCCAGGCAAGGGCAGGGAAAGGAGCAGGAGCAAGGGCTAGGGGCTGGGGCTGGGGCGGGATCAGGGGCGTAGGCAGGGGCAAGGGAAGGCGCAGTGGTCCTGGCAAGGCCAGGGGAAGGGCCGGGCGCAGTTGAAGGGGAAGAAGCAGGGACAGGGTCTGGGTATGGGGCGGGGAACAGGGGCGCAGGCAGGCGAAGGGGAGGCCGTCCTGGCAGGGGCAGGGGCAGGGGCAGGGGCAAGAACAGATGTAGGACCTGGGTCTGGGTCAGGGGCAGGGGCAGTGGCCCTGGCAGGGAAAGGAGAAAGGACAGGAACAGGGGCAGGAGCTGGGGCAAGGGCAGGAACAGGGGCCCCGTGAGGGCCCGGGGAAGCGTTGGGACCGAGGGAGGAGCTGGGTCAGGGGCGAGAACGGGAGCACAGGCAAGGGCAGGGAAAGGAGCAGGAGCAAGGGCTAGGGGCTGGGTCTGGGGCGGGAACAGGGGCATAGGCAGGAGCAGGGGAAGGGGCAGTGGTCCTGGCAGGGCCAGGGGACGGGAAGGGGGCAGTTGAAGGGGAAGAAGCAGAGGCAGTTTCTGGGTCTGGGGCGGGAACAGGGGCGCAGGCAGGGAAAGGGGAGGCCGTCCTGGCAGGGTCAGAGGCAGGGGCAAGAACAGGGGTAGGACCTGGGTCTTTGGCAGGTCCAGGGGCAGTGGCCCTGGCAGGGAAAGGAAAAGGGACAGGGGCAGGGGCAGATGAAGGGACAGGAGCAGGAAGAGGAACTGGGGCATGTGCAGGGGTGATGGCCGGTGCAGGGTCAAGGGCAGGAGCTGGGTCTGGGGCAGGACCAGGGTCACAGGCAGGGGAAGGGGAGGCCGTCCTGGCAGGGGCATGGGAAGGGGAAACCGAAGGGGCAGGAACAGGGGTAGGACCTGGGTCTGGGGCAGGGGCAGGGACATGGGCAGGGGCAGGGGCAGGAGCAGGAGCTGGGACAAGTGCACGGGCGATGGCCTGTGCAGGGTCAAGGGCAGGAGCTGGGTCTGGGGCAGGAACCGGGGCCCTGTGAAGGCCCGGGGAAGCGGTGGGACCAAGGGAGGATCTGGGTCAGGGGCGAGAACAGGAGCACAGGCAGGGGCAGGGGACGTGGGGGTAGCTCTGGTAGGGGCAGGGGCAGGGGGAGCGGCAGGAGCAGGGCTGGGGGCAGGAGCAGGAGCCGGCTCTCCCTGCACAGCATCAGCACCTCCGTGGGCAGGCGGCCGGTGCCCTGTCGGCTCCCGGTCTCCCGCCGAAGTCTCTCCCGTCACCATGTCCCCCTCCGGAGCTGCTGAGGTTGGGAGTGGGTCTTGCTTCTCCGCCTGAGTAGCTGTGAGAGGAGAGAAGGTCACCCGCGGGCCTGCCTCTCCCTGGGGCTTGGCAGAGACCGAGCACAGCCTAGGGTCTCCCGGAGAAGCCGCAGCCACGAAGGAACCCTCCCCGGGACGTCTCCCCGACGGCAGGCCGCCCCCTGGGTGCTCCGAGCCAAGTCGTGGCTCCCGGCCCCACGCCAGCCTGTGTGGGCTTCGCCCTGTGGGGCCCATCACCGACGCCTCCCCACACAGCCACAGGCACCCCATCCCAGCCTTCTCACCCTCGGCCTTGGCCTCCGTGGGCTCCGTGTCCAGGACCGCAGTCCAATGGAGTAGCGGGGACCGTGGTCTGGGAGGGACCGGAGGCCTTCCCAGGACCGGGGACTCCAGGGTCAGGGAGGAGTGCGTGTCTTCCCGCCTCCTTCCTCTTTCATCCGTGGCCTGCCAAGGCAGAGACGGGGAGCGTGCAAGAGGCCGCAGAGCCCTGCCCGGCCATACCCACCGTCCTCCTGCCCAGTCCCCCGGCTTCTCCCGGATCTCACGCAGACCTGCACGTGCACAGCCCCGCACCTGGGTCAGGGACCCGTCCCTGCAGGGTCTCAGGATAAACCCCGGGCAGAAGGACGCAGCCCCCACACCCCATCCCACGTAGCCAGCCTGAACCTGGGGTGTGAACATGACCTGCCCACCAGGCGTCTGACCCCTCATCAGCCTGCTCCTGCTCGGGGCGTGTCCACCCCCGATGAGCTCTCTTCACACACACACACGCACACACACACACACACACACACACACACACACACACGGGGAGGAGGCCTGGGGCGGCACGGGTGGATCGGAAGGTGTGGGGCTGTCTGACTCGGAGCCTCCCGGGGTCACCTTTCGATTCTTCTTGCCAAAGGGCCAGAGGCGTCGGGGAGCCCTGCCAGGCCCTCCGCAGTGAGGGGATGTGCTTGGCGGGCGAGCTCTCCTCTGCTCGCCTCCTCTGGACTTGGGTATGCAACAGAGGAACATGTCGCTTCTGTGGGGATCTCCGCAGAAATGAGCTGGGCAGGGGGTTGTCTCCGGAACGTGGGTGCCTGGACACGTGGGTTCCAATTCCGTTGGGCTGTGTCGTCAGGGAAGTGAGGTCACCGCTGCCTGGGGGCTCCTTACGGGACTTCCTCCTCACCCTGGAGCTCCCTGAGGGCGCCCCTCCCCCAGCTGCTCCAGGCTCACCCCCCACCCCATGCCCTGTCTCTACAGTGACCCCCACACGGCCTACCCACAGCCCCTGGGAGGCCTGGGTGCAGCTGTGGTCCCCGCTGTGAGGGCCCAGAGCTGGGTTCAGACCGGGTTCCTGCTCCGGCTCCTGCCCAGGACTGGGACCGCGGACGCACCCTGTGGCTCCCAGGGCCTCCCCAGTCTCCCCGTGTGCACACTGGGGGTGTTCTGGCTTCTACTTCTGGGGATGCCATCAGGGGTGGGACCTCTCCATACGTTCCGTACCCGCTCTCCCGGGAGGCTCGTGCACACCCTTGGCGATGCACGGGCGAGCCAGGGGCTGGGCGGGGGCATGGAGCACAGCCCAGAGGGGCCTGGATCTGCTCTGGGATCCAGGCAAAGCCACCCTCCTGCTGCCTGGGTCCCATCAGCCGTGGCAAGGTGGCAGTTCATGGAGTCTGACCGTGGTGACACAGACTTCCAGGGGCTCCCATTAGGTTGAGGTCCAAGGGCCTCGTCTGCGCCCATGTGCCGGACAGCCCCCACCGTGGTTCCCGGGCATTCCCGAATCCGTCCCGCCAGGGTGGATGGCCCGTGGGCCTGAGAAGGGGACAAAGTGTTTGGCGGTGATTTCCCAGCCGATGGAGGAAAGTCTGTGACTTCTCCTGGTTCCCTCTCTCCTGTGTTCGGGGTCTGTCTCTGTCTTTGACTTTGTCTCCGGGTCTGTCTCTGTCTCTGGTTTTGTGTGTCTCACAGGAGCAGGATCTGTGGGCTCCAGGGGTGATGGGAGAACCCTCAGAAGTCTCCCTTGTCCCTGTTTCCCTCCCCTGGGCCGGTGCTTGGTTCCTTGCTAAGGCCTTGTCCCCCTGAGCAGAGCACTGACTCTGGAACCTCTTGCACATGGGGCCCTTGAGGCTGCAACAAGGAGGGTCCCGACCTTGGTCCGCAGACCAGGGCTCCAGGGCTCTGCCACATTCTGCAAGCCCACGATGTCAGCCCCCCAAGCCTGCAGGCTGTCCTCTGCTCAGAAGGACCTCGAGGGAGTCCAAAGCATGTTCCCAAGACTGGGAGCACAGTGGGTCAGGGAGAGAGATTCAAGGCCCACAGGCTCTTCGGCAAGCCTGTGGGAGCCTAGGGACAGCCCGTGTCTATGGCCCCATTGGTAGAAGAGTAAGGGGAGGCCTTTGGCGGTGTAGCCCTGTCCACACTGGGGAGGGGGGGTTTACCTCTTCCTACTTCCAGGGGAGGTGTCCGGGGTGGTGACGGACACCAGGCCCCAGACCCTGTCCTCACCCAGTGCCCTGGCAAAGCCCCTGGGCCCCTTGGGGACCCCTTGACCATCAGCCCTTCCTGTCTGCTCTCCCCATGCTAAGGATCTCGGTCCTTGCCAGGAGACCTGACGCCCCTGACGCCATGGCCCCAGCTGTCTCCAACCTCTTTCTTCTTATCTGCCTTGTTACCCACCATTTTCCCAGGGTGTCTCCCCCTCTGAGCCCCAGCTGGGCAGAGTGGTGTGTGTGTGTGTGGGTGTGTCTGTGTGTGTGTGGGTGTGTGTGTCTGTGTGTCTGTGTGTGTGTGTGTAGGTGTGTGTGTCTGTGTGTGCGTGCCTGTGTGTGTGTGTATGTGCGCACGCTCAAGCAGACGCCTCTCCCTGTCTGGGGAGGCCCGAGGTCACGTCCCCCACATGGGACGGGGTGGGTAGCTCTCCCCAAGCATCTGAGAGGCTCTCACCCTCAAAGCAGAACCTCATGGGAGGGTCGGGGCTTGCCTAGGACTGGAGGGAAGCTCTGCTCCTTGGACCCTGTACCCGTCTTTTGTCCTGGGCCGGTCCCTGCCTCTCTTGACCCCAGGTTCCCAACTGTCCCTGAGGCTTGGACATGGGAAATGCTTGAATCTGGCCGTTCCTCCAGGGGGAGGTGGAGGTGGAGGAAAGGTGCCCCAGGCACACAGACCTCCATTCCGAGACGGCCAGGTGTGCCCAGGAGACCTGCACGCAACACCTGGACCGTGACCCCAGCCTTGCGGGTGGATGTGTACGCGACCCATGGCGCAGTCCCTGTCTGGTCCCCCCTGTTCCCTCACCTCTGCCACGTGCTCTGGGTCCCCGAAGTCTGCTGAGCACCAGAGCCATGCCTATCCCGGGGAGCAAGGCTCAGGATGCAAGGCCAGGAGGGTTGGACATGTGGGGATGCAAAGGTCACCGAGTACTCCCCACCCAGCTGGCCTGGAATTCAGAATCCCTCCCAGGGTCCCCGTGAAATGCGGGGTTGAGCCAAAGGCCTTGGAGACATCAGTGGCAGGGAGGTCAGTGGGCCCCTTCCACTTCTCCTCTCTCCCTCTGCTTAGTCTTCCTGGTTGTACCCGGGGACAGAGGTCCAGCCTGTCCTTGGATTTAGCCCTGGCTTGAGTCAGTGGGTGGAAGGAGGACAGGGAAGGTTAGGTTTGGGTTAGGGGTTTGGGTTAGGGTGAGGGTCACAGTTAGAGTTAGGGTTAGGGTTAGAGGGCTAGGGTGAGGTTTAGAGGGTTAGGGTGAGGGTTAGGGTTAGGGTTAGAAGGTAAGGGTTAGGGCTAGAGGGATAGGCTTAGGATTAGGGTTAGGGTTAGATTTAGGGTTAGGGTGAGGGTTAGGGTGAGGGTTAGGGTAAGGGTTAGGGTTAGGGTTAGGGTTAGTGTGAGGGTCACAGTTAGAGTTAGGGTTAGGGTTAGAGGGTTAGGGTGAGGGTTAGAGGGTTAGGGTGAGGGTTAGGGTTAGGGTTAGAATGTAAGGGTTAGGGCTAGAGAGATAGGGTTAGGATTAGGGTCAGGGTCAGGGACAGGGTCAGGGTCAGGGCTATCATTAGGGTCACGGTCAAGGTCAGGGCTAGGGTCACGGTCAGGGTTCGGTTTAGGGTCAGGTGTAGGGTCAGGGTCAGTTTGAGTGTTAGGGTCAGGGTCAGTGTTAGGGTCCGGGTTGGGGTCAGGCTCCGGCTAACGGTCAGGGTCAGGGTTAGGGGTTAGGGTTAGGGTTAGCATTAGGGTTAGGGTTAAGCTTCGGGTTTGCCTTCAGGTTCGGGGTTAGGGTTATAGGTTAGGGGTTCGGGTTAGCGTTAGGGTTCGGGATCGGGTTCTGGTTTGGGTTAGGGTCAGGGTCAGGGTCAGGGTCAGTTAGGGTTAGGGTTAGGGTTAGGGTTAGAGAGATAGGGTTAGGGTGAGGGTTAGGGTTAGAGGGTTAGGGTTAGTGTTAGAGAGATAGGGTTAGGGTTAGGGTC